>NC_055698.1:31405368-31737868 GCF_017639745.1 Melanotaenia boesemani | reverse complement strand
TTTTAGTTCTAGGATCTTCAAATCCATTGTATGCCTTCTGGGCTAAAGTGATGCGATCCACCATTATTTTATCCACAAGCCCTTTATTCATTGCATCTGTAACAGAGAATTTCTCCCCTGTGTTCGGGTCAATAATACCTCCTGTGCAGGCCTGAGCTTCCAGCAACCTTTGACCTGTTATATTGTCCACAAGGTTTCTATGAATGGCCTCTGTGACAGACACCTTCTCCAGGGTCTGTGTGTCTAAGATTCCAGCCACAGGCCCAGTTTCCTCTGTCGGGTCATTCCACGTGGTTGCTGGTGTTTTGATGGAAGGTATTGGGCTCATTGTGTAAGACGAAGAGGAGCCAAAGGAGGATGACCGGGATCTACTACCGCTCATGTTTCCAGACAGCATGTCTGCAAATTCTGTGATGGACAGTGTTCCTGCTCGGTACTGATCAAGGGCCGACTTGTCTATTAGGCCTCTTGAGGTTGCATCATCAATATCATACTGCCGACCAGACCTCCTGTCAATAATCATGGATTTCACAACGCCATCAGCTGAGGTCATTGTAATTTCCTCCCATTCGCATTCCTGCTCTGCAAGTTCTAGATAGGTCTGGTGGTCGATCAGCCCCTTCTGATATGCCTCGTACACAGACATCTCTTTCCCCGACTCAGGATCGACAATAACAACCCTTCGCTTGCGAACCGACGACTTAGATGAAGTCTTCCTCTCGCGTTTCTTTTCTTTCAGCAGCAGAAGACGAAGACCAGTCTCAGGGTCCATCATACATCTCTCCATCAACTTCAGGTAGGTGAGGTTTTCCTCTGTGTTGGGGTCAAAGAAGCCCTTTGTGTCATCAGATGGGTCAGTGAGGATCTCATTCATTTCCTCATCAAAGAGGCCACGTTCATACGCTGTTTCAACTGGCAAACGGTGGCTCTCCTCAGGATCAATAATTCCACCAGTTGCAATCTGAGCTTCTAGCAGACGAATGCCATGGTCTTTCAGAATGAGACCCTTTTTCATGGCCTGAAAAAGAGAGATAACTTTGCCAGAATAAGGATCCCTGTAGCCTGTGACAGCTCTTTCAGCTGAGAGGAGCTTGTCTTTAAACTCTGGGCCAACAACTCCCATTTTTACAGCTTCAGTGACATTCAGCTTTAGGTTTTTAATAGGATCTATAACGTAACCTGTGGCAGCTTGAGCCTCGAGGAGCTCAAAAGCAGTCCCCGGTCTGATCATGTTCTTCTTCATTGCTTGGTAAATGGACAGGCGGTCTTTGCTTGATTCTACATACACACCAGCAATACAGCTGGTGCCCTCAAGGTATTTCTTCAGGTTTCTGCTAACCTCCTCAACTGAGATGATACCCTCAGTGAGTTCACTGTATGTCTTTTGGTCGATGATCTGCGACCGCAACAGCTCATCCACTGTGATTTGTTTTCTGAGACCCTTAAAGAGAAGCTTTCTGTCTGCCAGCGAAAGTAACCGTAAACCACTTGCTTTGTCGATTCTGCATCTTTTCAACAGCTGTGCGTAGGTCTGCCTTTCATCGGTTGTTGGATCAATGTATCCTTGCACATCTGCAGTAGGCTCAGTTATTCTGTCTAGGGTCTCCTTGTTGATGTATCCACGCTGCATAGCAACATCTATAGGGAGGTGAAAGTAATATTCAGGATCCATCAGCCCTCCTGTGGAATTCTGTGCTTCCAACAGCCTCAAGGCATAATCCTCAGGAATCAGGTCTTTTTTCATTGCCTGGAAGAGAGAAATAACTTTCCCACTGTATGGATCCTTGTAGCCTGTAACTGCGCGCTCAGCAGAGAGAAGTTTGTCGTGCAGTTCAGGACCGACAAGCCCTTTGCGTACAGCTTCATCTACGGTCAGAAGCTCATCTTTCATAGGATCGATCATGAATCCAGTTGCTGCTTGGGCCTCAAGGAGTTTCAAAGCAACTTCAGGCTTAATCTGTCCTGTCTTCATGGCCTGGTAAATGCTGATCTTTGAAGGGTGGTCTGACATAATTCCAGCAATACAACCAGTGCCAAAGAGGTACTGTTTCACTGAAGGCATTTCCATCACCTCACGAATACTCATCTTTTCTTGTTTCAGGAGGTTGTATGTTTGCAAGTCAATAATTCGAGCGCTGTACAGCTCTTCAATGGTAACTCTTCTTCTGATAACATCACATGACATGCTCTGCTCTGACTTTAGAGTTTCCCTTTGTTCAATAATTTCAATGATGATGATCATCATTCTTTCCTTTGTGATTAGTCCCAAACGATACTGCTCCATAATGCGGCGCTTCTCCTCCTCTGGAAGCATATTTGAGTTCATAATCTCCCAAATGGTCATAGTCTTCCCTGCAAAGCCCTTAAGCGGAATTTCTATTTGAGCATTCGATAGGTCATTTTTGGCTTGCTCCTCTGTGTACTCATAAGACTTCTCAACTGGAGCAGAAAGTTGGACCTTTGACAGAGGCAGATAGCAGAGACCAGTGTTGGGATCTCTGCTGCACTTCTCCAACAGCTGTTTATAAGTAACACTTTCATTGGTGTTGGGATTTGTGAAACCTTTAACGTCACCTGAAGGTTCATTGAAGGATTTAGACATCTGCTTACTGAAATGCCCACGCTGAATCGCCACATCATTAGGAAGACGATGGCTGCTCACTGGATCAATGATACCTCCTGTTGTGAACTGAGCCTCCAGAAGAGGAATAGCATGCTCCCTCAAAACAAGCTCTTTCTTCATGGCTTGGAATAGAGAAATCTTATTGCCTGTGTATGGATCTTTGTATCCCGTCACTGCTTTTTCAGCTGAGAGGAGTTTCTCGTGAAGCTCTGGGCCAACAATCCCGACCTTCACAGCATCGTCCACAGAGTATTTCAGGTTTTTGACTGGATCGGTTATGAAACCGGTTCCAGCTTGAGCCTCAAGAAGTGCAAGCCCAGTGTTATGTTGCAAGACATTCTTCTTCATGGCTTGATATATGCTGAACTTTTCATCTGAATCTTCCATGATGACACCATCAATGCGGTCAGTGCCCTGCAGGTACTTCCTGACTTTGTCTGTTTTACTGATATCTTTGGGCATCTTTTTACCCTGCTGGAGTTGATCAAATGTTGACTTATCAATGATGTTAGAATCAAGCAATGAGCTAGCAGTGACTGGTGCCCTGAGGCCCTCAAAGCAGGCCTCTTCCTTTGGTTTGTCCTCCCTTTCATCAACCATCGTTATCACTATCTTTATCAACTTTTCAATTGTTACATATCCCATTCTGTACTGGCGAATCAGCTCCAGTCGTTGTTCCTCAGTAATGTATTCAGAGTGTATGATCTCCCAAATTGTGACTTTTCTCCCTTTGAAAGGTCCATACTCCAGCTCCATGGTTGCTTGGTTCAGGTCCTCTTTTGTTTTTGCCTCTGTGATCTGTTTGTCTTCTTTGGGCTTTGAAACCTTCTTTGAAAGGGGAAGCAATGGGAGTCCAGTTTCTTTGTCTGTTACACATTTTTCCATGAGCTGTGCATAGGTTGAATCCTCTTGTGAGTTGGGATCATAAAATACTTTTGTTTCATCTGTGTTTTTGTTCAAGGTCTTGCTGATTTCTTCATCAAAGTAGCCATGCTTGCAGGCAACCTCATGTGGGATTCGACAGCTTTTAACGGGATCAACAACTCCACCAGTTGAAAGTTGTGCTTCTAGCAGACGGATTCCCTGGTCTCTCTTTACAAGGCCTTTGTTCATGGCTTCAAAAAGAGACACCTTTTTCCCAGTGTATGGATCTCTGTAACCGCTGATGGCTCTTTCCGCTGACAGGAGGCATTCATGCAGTTCCGGTCCAACAAGACCGGACTTAACAGCTTCATCAACAGGGATCCTCTCATTTTTTACAGGATCAATCATAAACCCTGTTGCTGCCTGAGCTTCAAGGAAATTCACTGCAGCTTCTGGAGAGAGCAACTCTTTTTTCATAGCTTGATAGAAAGGCATTTTCTCTTTGGTTGGTTCATACAATAGTCCAGCAATGCTGGGCGCTCCTTGTAGAGCCTTCTTCACAGAATCCATCTCAGCGACTTCTTTCACCGAAATCTTTCCATTGCTCAGTTTGTTAAACAAGTCTTTGTTTATGATCTTGGAGTCCAGCAGATCACTGGCAGAGACTGGAGCCCTCAAACCATTGAACATATTCCCACTGTTCTTCTCCTTGTCTTCCACAACAGTGATGACAATTTTAATGATCTTTTCCACTGTGATTTTGCCAGTCTTGTACTGCCGAATCAGTTCCTTTCTTTGCTCTTCTGTGAAGTATTCTGAATTTATGACTTCCCAGATGGTGACAGTTTTTCCTTTGAATCTACCAAATGGAACATCAACGTTTGATTTGCTGAATACCTCTTTTGTCTCCAAATCTGTGTACGTTCTCTCGCTCTGAGCTGCTGTTTCTGTCACCGGTAAAATCAGCAGACCGGTATCAGGGTCCTTTATGCATTTCTCCAGCAACTGTTTGTAGGTGAGTTGCTCCTGAGTGCTAGGATCAGTGAATAATTTGCAGTCATCGCTGGGATCGGTGAGTTTCTTGTTCATGTCAGCATTAAACTGACCCTGCTTGTAGGCTGTCTGAAGAGGCACTCGGTGGCTGTTGATGGGGTCAATGATGCCACCAGTTGCAAGCTGTACATCAATGAATTTAGTAGCCTGATCTTTCTCAATAAGTCCCTTCTTCATGGCCTCAAACAGAGAAATTTTGGCTCCAGAATATGGATCTTTAAAGCCAGTGGCTGCTCGTTCTGCAGATAACATCTTGTCATGGAGTTCAGGTCCGATTATCTGCTCCTTAACGGCCTCATCAACAGAGAGAAGTTTATTTTTCACGGGGTCAACAATGAAACCAGAAGCTGCTTGAGCTTCCAGGAGCATTGTAGCAGTGTTTGGAGTGATCTTCTTCTCTGCCATGGCCTGATAGATGCTCATCTTCTCTTTGGATGGAGTCAGAACACCTCCAACACAGCTCTGGCCCTTCAGACATGATCTGATCTTATCAGTCTTTTCAAGGTCTTGCACTGTGGCTTTGCCCTTTTTCAGTTTGTCCAACTCCTTCTTGGTCAGGACACCGATGTCATGAAGCCTTTCAGCAGGAACTTTCTCTCTAATTCCATCAAATGCCAGCTGTGATTCTCCACCTTTCTTCACTCCATCCAATTCAACTGAGCCATTCAAAACTTTCTTCGTTGTGCCCACCATTGTCATGGTGACCTGTTGCTCTTCAGGAACCTTATCTGTTTGAACTTCAATTTCCTTTGTTTTGGATGCACCCTGTTTGGAAGCAACTTCAAGACTCTGCAGCTTCTCTCTGAGCTTCGTGTTCTCGTCTCCCAAGAGCTTTTCCTGTTCAAGCCTTTTCTTTTCCAGCACTTCAATTTCTTTCTGCTTGTTTTTCATCTCTGCCTCAGCCTGCTTCTGCTTCTTCACAGCGTCATCCATGTTGGCCTGTAGCTTTTCCCTCTCCTCTTCCATCAGTTTGCGCTGACGTTCCTGTTCTTCTTTGAGTGCTTTGGCCTTTTTCACTTCATCCTCAAACTGTTTCTCAAGCTCCTTCTTCTCATTTTCAACAGCCTTTTCTCTTTTCAGCAACAGCTCCTTCTCAGTGAGGAAAGACTTCTGAAGTATGGCCTTCTGCTGCTCAATCTGCTCTTGCTGGGTATTTGTCATCTATTTGAAAAAAGAAAGGGGAAAACAATCATCAAAATTTCTTTTAGCAGCAATAATTTTAACATTTTGGGGTAACGTTCTTGGCAAGAGTTTGGGTGAATAGATCAATCACTTTTGTCTATTTACTGCCTATATGAAGCTACAGCCAACAGCTAGTTAGCTTAATGTAGCATTGTAACTAGAAACAGCAAAAGACACTTGACCCCCAAGTATGATGGATAAAAGTGTGATATTTTGGCTGACCACAATGCAAGGTGACCAACATGAAAAAATATTTGATTATGGCTAAAAACAGTAGCCTACATCTAACAGTACGAGATTCAAAGACCAAAGATGACTAGCATGAGTGTCAGAAGTTTATCATCCTGGAGCTGCTGCTTTGGCCAAATAAGCTAAAAAGATCCTGCAGAATTTTAACAAACAAGTCCAACTGAGGTGTTGCAGCAGGAACTTGGCAGTAGGGCTGCACAATATCAGGAAAACATGCAATATGCAACAACACTGTTGAAAGTTGTGATGATAAATAAAATAAATAAAGCTGTTGCTTTATACGGAGCTCCACTGGGCAAACTATAATAATGCTAGTAGCGTGTTTTAGCTAGATATTAGTAACTCTTCTTCTTAATAAATATAAATGAGTAAAATAGAAAATTGACAGCCTTTGCAAAAGTTTGAAGATGTTTCTTTACCAAATCTTGATAAATTATAAAGGAGATTTGTTTTATATTTCAGATCAAAAGCAGTTTCTGTTAGATGAAGCAGAGTTTTAGACATGGGCCGAAGCCTTATACGAAAAACAGAATAACTTTGATAATGGCAGATAAGATGTCCTCATCAGTAACAGCAGACCAATGTTTAATGTCATCGATCCATAGCTCTGTCCTTGCTGGCAGATATGAGGATATTAGGACTGGAAATGCGGCACCGCGACACACAAAACATCGCCTGGATTCGTCTATTCGTCACCGCTGATGCGCACAGAGCATGAATGCTCAGCAGTATTTGAAACTGCATCACGTCCCTAAAATATGCAAATATGGACGACTGCTTATCGCAGTTTAGGCAGTTGTTGCAATATGTATATCGCAAAGGTTAATATCACGTTGAAAGTAAATTTTCAATATACTGTGCAGCCCTACTTGGCAGCATGCGTCTTCCAGCAGACCCCTCAGGAATGACGCAGGAAACTGACAACCTCTGAGTGAATGCGTAATCTTCAGCCTCTCAGTTCTGATAACCTAATAGACATTCCTGTAACTTTCATGCTTGCAGCCTGCTGCAATTCAGCTTTTTGGTCTTCATCATTACAGTCTGCACACACTAGATATGATGCTGCAGTCAAGTTAATTATATGGAATTGCTAAGCAACAGAAATTACAGGAGAAAGTTGTACAGGAATTAGGTTATTTGTTTAAAATTACTGTAGACATTCAGTAAAGGGATTGTAATAAAATCTAAAAACTTAATATTTACTTAATGAAATTGTGCTAAAATAACCTGACGAAATCAGGTTTAAATACCTGAAAGTAATTGCAAGACAATCAGTTACACAAGGTCAGAGGTAAACACATTGGCGGATAGTTTTGAGAAGCACCTCCCTGACCTTGTCCACATTAACCAGCAACTTCATCATTTTTCCTCGCCACTGCACAGTGAAAAACACTTGTACCTTAACAGTTGGCAACAGATTGGTAAACTGTTGTTTACGAAAAAAATCCAAGAGCGGCTAAAATTACAAAATGGTAATTCTAGATAAGTTCTAAAATCTAGAGTAATTTAATAGTCAGTGAGGGATTTGTGATGTCCATTGTATGATGTTGTCTGTGTCTTGCAGCCAACAGCCTTCTCTCGCTTTGCTCATTTAGCCGTTTTACTATTATGAGCCTTAAACCAAGCAACATGTAAATCACAAGCTCAAAGCCTCCATTGTTGTTCCATGTGTGTTGCAAACAAACATCTTCACGTTACTTACTAACCACCTTGCTAAGATGACCCCGTCCACACTGAACACGGCCTCAATTGCCCTCTATTATAATGGGAACAATCGAAACCAGATTGGTGTGGTAAATGGTAAATGGTCCGTATTTATATAGCGCTTTACTGTACCTGGGATGATACCCAAAGCGCTTTACATCATACATCACATTCACCCATTCATACACACATTCACACACTGATGGCGGAAGTTTTTTGTATTGTGTTGAAGAGTTTTGAATCGATCATGAATCATATTGCACCGAATTGCACTGTAAAAAGTCAACTTGTCAAATCTTTAATGAATCGCATCGTTAAGAGGGGTGAATCGTATCGCCCTGTCTCTGAATGAGGCTTCACTGTATCATTAATGTATCGTATCGCTGGCAGCGTATCAAGATACGTATTAAATTGGCCATGGTGTTGGGAATTCACATCCATATTGCAAATTTGTCGCATTAATTTCTGAGGGCTTGCAGAATCAATACTTTATTCAAACACAACATACCCGAGGCAGCCATGATAAATGCGTACAGATAAATTAAAAGCTAGTACATTTTATGCCCAACACATAATGACAACCTGACCCATAGCATCCAAACTCGTCAATACTAAAAGAAAATCCTTTGATTATCTGGAAATCCTTCACACGTATTATTGATCTATTTTTAGACATGTGGCCATTTTTGTGTACTTTAATCCAACTCAATATTTTAACTTATCTATTGTACTTTAAAGCAGTGTCTGGTGTTTGGTAATATTTGCAGCTTCCTGGGTTTTTATGGGTCATACAGACCCCAGAGGATATGAATCTGCCTACACATTCTGCTTAGTGAGTCCAAAAATGGGAAGTGTAAATAGTGCGTACAATTAACCGGAACCATTTGTTGACATTTTATTACCTTTTGAAGCAAACATTTACCTTAAATTTGCTTTAGTCTCTTTTTATTTAGAGTGATACGATTTTTTCTGCAACTCTGCATTTAACCCTTTAACGCTGTATATACCATAATTGATACATAACATTTCTGATACCTTTTGCATCACTTTATGGTAGAAAAATTTTCTCAAAACCCTTTCGTATATAATCTGATACTTGTCTTCTGCCCCCTGGTGGATACCTTTTACAGTGCAATAATTTTGACATATACAGTAATTAACGGTACAAAAACAAAAAAATATTTATTTATTTGGTAAGGGGCCAAATAAATATATTCTCCCCCATCTTTTCTTGGGTTGAGTTTTAAAGGCTTAACTCATTTCACAAAAAGTTTAAATATTCCTTTAACCCTTGTGGATCATTAGTTCAGAGACATTTTTGTCCTTTTAGATGTTTTCAGATATTCAGAAATTTCAGATATTTTTCCCTTTTTTTCTTGTGAGATAGATTACCTATCTCATGAAGACCTTTGAAATTCCCATTTCAACTTTTCTTCAAGGTCAACGGGACCCTTTCAGGTCATTGGAAGACAACTGCTTCAAGAAACATTGCAGATAAATATTCTTATTTTATGGAAAATAACTCAATTTTTGTTTGTTTCTTGTTAAATAGAAGTTGCCATTTAAAGAGTTAAAATAATCTGAAAATTTACATATTTGGTAGTTTTCATAAAAGACTGAGCAATTTAAGAAAAAAGTGGTAAAAAATATGAATGTAATGTTTTTATAGCAGCTTTGGGAGAGTTTTTTGTGCTCTAATGACCTGACGGTAGTAAAGTGAAGCGACCCTCGAGGATTAATGAGTCATTAGTGACGACTGACTTTCATGTAAATTGCAGAATTTTTCTTAAATTGTGCAGTTTACATGAAAAGTGTTTTTATAAACGCTGCTCTGTAGTTAGTGTATTTAAACTAAAGGATTCTATAAACTGAGTGGGTGTTGGTTCAGGTCACAATACCTGCTGCGACTTTTTCTGAAGCTCCTCGGCATCTTTTTTCAGTTTCTCTCTCTCTTTCTCCAGATCACTTATGGCTTTCCTCAAGTCATCCGCTTCCCTTGTGCTCTGCAGCCGCTGCGTCTCCAACTTCTGCACGATGACCTCTGTCTTTTGCTTTTCCGTCTCTTGAAGACGAGCTTTTGCTTCCTCGGCTTGCTTCTTAAATGTCTTGGCCTGCTCTTCGGCTTTGGCCTGAGCGTCGCTGAGCTCCTTCACCCTCACTTTCAGCTTCTCTGCTTCAGCTGAAACTTCCAGCTGCCTCTTTCGCTCGGCCTCCAGGGATTTTTGGAAGCCCTCCGTCTCCTTGTCAAGGCGCTGCTGGATGTGCTGTTTGTCCTCCTGGAGTTTTTTAGCCTTTTCCTGTGCCTGGTCCTTCAGCTTCTGGAGCTCATCAGCTTCAGCCCTGAGTTTTGTGGCCTCCTGAATGGCCTGCATTTTCTCCTTCAGCATTTTCTCAGCAAGCGCCCTCTGTTCAGCCAAGTCGGACTCGGCGATCTGCCTCTGTCTGGCTGCTTCTTCAGCCTCCACGCTGAGTTGAGCAGCTTCCTCTGCTAGCTTTTTCATTTTCTCTGCCTCATCTAAAAGTAATTTCTGGGTGTTGTCTTTGTCTTTCTGCATGAGGCGTCGGTTTTCTTCCTCAATCTGGAGTTTGATCTTGAGGAGCTGGTCCATCTGGGTCTTCACTTTGGACAGTTCGTCCTCCACCTGTGCCTTCTGTTTGACGGCATCATTTACTTCCCCTTTAACTCGCTGCAGCTCAGCATCCAGCACCGCTTTCTGCTTGTCGGTTTCATCCAGCTGCAGTTTGACCTTAGCAAGCTCCTTCTCCACCTGAGACTTTTGCTTCAGGGCTTGTTCGGCCTCTTTTTTGTGTTTGGCCATCTCTGCATCGGCCTGCTGCTTCTGCTTCAAAGCCGCCGCCTCGGCCGCCGCTCTCCTGGAGGCCTCTTCCTCTGCCTCCTTCCTCAGTCTCTCTGCATCTTTTTGAGCTTTGGCCTGTTTAGCAGCTTCGTCTTCTGCAGCTGTTTTCTGTTTTTCGGCCTCCTCTGCTTTCTGACGGAGCAAAGCGGCCTCTTTCTCCGCCTTGGCTTTGGCCTTCTCTGCAGCTTCTGCGAGTTTCTTTGCATTATTAAACTCATCTTTCAGCTTCTCCTGAGCAAGAACGTCTTCTTTGTTCTTGGAGAGAACATCTTGGGCTTTCTGCTCTGCAGCACTGCATTTCTGAGCCGCCTGTTGAGCCAGGACGACCTGCTTCTCTGCCTCCTTCTCAGCCTGGTCTTTGTGCTCATTTGCTTCAGCGGCTTTCTTTTTGAGCCTTTCGACTTCCTCCTGGGCGGCTTTGCACTGCCGAGCCGCTTCTTCTTCTGCTGCAGCGATCCTCTTCACCTTCTCCTCAGCTTCTTTCCTCTTCTTCTCCTCCTCTGCAGCGAGCTTTTTCAGTTTGTCTGCCTCCTGTTCCGCTTTGAGTTTGCTCTTCTCCGTCTCATCTGCGACGCCCTTCAGTTTCTTTAGCTCCACCTCCAGATCAGACTTCTCCTTCGATGCTTTCTCGAAGTTGATCCTGATAATGTGGATCTCCTCTTGTACCACCCTCTTCTGCCTCACAGTCTCTTCCACGATAGTTTTTTGCCTCTCCAGCTCAGTGTTGGAGGAGCTTTTCAGATGTGTGATCTTCTCCTGGATCTCTTGTTTGTGCTGAGCAGCTTGGTCCTCCAGCAGCTTCCTCTGATAAGCCTCATCCTCAGCTTTTCTCTTCAGTCTCTCGTTCTCGGCTTCTTTAGCTTTCAGAGAGATCTCTGCTTCGGTCTTCAGACGAGTGGCCTCGTTGATGGCGGCCAGCTTTTCCTTGAGGATTTTCTCGGCCTCCGCTCTTTGCTGGGCCGCCTCTTCCTCGGCGAGCTGCCTCTGCTTCTTGGCTTCTTCGGCGACTGATCTCAGCCGAGCGGCTTCCTCAGCCAGCTGTTTCATCTTCAAGGCTTCCGACTCGAGACGCTGTTGGCTCTTTTCCGTTTTTGACAGCGTCTCCTTCTCGGCATGAATCTTCATCTGTAAGAGGGCGTCCATTTCGCTCCTGACTTCGGCCAGCTCGTCCTCCAGCTGTTTTCTCTGGTTTTCCGCGGCGCTCACCTCATTTTTCAGGCGTTGGAGCTCGTTATCCAGAAGGCCTCTCTGCTGCTTGGCATGCTCGAAGTCGGCCTTTAAGCGAATGCATTCCTGTTCAGCAGACAGTTTCTGTTGAGCGACTTGTTCGGCAAACTTTCTCTGTTTTTCCAGCTCGTTCTCTGCGTTCTCCTTCTGCTTCAGCGCTGCCTCCTCAGCTTTAGCTCTCTTCTTGGCATCTCGTTCGGCTTCGACCTTCTGACGTTCTGCTTCCTCCTGAGCCTGACTCTTCTTCTGGGCTTCCTCCTCAGCTTGCAGCCTCAGCCGGAGAGCTTCGTTGGCCTTCTGCCTCCACGTTTCCAGCTCCTTCTCTGCTTGCTCCCTGGCTCTATCGGCTTCTTCTTGTTGTTTCCTCAGCTTCCCGGCCTCCTCTTGCAGCTGAAGGACTGTTCCCTGCTCTTTTCTGAGAGATTCCTCCAGTGCTGTTGCCTTTTTGTCGAAGGATGTGGATTTGGTTTGCAGCTGTGTGGCAGCAGTCTTCTGCGCCACCTCCTCCACCACCTTGATCTGCCTCAGCTTCTCCTCCTCAGCCTGCCTCATGCGCCTCTCCGCCTCCTCGGCTTGCATTTTAAACCTCTGCAGCTCATCCAGGGCTTTCAGCTTTTGCTTAGCTGCCTCTTTCTCTGCCTCAGATTTACGCTTCAGCTCATCTTCAGCATTTTTCTTCTTCTGAGTCTCCTCCGCCACCTGTTGGCGGAGCCTTTCCGCCTCGTCCTGAGCTGCTTTCCTGAGCTTCTCGGCCTCGGCAGCTTTGTCTCGGAGCTTCTGCAGCTCTGTCTCGGCCATGGATTTCTGCTTCGTCGTCGTCTCAAGCTGAACTCTGATGATGTGGATTTCCTCTTCGATCTTGGTGCGGCTGAGCAGCGCCTCTTCCAGCTGCTGACTCTTGGACTTGATCTCCTGCTCTGACAGACTCTTCAGATGCTGCAGCTCCTGCTGGATGTTTTGTTTTTGCTTCTCAGCATCCACCGCAACGTCCTGCCTCTTGTTGGCCTCTGCTTTCATCTTCTGCTTCAGCTCTGTGGCTTCTTGCTCTGCTTTGGCCACAGATTTAGCCTGAACTTCAGCCAACTGTTTCTGTTTCTCTAACTCAGCCTGTATCTCTGCCATTTTTCTCCTCTCCTCTTCTTTTAGTATTTCAGAAGCTTTCTGTATTAGTAGAAGCAAAGAAGGAATAAAGGGAATTAAGAGAAGGTTAGAGATGTTAGATAATAACAAATAAATCTATATGAAAGTAGTTATAACATGTAGGTACATAAAAATGTAAATACATGATAATGTTATGCTGTTATACTAAATTATCTACATAGAGGGAAAATATTGTTTTGGGAAATGCTTGTCATGTAAATGTGTGGTAAAAACAGTAATTCACAACACAAACAATACATTCATGCGTTGGAGTTATATGTACCTGCATCCTATATGATCTATTTTACAATATGAACAGCATTAATGATGCATTTCTTTGAAAAAATAAAACACATAAAAATGAGGTTTCTGCTGGGAGTTTGTTGCACTTTTCAGTCACCGTTTGGTAGGAAAGTTTAGATGCTCCAGTTTTAGCATTTCTGAGAATAAAGCAGATTTTAATAAAATGCAAAAACTAGCTGAGAAGAAGCAGAAACAGGCAGGGAATAAATAACCAGCATGCACAAGGGATGAGCACTGATGGGAGAATGAAGAAAGCATGAAAATATCCAGTCATTTTAATAGCCTTAATAGGCCTCTGCAGCCTTCTATGCCATCGTGTGCTGGGGAGGGAGCAGCATAGAGGCAGGAAGAGAGTTAAACTGGTTAAAAAAGCTGGATCTGTCCTAGGCTGCTCACTGGACTCCATCAAGGAGGTGGCAGACAGACGGATGTTGGCCAAGCTAAACTCCATGATGGACAACTCCTCCCTCCCGATGCATCCTGCTGTAGCTGCTCTGAGCAGCTCCTCCAGCACAAGGTTGCTTCACCCCCAGTGCAGGAAGGAGCTACTGCAGGTCCTTCCTCCCTGCAGCCATCAGACTGTATACCAGCTCCATATAACACCCTTACAACTCGGTTCCTTCAACCCATCACCCTGTCTTTCTACAACCTCATCACACCCCACTGCTTCCAATTACTATTATTTTTATATTCTTTTATATTTCTTAATAAAATGCACTGCAGAATATGTATATATTTAGCTACTATTACTGTGGCTGCTGTTCTTATCCTATCTTATCTTATCTTATCTTATCTTCTTATCCTATCTTATCTTATCTTCTTATCTTATCTTATCTTATCTTATCTTATCTTCTTATCCTATCTTATCTTATCTTCTTATCTTATCTTATCTTATCTTATCTTATTTAGCATAATGATGCAGCAAACAGCAGAATCAGTTTGGAATAAAATGAGACGAGAAGCATGAAGAGATTAAGCTGATTCAGCGGGAATGAGGTGACCCACAATAACAAGGAAGATTCAACATTTTAGAAACCTTTCATGATCATTTTGGGATTAAATTATTTCATTATTAGTGGCACAAAGCTAATTTTATTCAGAAAATGATGTGTTTTGATCATTCTGATTGTTTATAAGGCACAAACATAAAAACCTAATTTGGATTCAACTTTTAAAACCATTTTCTGTCCAGAAAGCAGAACTTAGTAATTTAACTGGAGGATTTAAACAAAAACAGCTGGTAAGCTCCTCCCCTCCCTCTCTGCTGTGCTTAAGCCCCGCCTCCTAATCTCCTCCCTGCAGACGGCTGTAGAGCACATGACAGGGCCACTAACCGAAAAGAGCTTGTTACATTTAATGAATAAATGTCTTCTTTATTTGATTTTTCTTTACTTGCACTACAGTACAGATTTGTTTATTTCTTTTACAAGTTTGTTTTAATGATCCTCCTGCACCCCGCTGTCATGCGTTTAATGTTTTATGTAAAGCACTTTGAATTGTCTTGAACATGAAATGTGTTATACAGATAAACTAGCCTTTACTACACTGAGAGGAACCGCTTTACACGCCTTTAACTTCCCCATGGGAACAAATGAAGCCTTTTAAAAATGGACTGAATTAAATTGTGTTAATTTTTTGTGTGCATACAGCTGCTAGAGCAAATGAAGAATTATCTTTCTGCGAATTAGCCTCAACTTTGTGGGAGCTGCAGAGTCTTCAGAACCAGCCCACCATAAAGAGATCCTGCCTTGGATAATTAGGCCTGTTTGTTATCTTTGACTCGTCTGCGGCTTCAGCTCACAAACTGGGACTGAACGTGAGCCGTCAGCTGTTGTCGATGGTAGAAATCCATCAGTCTTGTCTTATTTTGTCAGGGAGTTGCTGATGTCACTTTCTGAACCTCCAAGTGAGACGTTACAGTCATTAAAATGTTTCTGTAAAGAAAGTGAGCTGTGTCTTTCCACAAACACATCATTCACACTAAAATGCATCACAAGATGCTGACTGGAGCTGAGCTGATAAATACCTGTGATACCTGCTGAATGCGGGAGGGAATATTTCTCCGGTCATTTAAAATCCAGACGTTAGCAGATGTTGATGTTTTGTTTGTTCAAACTACGAAACATTTAAAACTCAATCATTTATACTGCATGTGTGTAGTTTATTTGTAAATAGTCAGATATTTTGCTGATACTGGAACAAAGTAATCCCCAGTTAAGGATCAATAAAGTACTATGTTATTCTATTTGTCATCTTTGGGAAATCCCCTAACAGGAAGTTAAAGGCTGTATGTGGTATTTAGTTCATTTCTTGGAAAGTCCTCTGTGTTTCTTCGTATTTTTTAAAATGAATTGATACGTACTTGTCAACATAATTATATAAAATGTTTTCAAACATGTCTGATCGGGGCTTCCGTAGTTTCTACTGACTGATTAAATTAAACGAGTCATTTATTTTAGTGACTTTTTATAGTGTATTTTTATATTTTCATTCATATTTCATATATTTTCTATTTAGTACACCCATCGTTTTATTTGACTATTTTTTATTTTTTTTATTTTGCTGTTGTAATGTCGAAATTTTGAGATTAATAAGGTGTCTGTCTTAATTTGTCTGAGTTAGTTTCTGCAAATATAAAAACATGTTAGTTTTCTTAAATTAGCCGAGTTCTGCTTTAATATGTTTAAGTCTTGAACAAACAGAGTTTTGACATTTTATATCTAATTTCAGCATATTATCAGAAACAGAATATTTTCAGTCTCATAACCATTTTAAATGCTTCTGTGCCTTCTCGTTCTTGTACTTTATCACAGTAAAATGATAAAAATTAATAAAGTAGCCTAAAAAATTTCAGTAAAAGTTGATATTTACTCCAAAATTCATTAAGATTTCCAAAGACGTGTGAACCTTCCTTCACCACAGATGAAGATCTGATGTAAAGATATGAGGTGAGAGGGTTGGTTTTTTAAATACCTGCTGCTTTGGGGTTAATCCGTCTCTTAAGCGTGTGACAAACATTCATCATGACAAAGCTGTGGCGAGCAGGTCACAAAGGATCAAACAGAACAAAGTTAGGAAGGAAAAAAAGGGAAAAATAATAACCGAAGCTTTCCAACCACAGCAAAGGGTGATTTTTAAAAAGAAATTAGGAAGCAAATACCAAATAAAAACAGTGGGAAAAGCAGCTGAGCCGTTTGAAAATGTGACTGAATCCCGTTTCCAGACTGTTTGATGGGGTTTGTGGGTGGATGAGAAACGGTTAACTGCAGCGGGGATGCGATGTGCTGGAACAACAGCATGAAGCGGTTTAGTTCACCACCGTGGGATCTGAGGAGTGCTGACATTTTACTTATACTGATGACAAATGATTTCCCGAACCCGAAGCGGCTAACAGCTGAGGGTGGCATGGATAAGTTGGTGAGGATGTGTGAGAAGCTTCCTGCGTCTGTTTCCAGAAGTTACCTCGTCTTCCTCCAGGCGGCGCTGCGTCTCAGTGATGAATTTAATGTACTGGCTGGTGAGCGTCGTCAGCTCGCTGTAGCGGGTTCTCAGAGTAACATACTGAAACAAACAGAGACAGACGACTTACAGCATTTATAACCACAACAAACATCTTAAAACTAAGTCCTGATCCACTTCTCATTTCTTTATATGTTTTCAGGAAAAAACGCAAATATCTGGTCTAAGCAGCTTTATTCTTCATCCCAGTCTGAAGAGAAGCCTCCTGTCATTTCTTTACTTCACAAGTAGTTCTCCAGGACCCTTGAAGGACTTTCCAGGAATAATTCTCCAGGACCCTTGAAGGACTTTCCAGGAATAGTTCTCCTGGATCCTTGAAGGACTTTCCAGGAATAGTTCTCCAGGACCCTTGAAGGACTTTCCAGGAATAATTCTCCAGGACCCTTGAAGGACTTTCCAGGAATAGTTCTCCAGGACCCTTGAAGGACTTTCCAGGAATAATTCTCCAGGAACCTTGAAGGACTTTCCAGGAATAGTTCTCCTGGATCCTTGAAGGACTTTCCAGGAATAGTTCTCCAGGATCCTTGAAGCACTTTCTAGGAATAGTTCTCCAGGATCCTTGAAGGACTTTACAAAGTTCTTCTTTGGATGTTTCTGCCTTTTGTTCAGTTCTGTGTCCAGATGATCCCACACTGCTTCAAAAATGTTGAGGTCTGGGTTCTGGGGAGGATCAGCCCCTCCACCAGACCTGTTTCCAGGGATCTTCAGTCCAGTTCTTGGGTCATGTGACCTACCTCAGCCTTTTCTCCCCGTTTCCCTTCCTTAATAAGGACTTCTTAACAGCCACGTTTCCATGGAGACCATTTCTGATGAGGCTTCAGCCAACAGTAGATGGATCAGCTGAAGGTCCAGATGCATCTCTCAGATCCTGGTTCAGGTCTTTGCTGGATTTCAGAACCTGTTCATCTGCTGTAGACATTTTTTTAGTCCGGACTCTTCTTCTTCTGTCCTCCTCGTGTCCAGTTTCTGCCTCCATGCTGAGATAAGCCAGGTTTCCAGCTACCAGCTGTTTGGGAATCACCTTGTTGCTGCTGAAATCCTGTTTTCTGTCAGACTGTCTGATCTTTGCTGGTTTTCACACATGAAACTAAAGAAATGATGTGTCTTTGTGCCTAAAGATCCAGTTTAAACCGGTTCTTTGCTAAGTTTTCTGTTATGTGTCGACAGCTGGTTCATCCCTTGAGTTAGAAGCCTTTTATTTCCTTTTCGTTCTTTTGAAAATGGTCAGATACAAAATACAAAACTGGACTGAAAATGAGGGAAAAGCAGAAAATGTCTAATGAAAAACTTCAGAAGTCCTTCAGAAAGCTGGAAAAGTGGATCAGGAAGCATCTGTGCGACATTTATGTGAAGAAATGAATCAACACCAACCTCCTGGATGATGTCATCAGACGCACACTCCATTTTGGGCTTTTTCAGAGGAGATGCTATGGGATCCTGGAGCGCTTTGTATGTCAAGATCAGGAGTTCATAATCCTTCACAAGGAGAAAAAGAAAAAGTCAAGATGAGATGAAACTTTGCTTTGCTGTGAAGAGGCGAACCTCACTGTTTACCTTGACAGAGTCGATGTAAGCTTTTGCATTTTTCTGGCAAGTTTCAATCTCATCCTTGTTTCTCTCGATCTCTTCCAGGAGTTTCTGAAACAAACATTTATTCATGTTTAAACTAAATTTATATTAGACAGAGTGTGCAATAAAATGAATGAATGAGAAGCACTTTTCATTCAGGGTGACCACCGGTGGACACGATGGCTGATGCAAACCTTCTCTGAAGCCAGCTGCTCCCTGAGAGCCTTCCCGTCTCCGATGGGAACGGCCTGGATCTTCTCCTGCCTCTGCCGTGCTTCTCCGAGCCAGCGGATGAGCCACTCATAGCTGTCGCGGTAGGACTTCATCTTGCGGCCGAGCAGGTCGAGCTCCCGTTGCCGGAGGTCGATCTGCGCGAACACAGCCTGCCAGCGCTCCAGCAGGCTGCCGACCAGCTGCTGGTAATGCTCCAGCTCGGCATCCCGCTCGCTGTGAATCCTCGTCATCTTGTCACTGATGGCCGAAGCCGTCCTCAGCTCGTCCTGCAGGCGGTCGAACTGCGCCTGGTCGGCGTCTGCTTCAGCACGCATCGACTGTCAGAACACAGAGAGCAGAAACAATCAGTTCATTTGAGATGGTTTAATATATCAGGAGATCATTAAAAATATCATCTGGTTCTCTTCCGCCCTTATTAAGGTGGTCAGCAGCAGGAGTGCCAAGGAGGAAAGACATCAGCAATGATCTTAGAGAAGCAGCTGTTGCTGTCCATCAAACTGGGAAGGGTTAAAAGGGCATTTCCAACCATCAAAAGTCCATCATTCTGCAGGGAGAAAGATTATTCAAATGATAGATGCCAGAATTCTCAGGAGTGGACATCCCAGTAAGTTCAGCCCAAGATCAGAAGAGGAACATCTCAGACTCTCCAGGCCTCGCTTAGCATGCTACATGTTGAATCTTGGGACAGTCCAGTTAAAAAAAGACTTTTCCTTGTCTATGTCTCACCTCTGTCATGAGAAACGACCTTTTACTGGTTTTTACCTGCAGCTCAGCTGCCTCGTTCTTCCAACCTCCAGAGAGTCTGAGAGGAAAGATAAACTTCGAACACGTTTGTGAATTTAATGGAGGGTTTTTATAAGAAATTTCTATGAATGACTAAAACTGCCAAAATAAAAAATAACTACAGAAATATAAAAATGGCTCAGTAAACAAATTACCAGTAAATTATAAAAAATAATATTTTTAAATTTGGTTTTCCATTAAAAAACTTAAAAATGTGACATTTATATTTCTATACATACATACACACACACACACACACACACACACACACACACACACACACACACACACACACACACACACACACACACACTCTCATATTCAACTGTATAGGCATAAAGGAGGAAAGAAATTTATAAAGAAATAAATAAATTAAACTGGAAAACTACATGGAAAAGTAATAAAACAAAGTTAAATTAAAACTGATATAAAATTACAATAGAAAAATAAATTTGTCACATTTTAAACGTCTCTTTTCTTCTTTTGTATAATTTATCAGCATATCAATTTATTTATTGAGACATCTTTATATTTCTGTATTTATTTTTTATTTTGACAGTTTCCGTTTCATAAAGCACAACTTTACAACGAATTTAAGGAAATATTGGTGAATGAGGCCCAATGAACTGAACCTATGATGGAAAGAAGAGTGAATCAGAATTCCTACACAACCAGGAGAGAGACTGAAAGATCATCCAGGAAACCATGACAGCGACTTCCTGCTGCTGAAGGAGCTTAACAAGCTGCTAAATGACATGTTGTTGATCTGAGGTTGGATTTGACTCATTGTAAGGACCAAAGGACTTATTAAGTCCCGATTTGTGACCCTCAGAGCTCAGAACTTGATGAGGAAACCTACCTTCAGCTGACCGCGCTGCTCCTCCACATCCTTCTGCTCAGCTGGAACTTTACTGACATCCCGCAGACGAGTTTCGTAATTCTTCAGCGCATCTTCTGCATCTTTAGTGTTTCTGATCACGACATCAATGGTCTTCAGTCTGAAAAGAAACGTGGAGAAGTTAGGAAGCAATGAACAGATTCAGATATATCTGCAGCCTTATGAAGTCTCACTTGTCCAAGTAGACGGAGGACAGGCCATAAACATGGTCCATCTTCCTCTGAGTGAGGTCCAGTTCGGAGCGCAGCATCGGGGCGGAGCCGGACTGCTGAGGGGACACCAGGACCTCCTCCGTCTTCTCAGCGATGGAGCTCAGGTCTTTCTTCAAGCCCTCCAGCTCTGACTGGACTTTCTGTTCCGAAGACAGAGGAAGATGTTAGACCTGGTTCATGAGCTGCTGACTGTGCCGGTGGTTTCTCAGGACCCTACCATCTGCTCGGCGGTCTTCAGGGCGCAGGCCTTGAGGGGCTCCTTGTCCACGGGCTGCCGAAGCCGGGTCACGGTTCGGTTCTCACAGCCCTCTAGCCTCAGACGGAGGTCTTTAATCCTCGTCAGGTAGGTCTTGCACACAGACTCGTCCTGCTCTCCTGGTTGGAGAGAGGACGTTTAAACAGGACGTTTTAGTGATGGATATCTGGGCTTCTTTCCTTTCTGAGCATGTTAAATAAAACGATGGCTGTTTTGTTTCTTTTATGTCATTACATGTTCAAATTAAAGCATTCATTACTTAAATTTGATCCATTTTTATCTATATATTGTTTTATAAAACCAGAATATTTGGCTTATATTATCAACACATTTTTTTCCAGAGATTGTGAGCTAGTTTTGACTTCATGTGAGATTTTGAACAAACATAAACGATTACTTAGTAAAATATTTGTTATTCTGGTGCAACTTTTTAAAGTGATGCCCTGAAATCCAAAAATTAAAACATATTCAGTTAGTTTTTATGATTTGTGAATGTTTATGCTGTTTCACAAACTAAATTTCTTCCTCATGCTTAATTATCTCCATGTTCACAACAATTCAAGTGTTAATTCATCAATTCATTGATTAATTCACTGATTAACGCTGGAATCAGCTGCCAGGAAACATGCACAGAGACAGGAACGTGATCAGAAGTGACGTTAGGAGGAAAATCAACATCAGAGAGGATGATGAGAAGGATTAATCAATGAGATGCAACATCAGCCCATCAGTCCTGTTCAGCCATTCAGAAGCTCCGGCTTTAACACCTTACCTGCGCTGGTTGGCACGAAGCCTGCAACACGAACCCATCGGTCAGTTTACACACAAACGCTCATGATTGCATGACAAAATGTTTGGTAAAATGAACAAACAGCTGTGGGATGTTTCAGTGACAGCAGAACCAACCTTGCTCTGCAGAGCTGACCATGGTGTGGTAGTGCTGGTTGGATCTGTTGTAGTTGGACTCCACCTGCATGCGGTCCTCGGCTCCGAACATCTGGGAGTCCTGGCTGTCTCTCAGGAAGTCCTGATAGTGCTGCTCCAGGTTCCTCAGGGCCAGCCGGTACTCCTCCACCCTCAAGGTCTTAAACTGCACCAGAAGCAACTGTTCAGAGGACTGCAGGTGCAAACCTGTGTGCATGTTCTGCACTTTTTTCCTAGTACGTTTTGTGTTACCATGGTGATGTTCCAGGATTTGATGATGTGGATGTCTCTCATCAGGTACTGCCAGGATAACAGACTCTTCAGGTCCACGAACATGGTCTGCCACATGGTCTGCAGCCGCTGCAGGTTTCCATCCAGTCTGAGGAAGGAAAACTGGAGGTTAGTGTGTCTCTGTGTGCGTGTGTGTTCAGTTCATGTGTGATACTCGGAGCTCACCCGGCGACGCTGTTCACAGCATCCTTATTGGTGGGAGGAACCAGGAAGCAGATGGAGGGCACGGACGCCTCGCTGCCTTTATCGTTCAGGACCCTCCACTTGAAGGGCTGCGAGTTGTTCAGCAGAGCACACTCGTCTCCTCGGTGGACTGTGATCTGGACCGAGACGAGATCAGACACTCACTTCTGTTTTAATTTCATCTACTTCTTTTAAAGTTTGTTTTTAATGCACTTGTATTTGCTTCCTGCACCCCGCTGTGATGCTTTTAATGTTTTATGTAAAGCACCTTGAATTGTCTTGTGCATGAAATGTGATGTACAGATAAACTCGCCTCCTGGCTCCACACAGAAATGCGAGTCTGTGAAATTAAGATTGAAACAAACGAAGGCTTTGAGGAGGGTTTTCCTCCTCTACTTTGGTAGCTCTATCTGCCCTGTCTGCGGGTTGTTGCCATGGTGACTGCCTTTGTTCTGGTGGCTGGGGGTCCTGCGCTGCAACCCTGTGGCTATGGTGTGGACCCCGGCCTGCCCTGACCTAGGTGGCTCCTGTGATGGCAACAAGCTGCAACCTCCACCGGTAAAATGTGAAGCCTATGCGGAAGTGCAAAAAATTGCAGTTCACCCTTCATCCACTAGGGGCTCCAAAACAGAGTCAATCCCCATAGACTCTCATGTTAAACAGAACAACTTCACAGCAGAAATAAACATGTTTAAAGCCTGGTACAAAAACCCATTTTAGGATTAAAAGGTCAAGTTTACCTTCATGACAACTGTGAGGGGGGTGAATTTTTTTCTAACTCATCCATTTGGATGTTATTTAACCTTGAAATTCTGCATAATTAGGGGCGTGTCCTTTTGAATGACGAGTATCCAATATCTGCGGCACGAAGGGAGATTGTATCACAACCGCGGTTTTTAGCCAGCTAACAGCGCACCTTAGCTTTAGCCCGCCTACCTCCGTTAGCCGGTTAACTACCGTTAGCTCCAGGTTAGCTCAGTTAGCTTTTAGCTAAAGGCAGCTTGGAGTTTGATAGGTGTCAATCATCCACCCCCACCTTCACAGTCCCCCTCTCAGCTCCACCTCTTTGCCCATTTTTGGATTTTCCCGGAATGACAACATGCGTGACGGTGGGAACCGCCCAATGAACTTCAGTTCAGCTCTTCAGAAACCTACGGGTGACGTCACGGAGGCTCCGCCCATCTTTTATATACAGTCTTTGGGTGGCGCCCTCCGTGGTCGTGGGTGGTCAATTGGTTTTTATTATGTAAAGCCCTTTGTGTTGCTTTGTGCATGAAAAGTGCTCTATAATATGATTTGATGTGTACCTCCAGCTGTTTGAAGTCGCAGACGGCCTGGACAGGCTGCTTCCCTTTTATGGGACTCGCAGGGTTCCGGGGTTTTAGCTGGACGATGGTCTTGGCCCTCCGCTTCAGGCCCTCCAGGTGAGTGGTAAACTCAGCCAGTTGCTCCTTCTCATCCTGCGATAAAGACATCAGGTCGGAAAAATTACCAACTTCACAGAAATGAATCTGCACTAGTGAACCAGAACATTTCCAGCTGTTATGTCGGCTGGTTGTTTCCAGAATTACATGTTGACTCGTGACAGAGACGTTGACAAAGGTCTGGATCCCAGTAGCATTTAGTTCTAACTGGAAACAGAGATGTGGCTCTTACCTTAGTCAGTGACTTTAAACATTTTTGCTGGAACACGGTGAAACTAATGACTTGCTTCACTATGCTGGTGGTTGTGCATGAATGAAATCATTTACAGAACCAGGACTCTTGGTATCTGTTTGGATCAGGAGCTCCAGGTTCGTATTGTACATGAAACGTAATGTACTATCTGTTGCCTCAGACACTGTCATTTATTTGCCGTGCAGAGAGGAAAATGTGAATAAACTCACAGCTGCATCCTGCAGTAGATCCTCCAGCCGGGTGACGGTGACGGAGCGGTCGCATGAGTACTTCCTCTTCATTGTGTCCTGCATCTTCTTCATCTTCTCCTCTGCCTCCTTTACGTCAGCGAAAAACTAGACAGAGAATAAAGTGATGCGAAGGATTCAGAGCTGTCTGTAGGTGATGTTTGCTTTAAATGACACTGGATCTGGATCTGGGCCTGGGTCTCTGTATGTACCTGGAAGTAGGCAGTGTTTTCCTTCAGGTGGGTTTCGATGCAGCAGCACAGCTGAAGGAGCCAACTCCACTGAGTCTGCAGGGCTGCAGTGAAGGCCTGAGGAGGAGATACTGATGTTTACATCACAGCATCTACAACATATGGAGCTGTACGGTACGCAGACGAAGAGTCTGACCTCGATGGTTTTCCTGGCAGGGTGTCCGTCTCTCAGCAGTTTGTCTCCTGTGGCCTGGACGCCGTTCACTTTCTTTTCTCTGAGCTCCAACTCCCTCATCAAACCCTGCAGAACAGAAACAACGTCAGGATCGGACTGTGTTCAGGGCTCTGAGGCCACGAGGATGTGCGTTTATTTACCGAGTAGCACTCTTTCTTGGAGACCATGTTGGTGTTCTTGTCGCTCCAGTCGTAGTTGATCTCCTCCTCTTCTTTCTCGTTCAGCCACATCAGCTCTTTGGTTGCTGCACTGACGAAGGCGTGAAGCTCCACCAGGTAGCGCAGACGGGCTTTTGATGCATTCTGCAAAGAAACGGATAAAAAAAAGGACACTTCATCTACTTTAGCTTCTCAAGTTAAAAATAAATGACCTTAATCAACAATCTTGCCCAGGTTAGATCTGATATGACAAGAAATGTTGTATTTTGTTTAACGTACCAGTAGTTTTCCATACTGCAGCTCCAGTTTTCCCAGATATTCACGGTATGCACCTTTACTAACAGGTGAAATCTGACTCTGAAACAGTAAAACAAGCAGTTACTAAGATTTTAATCTGCTAAAATCATATTTTATTGCTTAATTAATAACATAGAATTTCTTTTTTTAATGTAATCATTATTTAACTAAGTGCAACACAGACCACAAAGTAAAAATAAATGTTCATATAAAGCCAAACAAAAGAAAGGTTTAAAAGATTTAAAATGCGTGTAAATCAGATTGTTTTTAAGTCTAAGGGAAAAATATCCATCACTGTCTTCTATAATCTTATCATCCAATGAGTTTGATAATCAAATTCTGGCACCAATTTAATTCACTTTACTCGTTAATTCAGATTAATCAGGGAGTAAAAACCTGGATGTGCTCAGCAACATTTTCAGTGTCCCCCTGTCTGTTATTTAATCCAGGTCCCTGCTCCCCCATCACCTCTAACAGGAAGGCCAAGTGTTTTCTTTGACTATCAGACCTAATGCTGATTATTCTATCATAAAAAACCTCTGCAATAAAACTAATATCATATGAGTCTTATTTGCAAAAAATCCAATAAAAAGTAGTGATCCTGCACAATCTTGTAGAAGAGTAAGTAATGAAGATATTTAATAGCTTACAGATGGCATTTTTTCTAGTTTTGTGCCATTTGAGATAAACATATAAGACAAGTGGATTTTTTTGTTTTATGTTGTAATATCTTCCTTAAGGACCTGTCTGTAAACAACGTTTTCCATTAGGGACAATAAAATAAGCTGAACCAGTATTCTTTCAAAAGGAGGATTTTGTTATTGCCCATCCGTCGTTACAGGTCGATGGAGTGTGTCCTCTTCTAACAATAAACCACTTTTGGGTCTACTTCCTCCTGGATTTTCATTTGCGTTTGTAATATGAATTTCAGTGTTTTCCCTCCATTCTTGGATCAGGGAAAACATCTTCCATACCTCGTCGGCTTTCGCTCGCTCGATCTTGGAACGGAACTCCTCCACAGACTGGTGCAGGCCTCGGTGGCTGCCCAGCTGGGACTCCACATTGGGCAGGTCAGAGCCCCACTCCCCCTCGTCCACCCGCCGCTGGTTCTCCTCCACCCAGCCCAGCAGGTCGTGGACGTAGCGCAGGGTGACCTCGTCCAGCTCGGGCCGCCCCCTTGAGGACGTCTGCTGCAGCACCTGAGCGCTGGTGATCTGAGTCATGGGGATCTGTGTGGCGGTCACGCCCGACTTCAGCCGCAGGTTGTACTCGCTGCGGAGGTTTACCAGCCTCTCGTGGAGACGATACACTCTACAGATGGAAACAGCAGACATACGACGAGCCTGTAAAGCTTTGCCTTGAGTTAGTTGTTGAATGGAAATGTTTTAGTTCAGTTCTGTACCTGCGATACATTTGTTCAGCTTGGAGGTGGCGTCCATCTTTGAGCAGCTGCACATCGTTGAAGAGGAAGCGGATCATTCCTTCAGATTTTTCCAGATCTGCTTCCACCTCTGCCGTGTGCTGAGCAGGTCTCCCAGAACTCATCATCCTCACATCCTACAATATGGAGGGAAAATTGCATCAGTGCGTGTGGGCTGCAATGAAATTAGACTCAATTAAAGAGTTCTGATTTTATTATGGGAGTCTTCCAGAAAAGATTTACATGCTTTAAAGGGATATGGTTGAGCGAAGTACTTATGAGTGGTCAGAACACTCAGTTTGGAGAATCAGAAAGTTTCCTTGTGGGGAAACTAAGTTAAAATCTACTTAGAAGGAGAGCATGGGCCATTGTTTTGTCATTATCTTCTCTCCACTGCAGAAAATCTGGATTCCAACCTGCTCGGTGTTGGGGAGGCACCGTTTGTGCAACTATGGGGAAAAAGTGACTCACTGTAAAAATTTCTTAGGCTTAAACTGTTTTTCTTTAAGGAATTTTGGGGTCTAATGGGTTTTATTTGGCCGTAGCTAGACAGAAAAGGGCGTCAAAGAGAGTTTGAAATGACATGCGGCAAAGGGTCCCAGGCCTGAAATTGGAACCTCAGTCAGTGTTGCCAGATCTCACCACAGAAACACATATAATGCTTTTACCCAAAGCACTGATGACATAAGCAGCCACGCAGGGCGCTAACCACAACCCATCAGGAGCAATATGGTTCGGTGTCTTGCTCAGGGACACCTCGACATGCCGAGGATTGAACCGGTAACCCTCAGTCTACAAGACGACCACTCTACCCACTGAGTCAGGCTGCCCCAAGCAACCAGTATGATGAAAACAAGCCCAAAAGAAGCAACATGGCCCTTTAAAAAAAAAAAAAACAACAACAATAAAATGAAAATACATACAATAAATTGGCTATAAACACAGTAAGGATGAACTTTTTACCTCTAATTAAAAGAAGATCCATCTCAAATAGACCTAATGTAAAACCCAGGACAATAAAACCTCTGTTCCTCGTCCTTATGTCAGCATGCTGAATCCTATTTCACACTTTCAAGATTGTGACGAATCTCTTCGAGTCATCTCCGCCCTGAGGTCCAGTCGTCCAATGAACTCTTTCTCTCACTTTTTAAAATCTTTTTTCCAGATTTCATAACTTTTTGTTGCTCTGTCTGGTGAAGTTGTGCATGCATGTGTGAACACTGGCATGGACAGGCATGGTAACCTAGGTAACGGGGTTGAAAACAGGTCGTGAAAAAGAGGACGAACTGTTGCATTCATGTTTTCCGTTCTGCAGCCAGGTGTTGTTGCTTTATGTGGACAGCTGTGAGAGAATCAGAAAGGCTTCATAAAGGCAGCAAAGTAAGGCTATGTCCACATGGCACCGAAGCCGGTTCAGGTGTGAAAACGGTGGCAAAAACTAGGAGAAAGGCTTCAACATCCCCACGACACCGCTGTAGTACATACTACAGGCTGTGGGGGGCGCTGAAGAATAACACTCCAAAGCTAGAGCAAAACAAAGCATGCGCAGAAAAAGGCTCAGTGTGTGTTGCAGAAAGTTCACATCGGAAGAGACAGAAGAGAAGATTGCTGAGGATTCACTGTGAAGCAAAAGAGAAACATTTCTTTGGACTATTAAAGAAGTTGAGCTCCACGTCAAAAAATTCTTGACTATAAAGCATAAAAAACTCGAGGAAGGGTGGACTGGTAATCGATACGATCTGATGCAGGTAATTCACGGACTACTCAGAAGTCCATTTGTTTGGAGAAGAAGAAAAAGATTTAGCATGAGCCTAACAAAGCAGAAAAAAACAATCTGCTAGCTAACAGAGCTCGCTAACAGAACTTGTATAGAGACAAGCAGAATTTAGGAAAAAAAAACTTAAAAATGGTCAGGACATGAAGAGATAAAATGGAAAAAGAAAAGAATAAAAAAGATTGATAAAAAAAGAGTGGTGGAGACAGATTTTTAGCTGAAGTTTATCGTATAATGTAAACTGTACACATTCAAAGGTAGCCGTCTTACATTGTTGTGATTAGTACTAACTTTTACTAGCTGGAGAGATCTCAGAGAAGACGGGTATCAAGATGCAACAAAAAAGAGCAGTACCACCGGAAACCATGGGGGCAGTGTGGAGCAGTTTAGCTCATGTGCAACCAGTTTAAGAACGAGGAAGAATTCGAACATATTTAATCCTCCTCCGCCTACTGCCCTACAGCTTTCTGAAAATGTCCATCATCATGATCTTCATCAGTGCCAAGTTTGCTGTTGAAATTGACATTGGAATTCTGAAGTGAACTCTGCCCTCTAGTGGATACACTGGCTAAAAACCATGCCAACATAAGGGACGTGGGAGTATGTAGGCAGTAACAAAAGACGTACCCATCTACGTACGTAAAGGGAGAAAATCAAATCTACCTTTGGGTATCAAAGCCTTGATTGAACCTTGAAATGAGGCTTTAGTGGGCTAAAGCGTCTGTCCCTTTAAGTCCCTCCTCCCTAACAGCCTGGTCTGCTGTGACTGGTCAGCCGATCAGTCAAAAATAGTGACCTGCAAGATTGCTGCTCATTCTGTTGGAGTTCTGTTGGAGTTGAACTACACAACCAACGCAGGCATTCCCCACGTCTGCGACACAGATGCATTTCTATGACAGGGATGTTAAAATGTTTAAAGTCTGCAGATGTTTTCCATGCACAGAAAGCTGGAAGAAAAAAAAGGCATGTCTTTGTGCCTCACCGACTGCAGCAGAGTCTCCACCTGGTTGAGCTGCTCTTCACACACCCCTGACTCCATCTGGACTTTACTGACAATCCTCTGGAGCCGCTCCAGCCTGCAGGGGAGGGGAGCAGGGAGAGGTCAAAGGTCAAAAAGCCACTTCAAATCACTTCAAACCAATCACCTGCTTGGTTCAAGTGTTTAAAATAAACACATTCACTCACTCCGTCCTCTTGAGGAATAAATACTGATATCCCTGATGCATGAAAGCCATGATGAGACTCCTCCTGAGCTCTATCTGCCCTCACAGATGAGACAACTTTCTCACGTCCTGCTACAGCTCCAAAGCTACGCCCTGCCTAGCATGTGATTCACAATATGTTTGAGTGACTATCAGAGGACCTTATTATGTGAAGACTGTTGCCATGACAGCATTGTCATCATGTGTTTCTCTTAATTTCCTTTTTATTTCCTTCCCTGCAAAGCAAGCTCCACTTAATGTTGTTACCAATGTGGATTCTGTCGTCAGGAAATGAGTCATCCTCGTGGTGCTTTGTGGGTTTTACTATGGGAACAGAGAACATGTGATGAGGTTCGCTTTGTGGCCCGGTTACCTCTCAAATTCAGTCCTGAGGAGACGCTCTCTTTCCAGAATAGCCACATGCAGACGGCCCCATTCCTTCTCCACGTCGAAGGGATGGTAACCGGGAGGCACTTTGACCTGACCGGCCTGGACTGCACCCTGTATCGACAAACCGCACACATCACGGTCACTTTTTAAATTCCACTCTCAGCTGAGAAGATCACTGATCTGTGGAGAAAAGTCACCTCAAAAGACTTGAAGATGTGCTTGGAGCGGTTCTTGTCCGCCTCTTTGGCAGGAAGCTCTGTCTCCTTGAATTTCAGGAACTGACGCCAAAGAATCTGCAGGATTAAAAAAACGATGAATTAATTCAAGAGTCTTTTTACACCCGATGTTTCTGCTCAAAAAATGACCCAATAAGAATTGGTTATTTCTCTGCAGTTATAAACCCTCTGTAAACCAGACTGGTATAAAATAATGCTAACACTTGTTAGATTATATTAGATGTGGAAGCAACAAATGCGGATGGAACATAGTAGAAAATAAATATTTTCTTTTGGCCTTATATTTTTTATTTTGCATTTTATGGAATACAAAACCCCTTTGAAAGTGCTGCAGTGGATAAAAAAAACTCCAGAAAACCATGAATCAACATGTGGACATAATCTGTGAAGACTGTAAATCTCTTCGTAATTCAGGCTTCGATCGGCCAATTTGCAAAATGACCCCCCATTTTAATCGTTGGATGCAGAAGAATTACACTGACGTCGCCATGGTTACATCCATATCACCAATCAGCGACGGTAACGAGGGAACTATCTGTGACACAGAATGATTGACACTTGTCTTCGTCCAATCAAATCCATGTAACCGGGTAGAAAATAGTGATTTTTGGACAGGAAACTGTTCTTCGTGGACTCTGGGAGATGGAGTTTTTCAGTAAATGTGGGTTTATCCCGGTGGATCGAAGTTCTGGAGGCAAAACAACAAAGTTCATGATGATTTTTTTTGTTTTGTTTTAATGTGAAGCAGAATTTTGCTTCTTCTGCTTCTGGTTTAGTGAATCTTGGTCGGAGACGATGAAACTTACAGTTTTGTGCTTCCAGTAAAGATAGTTTGTCCATGTAAATACTGTAAGGCGGATCCATAATTAGTGTGTATGTATTTTTGCTAAATCTTTTTTACCTGCTTTTTAAATACTTTGTTGTCGTAACTATAAGTGGTGGTGATATTTTTTTTTAGCTGAGATTCTGGACTTTCGGTGAATACCACACATCTGACGTTACACCCTGTGAAACTAGCAGTTATTTGTTTTCAGGCTGGAGATGTAACTCAAATCACCTCGATCTCCTCGTAGCTGGTGGGAAACTTCCTCTCTTCGAAGACCAGGACGTGGTGTCTGATCCACTGCAGCAGCATGGTGACCACCTCGTAGTATTCCTGCCAGCGCAGCTCCAGCTCCTGAAGACGTTCAGCAGAAACACAAAGAGGATGCAGATCAGACGTTTTTATCAGCATCCATCATAATTTCACCTCATAGCTTCTAGCTCCGAGATGCAACTAAACAAATACAAATAAATGATGTTTAATGTCTTCACTGGTCAACTTCACTGATTCTGCTGCAGTAGCACAGTAAAGGCTGGATAGAGCCATGTTTCTATTGTGTTCCATCAGCTTGCTTTTAATGAGAATTTTCAGTGAACTGAGGATCCTGAAAGTTTTAGTTTTTTTGTCCATTCCTGCTGAATCCAAGACTTCAGCTGCTCTACAGGTTGTTATCTAGTTCTGGTTCATGTGAGAGCCAAGTCGGTGGATCTAACATGTCTCTCCCATATGTCAGACATATGTTTAGCATGTGTCTCACTTTTCCTGCATGTCTGCAAAACTACAACATCCAGTTCTGCATCAGTGGTGCCTTCACACAGGTGAAGTCCTCCATGGACGCTGATGTTCTTCATTCCATCACAGCTCTCTGATGACAGCCTGGAGGAGCTTTATCATCATTGGAACATTTAATCAAACATCAGTTTGTTCCAAAAGCAGCTAAATCGTGGACTCACTGGACCACAGGACACGTGTCCACTGACTGTCCATCTGAGATGAGCTGCTGTTTTTTGTTTGGAGGTTCTGGTTCTGGATGCAGTGGTGGACTGTGTTGAGTGAAAATGGTTCTCCCGGTCTACCTGAGTCCATGTGGCTCTATTGATCATGGTGTTGTGATGGTTTCTGTCCTTGTCCTTTCAACACTGAGGTTTCCCCAGAACATTCTGCTCTGCAGAGGCTGAAAGACCAAAGTTACAATCTGCCATGAAAAATATTACTGGATGGTTCTCTGATGGAGTTTGGACCAAGTGGTGAGCCACGACCCATCTTTGCCAGGAAAGACTAAACCTTTGGCGGATGCTGCTTTTATATCCAATCTTGACACCCTCACCTGTCACCAGTTAACGGCAACTATGCTACTGGGTGTTCTAGAAACTTTTCTGTCTTTATTTGACTATAGAACAACTTCTACTGAGTGTGTTGTTTTAAAATTCAACATTTTTTTGCATTTGCAAGCTTCAATTATTTAAAATGTATATGTGGAAAATCTGATGGTCCACTTGGTTTCAGTTTTGAACTTCCACCATGTCAGCCATCAGCTGTTCTGCATGAGTGAGCGTCCGTCAGCTTCAACCAGATTAAAACTGTCCTGTTCACCAAAGCGAGGGGATAAAAACAGGATTAAACTCCATATAAGGGAAGCCCAGAGGTGTGTTTTATTTCTCATACTTTCCAGAAAACTGTATGAACCCCCGAGTTCTCAACAAGGCCAGCACCTGTTTGGATGTAGCCTGTACAAGCAGACTGCAGACGGAGGAAACCATGTTAAAGATTAAACCGTGTACGAGCGTGAAATCTAAACATGTTGTGTTCATCTCACTGAGCCTGTACAGTCATGCTGTTTCGGCTGAGCTAATGAAACCTGCATGAACATCAAAAAGACGAAGGTTCACGTCATCTTCTGGTTGAACGCTAAACTTTCTGTCATGATATCTGATCCTACATGAAACATCCAAGCTGCATCATTAAAGATCTCATCAGGGATCAGAGTTCCAGTTTTTCCCAGCAGAGCTTCACTCCCAGACTGCAGGTTTACTGGTGGTTCCTAGAGGTTCTAAAAGTACAAGCCGAACCTTTTCTGTTATCGGAGTTATCAGACCCCTCTCTGTGGAACCGGCTGCCAGTTTGGTTTTATCAAAGCACCTTCAGTTATCCAGGTATCCCTGGATTAGAATTATGCTGCTGGTTGATCCCTCTTTCCTGTCCTCTCCACCCCAACCAGTCTACGGTGGTTGTCTGTCCTGGTCCTGTTTCTGATGGAGATTTTCCCTCCTGGTCCTGGTTCTGATGGAGGTCTTCCCTCCTGGTCCTGGTTCTGATGGACGTCTTCCTGCCTGGTTCTGGTCCTGATGGAGGTTTTTCTTCCTGGTTCTGGTTCTGATGGAGGTCTTCCCTCTTGGTCCTGGTTCTCATGAATGTCTTCCCTCTTGGTTCTGGTCCTGATGGAGGTTTTTCTTCCTGGTTCTGGTTCTGATGGAGGTCTTCTCTCTTGGTCCTGGTTCTCATGAATGTCTTCCCTCTTGGTTCTGGGTCTGATGGAGGTCTTCCCTCTCGGTTCTGGTCCTGATGGAGGTTTTTCTTCCTGGTTCTGGTTCTGATGGAGGTCTTCTCTCTTGGTCCTGGTTCTCATGAATGTCTTCCCTCTTGGTTCTGGTTCTGATGGAGGTTTTCCCTCCTGGTCCTGGTTCTGATGGAGGTCTTCCCTCCTGGTCCTGGTTCTGATGGAGGTCTTCCTGCCTGGTTCTGGTCCTGATGGAGGTTTTTCTTCCTGGTTCTGGTTCTGATGGAGGTCTTCTCTCTTGGTCCTGGTTCTCATGAATGTCTTCCCTCTTGGTTCTGGGTCTGATGGAGGTCTTCCCTCTCGGTTCTGGTCCTGATGGAGGTTTTTCTTCCTGGTTCTGGTTCTGATGGAGGTCTTCTCTCTTGGTCCTGGTTCTCATGAATGTCTTCCCTCTTGGTTCTGGTTCTGATGGAGGTTTTCCCTCCTGGTCCTGGTTCTGATGGAGGTCTTCCCTCCTGGTCCTGGTTCTGATGGAGGTCTTCCTGCCTGGTTCTGGTCCTGATGGAGGTTTTTCTTCCTGGTTCTGGTTCTGATGGAGGTCTTCTCTCTTGGTCCTGGTTCTCATGAATGTCTTCCCTCTTGGTTCTGGTTCTGATGGAGGTTTTCCCTCCTGGTCCTGGTTCTGATGGAGGTCTTCTCTCTTGGTCCTGGTTCTCATGAATGTCTTCCCTCTTGGTTCTGGTTCTGATGGAGGTCTTCTCTCTTGGTCCTGGTTCTCATGAATGTCTTCCCTCTTGGTTCTGGGTCTGATGGAGGTCTTCCCTCTCGGTTCTGGTCCTGATGGAGGTTTTTCTTCCTGGTTCTGGTTCTGATGGAGGTCTTCTCTCTTGGTCCTGGTTCTCATGAATGTCTTCCCTCTTGGTTCTGGTTCTGATGGAGGTTTTCCCTCCTGGTCCTGGTTCTGATGGAGGTCTTCCCTCCTGGTCCTGGTTCTGATGGAGGTCTTCCTGCCTGGTTCTGGTCCTGATGGAGGTTTTTCTTCCTGGTTCTGGTTCTGATGGAGGTCTTCTCTCTTGGTCCTGGTTCTCATGAATGTCTTCCCTCTTGGTTCTGGTTCTGATGGAGGTCTTCTCTCTTGGTCCTGGTTCTCATGAATGTCTTCCCTCTTGGTTCTGGTTCTGATGGAGGTTTTCCCTCCTGGTCCTGGTTCTGATGGAGGTCTTCTCTCTTGGTCCTGGTTCTCATGAATGTCTTCTCTCTTGGTCCTGGTTCTCATGAATGTCTTCCCTCTTGGTTCTGGTTCTGATGGAGGTCTTCCCTCTTGGTTCTGGTCCTGATGGAGGTCTTCCTGCCTGGTCCTGGTTCTGATGGAGGTCTTTCCTCTTGGTCCTGGTTCTGGTGGAGGTTTTTCTCCCCACTGTCTCGTGTAGCTCAGGATGGAGGATTGAATCAAAGAGCAGATCCGATCAATCTGTTTCCTTAGTGAAGTCATTATTTTATAAACTGGTTAATCTTTTATAAACTGGGCTAAAGGGGATCAAATGGATTTTCTTTAACTGGATTAGAACTGGACTGTGTCTACATACAAATAAAGTTGAATCACATTTCATTAAATTAAACTTTAAAAAGAAAGAGGAGGCCTCACGTTGGCTTTGACTCCATCCTGAGCATCCGGTACTCTGGGCATGGCATCATACAGCGAGGAGACATACGTGATGATGGACTTCTCATCTGGATGGGGCACATCCACATCTGCAGAGACGTTACGGAATAACACAAATGTACAAGCGGATTAAAAATCTTCATTTTGACATTTCATTAGCAAATTTACAAAATGGTTCAAGAAGCAAAGAATAAATATTAAGTTAAGCAAAATATTAAAACAAACAAACAAAAACTCCTGAAACTGGAAGAACTGTCAGGATTTATTTGCAATTTATTTGAGGAAATTGTGAAAAAAACAAACCTGAACTCGACTCATGCACCCAGTTTAACTTTATCAGAGTTTAAAAAGGTTCAACCAATAAAACGACAGGATTTTCTGCTCAGATTATTCTGATACTCACCTTCGGGGTCCAGCAGTCTGGTGACGCCCAGTTCTCTCTCTGCCACGCTGAAGGCCTGCTCCAGGTTCTCTTGGTTGGTCTGCCGGTACACCTGACCCATGTCAATCAGAGTTGGTCTGCAGGCAGCAAACAGAGGAAGTGCTGCACCGTTAGTAGATGGTTATAAAGTTTTTATTCATTTGGCATGAAAGTAGAGGCTTCATTCTCAATTAAATGCATCAATATTGTGAAAGTCAAGTCAAGTCATGACAAATAAACCTCTTTGACTTGACTCGACTTGACTTGAAATAATATCAAAATGGCAAGACCCAGATCTCATCTACAGGCAACCACCACAACATATTCAATCTATTGACATGTATGACTGAAAAAAGCAGGAACACTTTGCTTCTGCAGCCAGCAAAAACCCTAAAAACAGTTATGTTGCTCAGGTTCTTTCTTCCAGCAGGGTAAAAAATGAAGCTACTTCCAGGCAGGTAGGTCACAAGCTGCACGTCTTTCTGATGAAGGGCAAGAAAAAACAAGACTCACTACCAGAGAGGATTAAAATCCCAAATCATATTTACACCCCTGAGACGACAACTTTGCCACTGCTGACATGCACAAACAAGTGCAGAGCATCTCATAACTCCTAAAGGATAAAAACTGCTTCTCATGCCCAGAAATACCAGAGATAACTGAGGAAATTCCACATGCAGGTTTCCCCCACATTTTACGTGTCCGTACACTTGCATGACTCGAAGTCTGGGGTCTCGGTCCGCGTAGCTGGCCTGCCTGTAGGACAGTCCGTCTCTGCTCAGACGGATGATGGGAGACTCCGGTTCGTGCTCCTCGCTCTGGGACCCTCTGCTGGAGCGGGCCCCGAGGCTGTGGGAGCTCTGGCCCGAGTGGAAGGAGCTCTCGTTGGGGATGTCCTCGCACATCATGATGACCCGGTCCTCCAGGTCGCTGACAGAGCCCACCGTGCTGCTGGAGGCGCTGTTCAGACGCCTCTTCGAGCTGAACTTTCTCCTCAGCTTGTACATTCTGCTAACTTTTTAATGGCTCCAAAGGTTTTATATTTTAAAAAATACAGAATATATTTTTGAAAAGAGGCTATAGAGACGCATTAAAAGTATGATCCATGCGTGAATCTGGTGGTAACTCCTGCTGCTGGGGTTCTCTGCACATCCTTCTCTTCCTAAATCGAAAGCATCTGTGGCAGAGTCGACAGCGTAGCAGTGTTTTGCTACGACCTGCCAAGCCTCCAGTGAACATTCCTCCAGGCCAAACCTTTTCTCAAATGAGTGCGATGCACCCACACTGTCAGAGAAAACTCCCCTTCCAGCACAAAATGATCCCAACTCTGCTTTTTAATACAGACTTATGGAGTGATCCTGGAAACAGACTCAGTGCAGGGTTCCAGGATTTGAGTGGGCAGCTGTTACAGATTCCTTTCTAGGGATTTTATGACCGTCTTCATGAGATTTGCAGCCTGTTTAGCTTCACTTTGCTGCAACGGTGAAAGTTTGGACCAGAAAGGTCGTTTTTGAACTAGCATGTGGAGCTTCCTGATTTATTCAGTCAGTGAAGATTTGAGATGGTTTTTGCATTAACCCTTAAAACTCCAAACTAGAGATCACCTAAAGGATAAGCCATCCAGCAGTTTCCCTCACAGAGTTACACGATACTGTCCCTGAGAAACGGCTGATGATAGAAAAGATAGCTCTGGGGGACGCTGGAAATCTGGAGGCGTTTTGAGGGTAATATGATAAATCTGAGTCTGTTGGATGAAACAGCCTTACTCAACATGGTGAGAAATCTTTTCACCCCGCTACCATATCTGAAGGCGTGCACTGACCCGTCTGATTCGAGTGTTTGAACAAGAAAAAGTAACAATAAATGCTGAGTTCTGCTTTCTGCTGCAGGCTCGGTGCAGAGCAGTGCTGCTGCAGGTAAAAGAAGACCTGAGCAAAGCTCTGTTCAGGTATGAATGGAGACGTAATCTGTGGATTAGTCACTGATCAGACTGTAATCACATGCAAACAGAAACGTAAGTGGTAAGTGTTGTAATGCGCTCAGTTTTGTTGTTCAGGTGACGCTTCTGTCAGACTGTGGATACATTTGGACAAGTTGATTTCCCTCCAAAACAGCCAACGGCTTTGATCATTTGAATCAAAGCGAAGCCTGAACAAAGACAGATGTGAATGAGATCTAAACCGCAGACGATGAGCTGAATAGTTGGAAACAGACTCCAAAACCATTTTCAGAAGAGAAATCAGAGCGTTGACCTGCTTCTTTGTTTGCTGCCCTCAGATTGCAATGATGGTTCTCACTGAAAATTCTGTAAAAGCTTTTCACTGCAGAAAACTCCCAAAGCGTTTTTAAGCTGCACCTTTCTGCATTCACTCATTTTTACTCAACATAATTTGCATTGCATGAGAATAGATGAACATTTGTTCCTCATAATGGAATGAAGTGGAGTACATTTCTGGTGTAAAGTCATTAGTCATTTATCTTCAGGTCTGCTTTGTGATAACCGTTCCACACTTTGTCCTGACAAGTCAGTGAAGAGAATGAATGAAGACATTCCTGCCTCTGAACCAGCAGCAGTAAATATTAAAAAAGAAAAATGACAGAAAAACCTGAAATATGCAGGAGGTCAGAGAGAAGAGCTTAAAAATGTGCGTAAATTCATGTCCTGCGGTGTTACAAGATCCGAGTCCGGACAGGTTTTAGAAGCAGAAAATGGGACTGAAAAAAGTTTCAGGGCAACAAAACCACGTTTTGTTTTGATCCGGTCCTCATTTCTTCATCTATGACTGTACTGTAATCTTTTAAAGTGGTCTGGATCAACAGTTCTTCAGCTCAGAATGTCCTTTAAAATTGTTCTTTGGACTTTTTCTGCTGAGGTAGGTCACATAACACAAGAACTGGACTGAAGATCAATGGAAACAAGTCTGATGGAAGGATGGATCCTCACCAGAACCTGGATCTCAACATTATTGAAGCAGTGTGGGATCCTCTGGACAGAGAACAGAACAAAAAGCAGAAATATCCAAAGGAAAAGTTTGGAAAGTCCTTCAAGGGTCCTGGAGAAGTGTTCCTAACCACTTATGTAAATGACAGAAAGCTTCTCTAAGAGGGTTCAGAATGGGATGAAGAATAAAAACTGTGCACTTTGAACAGCTTAGAACCGGTCTGACTCAGGTTCTGGCCCACATACTGGACTTATTACCCATGTTGAAACATGTGTCAGTAAACCACGGCGGCTGTTTCCTGTTTTCCAGTAAATAAAGAAACGAGGTGGATTTCATATCTGCTCTCCTGGTCCATCAGGCCTCACCTGTGTTTGTGGATGATGGCGTTGAAGAGCCGGCCGTCTCTCCAGCCGGTGGTGAAGTTGTCGCAGCGCAGACCCTGGTATCCCTCCACCATCCTCTGAGACCACAGCAGCAGCTTCTCTTTGGCCGTCATGTCGTCCGACTGACCGTTGACCTGAATGTCGGAGATCTGCAGAGGAAAGGAGCACAACCTCAGCAGAAGGTTTTCACCCATATTTAAAGAAAACTTGTACAAATGCACTTTTTATTCTTAATAGTTTTCCATTTTTTCCAGGTTTGAAGTCCCGTTCAGCTTTTTGCTGGGATCCTTCAACCAGCCACCACAGATTTGCTGGTTGAAGAAGAAAGTTTCCATTTTTGCTGCTGATTTCTTCCAGATGAGTCACGCTGTTTGACCTCAGGCAGCTCATTTCAAGGCCTTATGAAGCCCATAAAACTCACTGTTTTTGGGGAAGAAACAAAAAGACATTGTGGATATGACTGTGTGAAAATATCTATGAGCAACTGATCCGACAGAGTTGGTTTTTCTGTTCCAGACTAAACTTTTCAGCAACACTCAGGCTGTAAATGAATGTCGGACTGTGAACAGGAAAGTTTCATTGGAGCTGCGAGGCAGAGGGATGAGTCACGAGAAAACACCACTGCTGACTTCCACACCACCATGTTTTCTTCTCATTATAGAAAACAAATAACTGGTTCGAAGTGTTTAATTATGGGAGAATCTTTCCTTCAGTCCATCAATCAGACATTTAAGTGGCACTTTTAAAAAGTTTGTTTTGGTTGCTTCATGAAGAGGATGCAGCTCGTTCGTATGTGAACAAACAGAAGCTGTAAAGAAGCAGAAAATCCACCAGAAAACCCAGAAAACACGAAGTAGATCTGTTTTATTTTTGCTTGGATGACGGTGATAAATTTATCCTCCTGGAACAAGCACCGTATTATTTTTGGTTTTTGGGGAGTGCTGGTGAGTCAGAGCAGAACTAATAATTCCATTTTTTTACAGGAAGGGTGGAGGAGGCATTTCTTCCTTCTGCTTTATTTTTCTTTTTTAGACGGGAACCCTTGGTGCCACAACGGGCTCGAAGTGACTCAGACCGGAAACGCCAACCTCCTCCTAGCACGCAGTCACCTGGGGAGCTCGGGGGAAATCCACCATTGTTCGCTGAAGAATGGAGGATGCTGTGGATTTGTTTTTATGAAATAAAATTTAACAGGTTACTGTGGTAATTCAAGGCTCTTTTAGGGTAGAATAAATTACACAGCCTGTCCAAAAAACAGTCACACTAACATTTAGCTGGACCTCCTTTAGCCTTGATCCCTGCAGCTTGTCTGTTACATCGTCTCAGTCAGCTTCTACAATGTCACATTTATTTTCATCCAAAGTCGTGTTAATTTTTCACCAAAGTCGTGTTGTAGTGATGGAAGAGTCAGACCTCCAGCACACCCCAAAGATTCTTCATGGGGATCAGGTCTGGACTCTGTGGTGGTCGATCCATGTGTGAAAATGATGTCTCCTGTTCCCTGAAACACTCTTCTGGGGTCGGATCAGGGTTCTGTGATGGTTTGGGGTCGGATCAGGGTTCTGTGAGGGTCTGGGGTCAGATCAGGGTTCTGTGATGGTCTGGGGTCAGATCAGGGTTCTGTGATGGTCTGGGGTCGGATCAGGGTTCTGTGATGGTTTGGGGTCGGATCAGGGTTCTGTGAGGGTCTGGGGTCGGATCAGGGTTCTGTGATGGTCTGGGGTCGGATCAGGGTTCTGTGAGGGTCTGGGGTCGGATCAGGGTTCTGTGATGGTCTGGGGTCGGATCAGGGTTCTGTGAGGGTCTGGGGTCGGATCAGGGTTCTGTGATGGTCTGGGGTCGGATCAGGGTTCTGTGAGGGTCTGGGGTCGGATCAGGGTTCTGTGATGGTCTGGGGTCGGATCAGGGTTCTGTGATGGTCTGGGGTCAGATCAGGGTTCTGTGATGGTCTGGGGTCAGATCAGGGTTCTGTGATGGTCTGGGGTCAGATCAGGGTTCTGTGATGGTCTGGGGTCGGATCAGGGTTCTGTGACAAAAAAAAATCTCGAGACGAAACCTGGATTATCTTCATGCTGTCTGAAATAAGACCGAAGTCTCAGTTTTCATATTTTCCACACCAAACGATCCTTTTCAGAACTTTTTCAAACTTCCATGTAAAACCCAAACTAACAACATTTGGCTGAATTTCAGGTTCGTGAGTCAGTCCAGAGATGCCACGTCTCCTGGCAGCCTTTTCATGGGAATCACTGAGTCACAGTGAAGGACCAGGGAAAAATCCCCCACACACACCCCAGCATGAACATCATTAAAGCATAAAAAGAAGTCTCCATTTCCTCCCACTCTGCCTCCCCAGAATCTGCCAAACCAGCAGCTAAAAGAACATCTAAACAAGCTGCTTCCCCTCCGGGAACATCCGCGCGCTGACCAATGCTTTCCTCTGATGGAGCCTCAGACTGTTTATGTTCTGAAATGAGGAGCTTCTGTTTGAGAGGAGCCCAACATCATGAAGGTTTCAAAAAGAGCCTCCCTTTTCCAAAATGAAAGAATGAAAATCCTTTTTATCTGTATTTACTCTTCATGCTTTCCAGACGTGCTGGTAGCTGCACTCAGGAGCCAGACTGCAGCCAAACGTCCAGCACAGCTGGAAATGATTGGCTTCTAACCTCTGTGTCAACATCAAACCCAAAAAGGAAATGTTGCTCTTCTTTCTTTCACCACGACACGATGCATGGAAGTAAACTACATAAACAACATGCACCAATGTGCAGTTTGAAGAGTAAACACCACATGTAACTCCAGAAAAGTGATTCATTCAAGTTTATGCAGTTTAATGAGCAAATCTCTTGGCTTACCTGGAAGTGAAGGATGATGGTCCATATGAGGCCCAGGGTCAGCTTGGGGTTTCCATCTGCGATGTCATCATTCCTGATGTTGACCAGTTTGACCTAAAAGTTTGGAAAACAGGAGTTTGTTGGTTTGTTTGCTCAGCTGAAACAACCTGATGTCCAGCTAACGTTAGTCTGAGCTTCTCAGGCTGGAGAGACAAGAACATGTGGAGCGTCTCCTAAATGTCTGGGAAATGAAGGAATCTGATGACCTCATAGATGGCTGCATTTTCATTCATCTGAATATTAAACCGTAACAGAAAGTCCAGGTTTTATTGTTGGACCTGAATCATGAAGCAGGATTTGTGTCTGCTGGAGGTAAATTCCAGCAGCACTGTTTACAGAGTTGTATCACCATGGCAACTGATGCTGAAAACCTGCTTCGGACCAGGTTAAGTTCTGAGGTCAACGATCGAAACAGGGGAAAGCTCCGCCTCCTGACCAATCAGATTTGTTGGAAAATTAAAATAATCTAAAAAGACTGAAAGTGCTGATCTTTAACTTTCTGTAAGATGCATCAGATGCATAGCGTCAACTTCTGACTCTTTAATCCCCAAATTTATTTAGAGTTATATAAAAACAAAATATAGTAAAAAAAGAAATAAAGAAAAATACTTAATCAAAAATACAATTAAATATCAAATAAATAAAAACCATAATAAAAATACATAATAGAAAATAAATATAACAAATTAATTAGACATAAAATAAAAAAAACAAAACATAAAAACCTTTTTTTTCTAATATATGCATGGCTGAAGATGTTATATTATCAAATAGGTCACTGTAATGAACTGCGGGAAAGTGTCACCGCAAGACCAAAAACTCATCCAAACACCATCTCTGGAACTAGTTTAGGCTCTTCCTGAGTTTAAAAGTAGTTCATTGATCAACCTGTTTCAGACATTCGCGATTATGACACATCACAAACCAGAATTAAACCCCACCTGCTGGTCTCCAACCCCACCCATCTCCAGACCTGATCCCAGTACAGATAGGATTCATGGCTCTTTGAAGGGAGCTGGATCTTGAGGAGCCATTCCTTTCAAAGAGCCATTCAAAAGACTGGCTCATTCTTATTTTTTAATGAGAATTCAGTCAGGGGTAACTCATTTTTATCAAGAAAATAATCTCTGTAACAATAATAAGGTTTCATTTGGCGTGAGTTTTCCATTGTAATCATTCCATACGCCGGCTCCATCTCCTCACGACAGCCAGATCACTACTGTACTTTTTTCTCTCACCAAAAATCTTTGTGGTACAATGAAAACTAAACACGCTACAATTACCTCCATGTAAAACAACTTTACTCCAAAATCTTCCACACAAGGACATTTCAGTAAAGTAAAAAACTCACAAAATAGAAACATAAATAATATGTACCTATTTAAAATCTACTACACAAGACTTTTAAAAAGTATAGGAAAAATATAAATGAAAAGGTGCAAATTTTAGTAAACGTTTTGGATAGAAATCCTTTCTGTACATAGTTGCATCATGTAATTGGAGCGTGTTGGACATCAAACGCCTATGATGGCACACACGTGATGAAGGCAGCCTGGAAAATTTGTATGTAAAAAGAATGCCTCATAAACGAACAGTTCACATCTGCGACTCATCGTTCATTTAAAAGAGCCGTTCAAAAGAACTGACTCATTCATAACATCACATCTCTATCGCTCGGTGAAAAACGGTGAGAACAAGGAGGCCATCCTGGCGCCGGCTGTACGGAGCAGGTATCCCACCATTAACCCCAGTTTCAGAGTGACCTGGACTGGACCTGGACCAGTTCAAAGTGGATTCTCCAACAAATTACATCAGAAAGAGGGTCAGTTCCAGAAACTGTGGACTGACTTCAGACCAGGAGGATATAAGTATTTGAGAAATTATTGACATATTAATAAACTGTTGTGTATAATGGCTAACGCTAACAGCTAATGTTGATGCTAGCGGTCGTTTATGAAGTTATTTTACTCTGAACGATGATGCTATCCATTCTTGGTGAGTCTTCTCAAACAGGTCTTCTGAAGGCTGATTGCAATGTGAAGTTTGGGGAATGGTAATGAAACCAAATGGACCCATTCTGTAGAGGTTCCTGCATAATCTCAACTTCAACAACAACAGACCCAAACAAACAGAAGAAGCTGCTGTTTCCTCTTCACTGACCTGTCGGTGTTTGAGAAAGTCCAGGGCGATCTGAACGTTCTGCAGCTTGTGGAAGCGCATCCTTCCTTTCTCCCGCGGCTGGAAGAGAAGAGAGAGGACGGAAAGCATGAAGAGGAGGGAACGTTGTAGATGTTTTACATCATCCACCAAGCGAAGCCCCCCATGACTGAGGAACAGGCATCCACAAACACAAAGATCTACTCTACTGTGTGTTAAAAACCAAAACAGAAAAAAGGAAATCTGAAGTGGGATTCAAATTCTGTCTGTTTGAGCTTCGTCAGATCTAACCCTGGACCCCCCCGACCCCCCACCCCTGAGAGGCATGACAGATCCAGCCGAGATGTCTGCAGGTGAAAGCGTGATGATGGAAACCAGTCCTCTTTACTCCGACATCAAACCGTCAGCTGAAGGCCGATGAGTGATGTTTTAGCTCTAGCGTGGTCCAATCAAACTAGTGGCCACGGGTTACTATGGCAACCCCAGGAGTGATAGCCATGACATGCACTGCTGCATTTTCAGCCGGTCTCAAGCCTGGTTGCAGAAAATTTACCAAATATGAAAGAAAGAAAAAAAAAAAAAAAAAGACAAATTAAAATCAGCTTGCAGTGAAAAAACGTTGCTTCAGTGAGAGAAACTGATATTTAAACTTTGGATTAAACTCAGACGGTTAGGACTAGAACCAGGAAGCCATGTGTTCGGGACATAAATCTGGAAATATACAAACTTTCATCAAACCCCCCCTGCCCTGAGGATTGGGTCTCATCTGAGTAAAAGCAGAATGAAAAACACTAGAAGTAGCAAACTGCCTTCATCTGGGGGGAAAAAAATCTACTGTTGCTGAATAGACAGGATAATCTTACAAAAATAAAAACAAACAAAAAAAAAAAAAAAAAACGGTTTTTGAAAATAATTTTTTAATCTCATTTTCTGAAGTAACTCAATTATTTTACAAAGACCCGTCAATTTTTCAAAAATCATTAAAAAAAAAGTAAAAAACATTTTTTTTTAAATAATTTTTCCAAATAATCTGTCAGATATTTAAAAAAAATCTTTTTTCTTAATTAACTAAAAGTATTTTTGCAATAAATAATAAATTCCATTTAGTTTGGCTGAATTTCAGAAAATATTTTTTTTTAATTTTCTAATTTTTTTTCCCAAAATTTAGTTTTTGTAAATTATCTGATATTTTTTGTAATTTTCTTTTTGTTTTTCTGAATGAACTGAACAATGCAACAAATAAAAAAAATCGGTCACTTTTCTTTTTTTAAAGTCTGCTTTACTAAACAAGATATTTCTACATAATTATTTAAGTTTTTTCTGAAATATAATAAATGTGTTCTTTAATCTTCTGATTTTCTGAGTGAACCGTCTCAGATCTGAGTCTTAGTTTTGCATGTTAGATTTCTGCTGTTTGGAGGAGCCTCCAGATTCCAGTCGTAGGAAGTTAACAAGATAATTGAACAGAAAATAATAGTTTACGTTCTGGTTGGAATAAAACGTGGAGTAAAGAGATTCTGTTATTTACATTTTAAACAGCATCACTACCTTTTTGGAACTGGTTGTATTTAGAAACACGGTTTATGACAGATTAAAGCTTTACAGAAAACCCGGTTTTAGGTTTTAAACTGTGGTCTTATTGTTTTGTTGTAGCCAAAATCCTTTAGACTTCCAGTGCAATCAATTTTCTAGTAAACTGGCTGGATGTTTAGAAGTAGTTTCTCTCTAGTTTACATTATTTGGTCTTTAGACAGAAAAAGTCCAGACCCTGTTGGTGTGTAGACAAATATTCATGCATAAAATTTTGTTTCAGTCCTTTATTTTTTAATTCTGAGATGTGCCTCAGATGGATAGTTGGATTTGAAAGCAACTAAATTTAAGCTAAAGTAAAATCTTTCCATCACCCAGAGATAAACACCAGCTTTCACCTCTGATCTTCTAACAGGACTCCTGATCCTGCAGCTGACAGGCTAAATGAAAAGAGGACGATGTCGACAAAGAAAGGAACAAACAAACAAACAGGGAGTGTGACTGCCATCATGCACAACCCAGCAGCCACTCGGGGTGGTGACACATGCCACGCCCGCGAAGGCGGCCAGCCACAGTCCAGACGCCACTCACCAACCGCACGTTCCTCACAACGTCACGTTCCCTCGGCTACAGCACGAGCACCGCGAGAAAGGAAGGCAGAGGCAAAGGGGAGAGGTCAGGGCAAAGGTAAGCAAACAGGAATTAGAGAAAGGAAAAAACCAGGGCTCAAACAGGACAATGCAGAACGGTTACAAGATGGAAGCAAAGGATGAAATTAGTGTTTTAAGGCTACATCACCACAAGGTGTGTTCCCAAAAGACCTGGGCTAAAGAAAGAAGAGTGTGCATGGCCTCGGCATGGACTGAAATGTCCAGAAGTCTCAGTCAACACATGCAGAGGTGGAGGCGAGAACTCAACCAGAATAAAATCTGATCCAGAGAAACATTTAGAGCTGACGTCACGATGGGAAGACTGGACCGCAGGACAATGTGAGCACAAACCAAGAGGATCAGAGAGGAGTGGGCGGGTCTCACCAGGGTCTCGCCGGAGAGCACCTCCAGCAGCGAGATGAGGTTGTGTCCATCCCGGAGGTCCTCGTACAGGTCGGTGATGTGTCGCTGCGCCTGCACAGAAAAGAAGTCATCAGAAACGTCACTGAGCTGCTGCTACGTCTCTGTTCCAGAAACTTTTCTGGCATCTATTTGCTTCTTTAAAACGTGTTGAAACATCAAACTAGATATTTAGGAAATAAAGAACTAAACAGTAAAACAATCAATTTTCAGTTTTTTTTCTTGCATTTTAGACAAATTGTCAAATGTGGATTTTTTTAACCATTTGTTTTTATATCAGCTCCTCATTCCTTTTAGATGTTGCATCATTTTACACACAAGCTTAACAAAGAGAGGATGACGAGCAGTTAAATGTTCGGCTGCACAACTAGAAACTCATGTTCACGCAAATTCACAAACTTTGCTCTGGACTTTGTGAGATGAGCCACAAAAATAGAAGAAATAAATCACCGTCAAAAGACCACATTTACACCAAAATCTCATCCACATGACAACACCCAAACATGATGGAAAAAGGAGCCAAACCACTCTAGCCCCGCCCCTATAGCATGTTGGCCAATCAGATGGCTAACAAAAAAAAAAAAAAGCTGCTTCAGCCAAATCCGAAAACTGGCAAAAATTTTTGTTCTCCCGTATAACTGACGGCTGACTGTAGCTGTGTCCCAATTCAGGGTCTGCACACTTCGAAGTGCGCAGACTACGTAGGCTATATGCAAACATGCCGGAAGTTAAGCATTTTTTTTATTTATTTTTTACAAATCTGTTTTTTCTTTAACAGGATAATTTTTTTTATTTTTATTTTATTTTATTTTTTGTTATCTTATTGTTTTGGAAAGTTTTTACAAATTAAGAAATTCCATTTAGTTTTCCTGAAGTTTTAATCTTTTTGAAAATCTTGTTACTTATGAATTAATGAAATGTCTGTTTATCTGAATATATTATCAGTCACAGGCTGCATGGTGGTGTGGCTGTTAGCAGTCACAGTAAGAAGGTCGCTGGTTCGAGCCTCGGCTGGGCGGACGCTCGACCCAGCAGCCTTTCTGTGTGGAGTTTGCATATGAGATGAGATGTTAGGTTAATTGGTCACAGTAAATCCTCTGTGTATTGTCCCTGCGATGGACAGGTGACCTGTCCAGGTAAACCGGCTTTACGCTTGCTAATGGCTGGGATGGGCTCCAGACCCCCGTGATCCTGAACTGGAATAATTGGTCTAGAAAATGAAACAATGAATGAAATGAAATGAAACAAGGATGAATGAATATGCCAACAACATAAATTCACTTATTTCCCCTGAAAAAATACAAGGTCACATCTGACACACAAGAAAAAAAAATCACGATGCTACACAGCTGAAAATGCTGAAAATCTCCATCCTGTTTTCCTGGAAGCTCCGTTTCAGTGCAACACTCCTCTGTTCTGCACGATGAAAGGAGCAAACAGAAAAATACGTTAGCCAACGTATCTGACTCTGTTTACATGGGACACTGCTAAAGTAAAGCTAATGTCGCTATCGTACCAGTATGGTTTCAATTATTTTAATCTCAGCAAGATATATATAACAATTATAACATAATTATAACATATGGCTTGCATGTTGGGGTTAAACCTTCCAAACTAACAACCAGAAATGTGTTTTTTTCTTTATATACAAAGTAGTTCTTTTTTTTATATTCACTTTTTAGAAAACTAAATGAGTCAAAAGTGAAGAAAGAAGCGAAAAGAGGATTATTTTCCTGTAAAAACATCATATGTAATCTTTATTAACTGAAAAAAGTTTCAGAGACTTCTTTTATTACCATACGAAAAATATTCTAACCTTTAAAAAGCTAATGTGTGTGTGATACAAACTGTTTGAGACCTATTTCAACACCACCTGGTAGAAACTTTGCTCAAAACGCTGTTGTATAAAATCTGACCTCTCTTCTGCCCCCTGATGGATACATTTCATACTACAATAATTTTGACATAACAGGATAGTATACTTTGCATATATGCAAATTAATTTAACTATTTAAACATTTTGTTAAAGGGCCAAATTAAGACTTCAGATAAGAAAAAAAAAAATCTCTGTCCGTTATTTTATGGGTAAGAAGTAAAGCTGATATTTAACTAAAAAGGTTTTGCTTTTCCTAAACACTGGCTAATGGCATAAGCTGAATAAATAAACCTTCATATTTACATGGGAAGTGGCCACTGCATCCATAAAACAGCAAAGATGATAAAATAAGAAAAGTAACCTGTGCATGCTCCTGTTTGAGATGATGCTTTTTACCTGCTGCAGGTGAACATGTACACACTGCTCTACAGAAAAGACTCACACAACTGTTAGAAAAGACTCAGAAGGTTAAAATGGAAGAAGGGAAGACGTTTTAAAAAGGAGGTTAGAAGCAAAACTAAACTGAGGTAAACCTTTGAGCACAGACATGCAGGCAGAAATGGCCGAGCAGCACCTACCTCTGCCTTCCAGTGCTGACGGGAAATGATGGAAGAGGACAGGACGGATGGAGAGAAGAAACAGACGGATGTGAGAAGATGGAAAACTAAAGAGACTTGTGAGGAAACAGAAGTTCTTTCTTTCATTTAACCATTAAATGATGCTTTTGTCTTTTAGCTAGAATAACTTTACTGACGTAAACATGCTTAATGAGACGAGTTAAACGGAATAAAACCTATTTTTTATCTTCCACAATGGAAAAGAGTTGTAAAAGGCAGCTCGGATGAAAGCTGACCATCACAACATGGCCTCATGGCTTAATCCCATGATTCTGTTGTGACCATGAGTCTAAAATGCCTTGGGGGGGGGGGATTATCCAACAGATAACTGAAGACTGTAACAGGACACACATGGATCCAGAGTCATTCTTTACATTTTGGTTCCAGAGTGAAAACAAGGAATCATTTACATAAGTGTGCAGCGAGATCCAGCAGACACCCTGCTAGAGAAAAACCCGTAAACACAACTGCAGAGGTGGCCATCGTCAGCAAGAGCTGGGTAAAAACTCAAAATGGAAGTTTTCTTTATAATAATCTAAGCAGCCTGATTATAACCTGAAACCTGGGAATCATGTTTAATATGTAAAAAAACGAACAAAAAAACAAAAACAAAACAAACAAACAAAAAAAAACAGATGTTAGAAAATGAGCATTTCTTTATTTTTCCTGGTTATCATTGAAGAACATGACGTCCAGGGTGCCTCATTTAAAACAGAATGTAGGAACTTATTTTTCTTTTCCATGAAGCTACAGTTGAGTGAAATGATGCAAAAGCTCATAATGCAAATAAATTAAAATGAAAAACAAAATCTGCAGCTAATGATGCAGAGATTTAAGATTTTAGTCTAATCTCGAGCATATGGTTTAAAATAACGTTAAATCAAGCTAAATAAATGTTATGGGAGCTTGTTATGTGCAGTCAGGTCTGTTAAAATGAACCAGACCATCACAAATTCTCAGTAAATATCCTCTGATAATCAATTTATCTTCAGCTCATTTTATGATAATTTAATCAAATTTCATGAGAAAACAAGTTTGGTATCTTGAGATGAGAAAATAATGAACTAAGTGATGGATACTGAGAGTGATTATTTGCTTAGACTTCATTTTCTTTTTAAGTGTCAGAAGCTCCGACTGCTTCAGCATCGCTGCTGTAAACATGTTGAACTCTTCTGACTACACATCCAACACGGTTCCCCTGCAGAACCCCGACAGTCTGCATCCCAGATGTGATCCTGAGCGGGTCCGGCCCATAATGCCGCGGTTCCGGAGCCCTAAATTGAGGCCAGGTGTCCGTGATTTGCTCCGTGTCACGCATGCAGTTAATGTGAACAGCAGCTTCGCTGTGTGAAGGAGCATCTGTGTGATGTTATAACGGATGTGTGGGGAGTAAAACGGCATTTTGCTTTGTATTTAAAAAAAAAACCTCAGGCGGGTTAGATGGGTCAGAATTTACCAAAAATATCGGTTTGTACAACCGGGAAAACAGGACTTTGGGATCTTACCTTTATCAGGTGCTTGTTGACCCATTTTGTGAAGGTCTTTTTCTGAACTCTGTCCCGTTCATCTGCAAAACAAAACCAAACAGAAGCTTTTTAATCAACTGCGTGAATGTGTATAAAAAGTTAGTTTAAAGAACAGTAAGGAAGCCCATCAATCACAGTGAATATGGAAGTATCGAAGAAATAAAGTCATGTTGTTGTGGGTAATGTTGTGAGATAAACCCATTTTTTCTTGTTTTCCCATCTTCAGTTTTCCCACATGATCACTGGGAATAAGCAGAATTTTTATCTGTTGAGCCAAAACCACAGAAATGTTCCCATTTTTTATGAGACCCTTAATGAGACCCTGCAGAAAGCATCTCTTAAAACACCACCCTGGTGTAAGCAGAAGAAACTGAGTCTATTTAGATGATCAGGACAGATGAGAATAAAGAGACGGTGATGGGAGAGAATGTTTTCTCCGAGGAGATAGAGGTTGTTCCACCATCGTGGAACCAACAGTCTGGATCGAGTCCATTATGTTGAGGAACACAGTGGTTTAGAAGAAGCAGAGGCCTGTACGGCTGGGTTCAAACAGCTGCTGCAGACCCAGAAGACTCCCTGTAGGCAGCGTTAGGAGCACCCAGTGGAGGTCCATGCATGCTGGGAGACATGGCGGATGGAAAACTGATTCACCAAAAGATTTTCTTTTTTAGTAAAAGACAGATGCAGTGAAAACAATAGCATCCAGATTTCTCACAGAGATGAAGAGGTGAGTCTCGTTGATGGTTATGTAATGCTCCTTTATCCATGTGAATGTCAGAACGTGGGGTCATGTGGAGGGAGTAAGCGGTACAGCTGGTGTTATCGCTGCAGCAGTGACTTATGACCCATGATAGAGGATAACTACATCCATCCACCCATAAGATATCTGTTTATCCAAGAGGAAGGAAACCAGCTGGGTCCTACTAGGTCCTTCTAGGTGTTTGAGCTTCTTACCCCAGAGCAGGGATGTCAAACTCTGTTTAGCTGTTTCCCTGCTCCAACACCAGATTCAAATCAAATGGCTCTGACAGCTTGTTGTCACGTCCTGCACAAAGACCCATTCATGTCAATCAGACATGTTGAAGCAGGAAAACATCTAAAACCAGCAGAACAGCAGTCTTCGAGGACCAGAGTTTGACATACAGTACGTGCCCTGGAGAAATGGTCCCCAACCCTGGTCTTCAGGGCCCACTATCCTGCAGGGATTAGAGGTTTTCCTGCTGCAACACACCTGATTCAAATTAAATGGATCTCTGATGAGCTCTGCACAAATCTGCTGTTGACCCATTCATCGAAAGTCTGCAGGACAGCGACCTTGAGGACGGAGTTGGGGATCCTTGCCTGAGAGGATCTATGAACCCAAGGATTTGGTATTCAATGCAAAAGATGTGATTAGGATACAAGATGAGATTTGATCCAAACCAAGTGCACATGCTGCCTGCAGCGTTAATCCCAGAATGTGGTTTACTATGTCAAACGCTGCAGTGATGTGTAGGCGACAGGAACCAACCACTGAGCTGCACCTGGATCTGAAATCAGCTCAACACGTCCAGCGGGGCTGAAGTCCAGCCACAGGCCAGTTGGATCATGGAGCTTTAGTCTGGGACGCTCAACCCGTCAGGCTCCCAGCCTACCCAGCTCTTCATGTTTTGACTTAGATTTGACTGAATGATAATTCCCAACACAACCTCCATGTACCAGCAGGCTCTGTGCACGCTGTGAAATGTTTTCCTTAAATTTATCAAGCAAGCAGCAAACACAGGAAACATATTTCCCTCCACACTGCAGCGGTTCATTGAGATGTTTGATGGGGTGTAATCATTCTCAGTGTTAAAGAGGCCGATTATCTGCAGAGATCAGAGGTAATCAGCCGAAGCAAACAGGGAAAGTAAAGAGGACGGCATCCCGTGGTGCCAACGCCCATCTCTGGGTGGCATCGAGGCCGTGACTCACACCCACTCATGACCGCTGGTTTCTAAACACAGAGCTCTGCTCATGACAGCATCAGGCTGAATAAGAGCATTTAAAGAAAAGAAGATAAATAAACAGAATGCCATGTTAACTGATTTCCAGCAGTTTGGGACGGTGTTGTGTTATTACAGGTTCACTAGGAGTCAAGTCGCGGCTGAAAGCTGCACTTAACATACCACAAGTCAGAGGAGTGAAACACAAGACAGAGAAAAACAAAGTTAAAGCATCCTTCTCACAAATAATGTTGGCTTGTTCTTTTCAGCCCCCGTCGGCTATATCCTTCAACCTCAATCTGCCAATCAGCTATCTAAAACCGAACCTCATTTATTATGTTAAACAATGTCTCAAGCAGGGAGTTCAGATCAGATATGATCCAGATATGAGATGACTGACTGAAGGAGGACCGGACACCGCACATAAAGGGGTGTGGCTGGTCTGATAAAAGGGAAGCCATCCACCACTGCACAAATGATACTTTCACTTCTCCACAACACAGAAAAGTTAGAGCCGCGGTTTCAGAGCTGAGAGGCAAAGCGAGCCTCCACATGAAAGGAGAAACTCTACCTTTCCTGTAATCCATGGCTTTAAGCCTCCCCTGGTAGTAGGAGTCCTCTACGAAGGCCCCTTCACTGCCCACGCTGTCAGAGGAGTAGTTCCTGAACCTCTGCTCCATCGCCATGATGCTCAGAGCTCAAGCCTGCGAGGTGGAGGCGATGCTCTGCTTCAAACGGCTTCTTCCTGATGCCTGAAACCCTGATTCACTGTGAGGGAAGGGGGAGTGTTCAAACCACCGATTCAGCTCCTTCCACCGTGTCTCCATTTGCTGTCTGGCAGTCTGAGCAGCCTCTTTTTTTTTTCTTTTCGCCAGCTTTTGTAAAATGCCTGCCTGGAAGCTACGATGTCAGAAGCTGACATTCATCTCTGGGAGGGAAGATTCTCCTCTGACCCCACCCATCGACACACACCCCGCCAAAGACCCTCACACAGACCCCCCCCCCCCCCCCACACACACACACACACACACAACCCTGCAGAGCCCCTTTCTGCACAACTGAATGATTGTTTGGTAAATGTGGGGAATGACCTGCAACATTCTCACTAAAGGATTCTTTAGATTTGTGTGTTGAATTTCTAATAAAAAGAAAATGTAGAAAAAGGAAAAGATGGAGACAGATTGTTTACTTTGCAGGTCTCAGACTTATTTTCATTAAAAAAGTGAGAAGCTGTCAGTCTGGAAATCTTTCATTTATATGAAATTATTTTTTCTAATTTACGTGCAGAATGAGCAGAGCAGCTCCTAAAAATCATCCCATAAATGTTTTCAGGTTCTTGGACTGACTGGAGAAGCAGAAACATCTGGACTCAGTCTGAGGGATAGTTTCTATTCCATTAAAACAAGAACTAGCTGCATCAATTAAGTGAAAATATAAATCCGGTATCTGAGTCAGAACCAGATGGCCTTAAAGTGATTGTTTTATTCTTCCTCCCAGTCTGAACCCTCTAAGCTTTCTGTCATTTCTTCAGGATCCTTGAAGGACTTTCCAGAGTCCTTCTTTGGATGTTTCTGCCTTTTGTTCCTAAGTTTCCAGCTCTTTGCAAATCAGCGTGTTGCTGCTAAAATCCAATTTTCTGTGTGAAAAAGAGCCTAACGATCCAGTTTAAAATGCTTCTTTGCTGAGTTGTCTGTTTGCTGACAACTCTGGTTCATTGCTTGATCAGGGAGTAAAATTTAGAGAAAAAGCAGAAAATGTCAGAAGAAAAAAAGAGTTTCAGAACGACGGAGAACTGTTGATCAAGACCAACAAAGTCTGGCTGCTTGGAAAAAACATGATTTAAGTTTCTGCTTGGGTGCAGATACCCATCAGGGTGGCTCTCAGCTCTCAGAGTGAAGGATTTTTGGGTTTTACATGACTGCTTGCAAGAAGCGCTGACAGATAGTCCTCAGATGACACGAAACACTGGCTGAATGCTGATTGTGCTCGTTTCAAGCCAGAGTTCAACCAAACACATTTAATCATAAAAGAATTGTAAACATGAAAGAGGTGAAAGCTCAGAGACGTGTCTCACTGCATCATTAATGACATCTTTCTGTTCCACTGTGGAACCAACAAAAGCAGCGACCCAACCAACATCAGCCGCAGCTCAGATTGATCCGCAGATTTCTGAGACTGCCCCCAAGAGGCCGCAAAATGCAACAACATGCAGATGTGCCGCGAAGCCCCAACACAAAACTTCATTTACATTAAAAGAAGCTCACATCATCCAGAAAAGGAGGAATCCCTGCACGATGCCAGAGTTCTCCTTCTGTGTCAGGATCCATCAACTCTGACTCAGCCTGCGAAAGCTGGACCACGAAACGGGCCACTGAGCTTCTTAACCGAGCTTAGCAGTGTGTGGTCAGAGGTGGGAGGTTTCCATGATGGAAATAAGTTCCTGGACACAGAGACGGGCTTAGGAGACCAGAACAACGTCCTCGGCCATGTCTCAAGATGGACATTCCCAAGAAAACCTGGAGCATGAACATGAAGAAGTTGAAGAAATGTTTATTTCTGCAACTCAAACAACCTGAATTAACAGTTTTTTTCCAGAGAAACTTCCAGACACACATGAAACGTGTTTTTAACCAACAAACAGCTCCTGCTCAGCATCCCCATCACCTCTCTGAACGAGCACCTCCACAGACCCACATGCGCCTACATACCTGCAGCACCTTTCACACTTGGAACATTCATTTTGTGTGAGGTTCCTGACATAAGGAGGAGAAATGCTTGGGATGCCTGCAGAGGGACGTGGCGTGTTGGGACCTGAGAGATTTACCAGACCTTCAGCCTGAACCAACAACCTGTGTCACAAACCGACGCAAAGCCTTTCAGTTCAGCCTGAAGGAGAAAAATCACTCAGGTTTGTTCGTTTTTATGGGAATATTTATTTTAAATGCCACAATTAGAGGGTTTGGACTTTGTTAAATACTAAATTTTCTAAATATTTGTCGAACTGGATTTTCCAAACTATGTTTTCTACCTAAACTGCATTAGCTCCAAGTTTTCAGGTGCTTAAACCAGTCTGATGCTCAATGAAAAGGTGTAAAAACAATACTACTCATTTATTTTTGTGGACATTTTTCACTGTCAGTGTCTGTGATATGAGGCAGAGATAAACCTGCCTGATGAGAAACAAGACTAGTTTTATGATGACAGCTCTGCCGTGAGAACTCCACTCATTCCTGTCGAGGGTGCGCCCACCCTCCTCGCAGACAAGCCAGCCGACCTCGCTGCGATAACCTCACCCAGCCCGAAAAAATGAACGTCTGTCCTGTCAGTCTGAGCAAGTGACAGCTTGCGATGTCAGCCCCACTGAAGACAGGAATGTTCACCAGCACCGCGCATCTTCTGGCAGATCACGGAGGGGTGATTGTTGGACAGCGAGGGGGAGGAATGGATGCCCCCCGGGGCATCGTGGGGCAGCACCAAGCTGGAGCTGGAAGCCAAGAGAAAACATGCACGGCCACAGAGTGAGATCACTGCTATTAACCAAGCTGAATAAAGGTGGACACAGTAGAGGCAAAAACAAATGGAGGGTAAATACCATGAAGCTCAAGAGCAGAAGGACTGAGCTCCATTTATTAAGAAAAAAGAAAAGGAAATTTGGCACGAATGTTGTCCCAAAGTTTTAAATAAAAACCATTCCATCTGGAATGGTGAGGAAGCAATTCATAGTTTTTATTTTAAAGAAAATAGAAATAAATAATTAATAGTAAAATAAAAAACAAAAAGCTAATTATACAAAATAAAATTAAATAAAATATTAGAAAAGAAAATTAAAATAAAAATGTCAAAGTTTTTAAAAATAGACAATAAGATAAAAGTGTAAAATATATTTTTAAAAATTAAATAAAAATGTAATAAATAAGATTTTAAATATTTATTGGATTTACTGTTAAAGAAAAGAAAATTACATGAAATATAAACTAAATTAATTCTAATCAAACAGAACATTTTTAATACATAAAATAAAAAATATTGAATTAAACAAAATAAAATTTAAAAATAAAAAATAAAATGAAATAAAGAAATTGAATTAAATAAAATAACACGATATGAAAAAGTTTGGTAAAAATAAATAAAAATATTCTATAAAAGAAAATTTAATGACATACAAGAAAAAGAAATTAACACTGTAAAAGTAAAAAAAAAAACTAAACAAAAAGCAAATGTAAAATATATCAAAGATTAAAAATGTTAAAAAAATAATTAAATTAAATATTATAAAAAGGAAATTAAATACTATAAAATATAAATATAAATTCAAATAAAAAGAAATTTAAAATAAATTAAAATTGATTTAAAAAAAGAATTAAATATTAAATGAAAAAGAAAAAAGAAAATTAATTAAAATACTAATTTTAACATTCAATTAAAAATACTTTGATAAAATAAAATAAGTTAAATAAATAACAGCTCTTGCTGAAGGTGAGAAAACCTCTTTGGATCACCGACACTTTTACATCATAGAAAGTTTAACTGGCCGCAGTAAGTCCGTCTCCTGCTGAGTGAATCATTATTTTCATTTCCTCCTGATTTTTACACAATCACAGAGAAACTTCCATCATTTTTGGAGGCGACTGTTTTTGTCTTCTTACACCCAACATGTAACAGAGATGGGTTTGACAGTTTTCTCTGAAATTCCCTTTGACCCAAACGCTGATCCACTCTGACCGAACTAGAGATCTAAAGTTCAGCTTTAACCCATCAAAAAAGCTACAGCATAAACGGATCAGTGAGGGAAAAAGCACGTGTGTGTGTCTGATGATTCCTGGTCTACGTCTGGATTAAAGACGCTGCTGTTTGCTCACAGAGAGAAAAAGAAAGAAAAAGGCAGAATCACCATAGCAACCAGTGACTCAGCAGGTTTATTTATTTAAAAGGGAAAATTGGACACTGAACATGTGCAAAAACAAACAAAAAACACCCACAATGTAAATGTGCACAAAGTTAGCAGCAGCTAATTAGCATCTTCTTTGTCATAAGCAAAACCACAACTACACTGATCAGCTGGCTAAAGTGGGGGTAGAGACCCCCATTGGGCTCATGAGATTTGGAAATTTGGGTTGTTACCAGAGTGTCAGAGTTAAACCATTAACAAAGAGATTAAGCTTTGTAATTAGCATCTTAATTTTTAACACATTAACAGCAAAGTTAAACATCCCACATTAAAAATCTGGATCTAACATTGTCTCTGCGAGAAAAGCTGATTTTGGGCATGTGGGTGCCTTGTCACTGCAGTGAACCACCAAAAACCACTTTATCCTCCTTATTTAAGACAATTCTGACAGTTTTCCAGTCCTTCATTTAAAGGATGCTGCAAGACATGGATCACCAAGCTGTTGCGTGGGGGTCGCCATCTCCAGCAGATTTTATCCTGGGGGGGGGGGGGGTCGTGGCTCAAAATGTTTGAGAACCACTGGATTAGGGTCCTTCTCTGTTAGCGGACAATATGTGGGGGGCAAGTCTAAGCTAATGGGTAACTGTAGCTGTTTTTTTGTTTACCATGTTGGTTGCTAAGCAGGACGCTGGCGACGACACATAAGATGAGTTAACTTCAACTTGAGCTAAAGAACTTCATCCACCAGCAACTTTCTGATGAACACGACAGACTGGACTCCGACGAAGACTCCAGACTCCTGTCTTCAGAAAAGTTCAAGTTCCCATTAAAATGACACGTAAATATGCTCACATGATGTTTATATATGATCCAGATATGTTATAAACCAACAAGGGTTTAGTGCTGTTTGTCTCCCTCTGCTGGTTAAAAAGCTGTAGTACAGAACAAGCAGAAAGCTTAATAATCTTTAATAATTCACGTTTATATGCAGGAGGTTGCTGACCGCTTTCTCTGTGCAGGGGTCCCTAATTAGGGTCTAGATCCCCACTCTGAGCATCCAAGATAACTTTGGCCCGTGCAGTGTTGAGTAAGTCTGAGAGCAGTTGCTCTCAAATGTGGGAGTAGTGTTTGCATAAATGGTTGCCATGACAGCGCAAAAAAAAAAAAAAAAAAAAAAAAAAAAAAAAAAAAAAAAAAAAAACACAGAAGCTGAAAGTCCAGATGTGTGTGTGTGTGTGTGTGTTTTGCCCCCCAAAAAACTTCAGATGAAATATGAGGAGGAAAAAAGTAATCCCTCACAGTGAAGATGTCGGAGAGATGAGTTTTATCTCAGGCTGAGAAAAACTAAAAACTGGCTGTGCCTCATTATTAATTAATCAAGCAACAATACTTCATGACCGGCTCAGGTGAGGAGGAGGAGTATTCAGTTTCTGCTCATAAACAGCTATCTTCATCATTTAAAGTTAAAGTTTGAGCCCGGACAGCGGCCCCTTTGACCCTCAAGGCTTGCTGTAGTGTTTATAGCAGTCTGGAAAAGGTTAACATCCTCCTCCTCATCACCCCCGCAGCCCCTCCCAACCCCACCCTCCTCCTATTACAGCCCGCTGAGAGACGGACGGTGGCGCAGCGCTCGGACCTACCTGCGCAGCACATTTGGCTGTACAGATGAAACCCCACGTCCTCGCACCTCATTTCGTGGATGTAATTAGTCCGTCGGTACAGAAATTCCCACCCAGGCCCCCCGTCCCAGGCCGGCACAGCAGCCCGAACCGAGTCCTCCACTCCGGCCATCCTGGAGAGAGTCTGAGCCGCGCGTAAAAACGCAGAGCGCGCCGGAGCTTCTCGAAAACGCCCCCTCCTCTCCGACTGCTCCTCGCGTGCGGTACCAGCCCCACAACTTTTTTTTTCACCTCCTTCTCTTTTCACTAGAGCCACATGGAGGAGGAAAAGCAGAGCCGTGTCAGATTGCAGCCACTTGGTGACAAGCCCGGCCCACTTTTGTTCTGTTCAGAGACGAAACCGCTCCATCCTTCTCTGTGCCATCGAGGCGCGTCAGGGAGGGACAGATCCGTGCGATGTTTTTACTTCAAGACTAACCTTCCGGTTTTTAAATGTGTGTAATAGCCACAACTTTATAGAGGTTGCATAAACCTCTTGGCTCCAAAATGCAAATCAGAATCAGAACGAGTTCTGGGAAGACTGAAGCTGCTGATTTGTAATTATTACCGCCTGTAGGAGAGGCTTGTTCTGGCTGTTTCTGTGGGTCGTGGCTGCTCCCAGCAGGGCAGAGTACAGGACTGACAGGGCGCACATCCACCGCAGCTGTGCGCCGTAAATCTATCTGACAGGGAGGATTGTTTTCACTTTCTTCTTTGCGCAACTTTGAGAAATTATTCAACAATTAACAAGCAGGTACTGGTAGCTCCAAACTGCGCCTTGCCGCACATTTACAACCTGGACAACTATCTGACAAAGTCTGGTCAAAATAAAACGTAAAGAAATTTCACATATTTAGTGCATTTTTTCAGTTCAGGTTTGCTATAAACGGTTCAGCCTATTCAAAACAGAAAAGATTAATAATCAGCTTCTGGAGTACAATGGTGTTATTCAGCATATTCAAATGTTACTTCAGGCCTGAGGCTCTTTTATGTGAAGAAAACGCAGTTTCACAGCACTTAAAACAACCTGCAAACACCTGCACCAGCTTTCAGATGAAATGTTAGCCAGTGCAAGAGACATAGCTGGTTTCCTCCTTTCACAAAAACCACACGGGTTTCACATGTAACTCGGGCGAACACATGTGAAACATAGTTTGTACATATGGAAAATTCTCATGGTTAACATGCGAAACATGTTATTGTTAATTAACCATGAAACACATGGGTTCCACATGTAATCCCAAAGGTTTCACATGTGAATTTACATGGGTTTCACGGTTTGACATGAGAATTAGGTTTCACATGAAAATTTACACGGATTTCACGTAATATTTCACATGGGAGGCTACATAAGTTTCAGGTGATAAAATGGGTTTCACATGTGATTATATGTTCACATGAATATTTACATGTGATGATCGTTCCATGAGTTTCACATGCATACAAGCAGGGTGCGAACCACAGGGGAGCTGGGGGAGCTATAGCTCCCCTTAATGAAACATGAGCTCCCCTAGAAACAGGATTTATGAAATGTTGGGGGAGCTATATAATACTGACAATAAAATGTATGCTGATTGCTCACAAATTCACTGTAGCCTAAAGTATGACTATGGATGCTATAATTATTGTGACCACTGAAGCGTGGCGGCGCTCCAAGTTAAACTTCCTGTAGATCTACGTTAAATACAAAATAAAAGAAGTAAATGCCTAAAAGGTAAAGTAAGACCTGCTTTAACTATTTACAATATGGGAAACTATCATTGCTCATTATATTGTGTATGGCAAGCATCGCTGTGTACGTGTGTGATATGTGGGGAATATTAACTATGTAAGTTGATCTTCGCAAAAAGAGTGTTAAAAAATTTTTTTGCAAGGGACATTTGCACCTGTTATGTATTATTGTTGCATAAGAGTTGTTAACCAATATGTATTGGTACGCTTATGTTCTGTGGGGCAAGCTGTAATATCAGCTGGCATCATGTTCTTACTTGCCAAAAAAAGATAGGAAATGCAAAAAAGCGGCTCCCCCTAAGCCCACGGTATGGTTCACACTCTGCATACAAGGGGTATTGTGGTTATAAGGACTTGACATTTGCTATTATCTGCACTAATGAAGGAAATTCCAAATCCCTCTTTTCTCTGTTCAATAAAATTACAAGACCCCCGGACTCTTTTCCCTCACATCTCAACTCAACTGACTTCTGTAACTTCCTTTTGTCCTACTTCACTTCAAAATTCGACAACATCCACCAACAACTCACTTCCGAAGGAGCTGCAGCTTCCACTGCAGACTTTCTTCCTCCATCTTTCTCCATCATTCATTCATTCTCAAGCTTCACCCTTCCTTCTCAAACTGACATATCTGAACTGATTCGGAAAGCCAAACCTTCCACCAGCCCACTTGACCCGATCCCAACAGTCTTGGTAAAGTCCTGTCTCTCCTCACTCTCTCCACACATCACTGCCATAATTCACTCCTCCCTCATGACCGGACATGTTCCACTGGCCTTCAAATCAGCTGCCGTCACACCGATCTTAAAAAAACCTGGCGCTGATCCATCTGACCCTAATAACCTCCGTCCAATTTCCAATCTTCCCTTCATCTCCAAAATCCTTGAAAAGGTTGTTGCCTCCCAGCTTCACCAACACCTCTCTATCAATAATCTGTTTGAACACTTCCAGTCCGGCTTTCGTCCACTCCACAGCACAGAATCAGCTCTTCTGAAAATAACAAATGACCTTCTGATGGCAGCTGATTCATCACCATCCTTATTCTCCTCGATCTTACTGCAGCATTTGACACCATTTCTCACAGCACCCTCCTTAATAGACTGGCATCCATCGGCGTCTCTCATACTCCTCTTACCTGGTTCACTTCATACCTGTCCGACCGCACACAGTTCATTCACATTAAGGATCATTCATCACAATCACTCCCCGTAACAGCCGGTGTGCCCCAAGGTTCTGTCCTGGGGCCTCTTCTGTTTATCATTTATATCCTCCCGCTTGGTCACATTTTCCGCAAATACAATATCAACTTTCACTCTTATGCAGACGATACACAGCTCTACATCTCATCAAAACCAAATTCTTCTGTTCCGCCTTCATCCCTCTCTGACTGTCTTCTTGAAATCAAGACATGGTTCTCTTCCAATTTTCTTAAACTCAACAGCAGCAAAACAGAAGTTCTCCTTGTCGGCACACCCACCACTTTAACCAAATCTCACAGTTTCTCTGTTAACATTGACAGCTCTTCTATTCTCCCCTCCCCTCAGGTAAAAAGTCTCGGCGTCATTTTCGATAGCACCCTTTCATTTCATTCACACATTAATAGCATCACTCGGTCTGCCTACTTCCACCTCCGAAATATCAACCGCTTGCGTTCATCTCTCACTCCACATGCTGCAGCTATCCTCGTCCACAGTCTGGTCACCTCAAGAATCGATTATTGCAATTCACTTCTTTTTGGTCTCCCCAATAAATCACTTCATAAACTACAGCTTCTTCAGAACTCTGCTGCCCGGATTATCACTTGCACACCTTCTTTTCAACACATCACACCGGTTCTCAAACAACTTCACTGGCTCCCAATAAAATTCAGAATCAACTACAAGATCCTGCTTTTCACCTTCAAATGTCTCCATAATCTGGCCCCTCCATATCTGTCTGACCTACTCCATATAGCTACTCCCTCCCGCACTCTCAGATCATCTTCCTCCATTCACCTTTCTGTGCCCCGTGCCCGTCTCACCACCATGGGGAGCAGAGCCTTCAGTCGCTCTGCTCCCCAGCTCTGGAACACACTCCCACCTGAACTCCGTAACATCGACTCACTTCCATCATTCAAATCACAACTTAAAACTCATCTGTTTAAACTGGCCTTCTCACCTTAATGTTTTTAACTGTCTGCTGCATGATGTTTGTTTTGATGTTTTGTTTTATGTTTTAACTGATTTTAATTGTCTTTTGTGAGGTGACCTTGGGTCTTGAAAGGCGCCTTGAAATAAAATTTATTATTATTATTATTGACATGAAATTTATACGGGTCATATGTGACACTTTTTTTTGTATGTATGTGTCATTTTAGAGGTTTGACTCCTCCCTTTCGCCTGCCAGCCGCCATGTTTGGTATCATGTGAAGGGTCAGCTGCAGTTTTAAGTTTCCCTTCATCTTCTTCTTTTAACAAACATCTCTGCTGTTTGTTTTTTTTTTTTTTTTTTTGAAAACACTGAAACATAATTTTTGAAAACTCCTAGACTATGCAACTTTTTCATGTTATTAAAGTGGGAGTGTTGTGTTTCCAACACAAATGTCCTTCAATAACATGTTTTCTCACTTTCAGTTGAAGCTGAGCGGCCCCTCACCTCCTCCTCCACCTCCTCCTCGGTCTGTTATTACCGAGTGAAAGGAGGCAGGAAAAGTGAGTCACAGCTGCACACAAGACAAAATCCAAACCCGATCCTGCACCGAGTTACATGTGGCATGTGGTCAGGCAGACACAGCCGCCAGTCTGCAGGCGGAGCAGATCTGGGTGTGTCTTCCTGCACGGTTTATTCATTAATCCAGAAGTCAATAAAGCGCTCTGATCTTCTGAGGCTTCAGAGACCTCTACACAAAATCATCAGCGGAAATCTCATGGTGAACTGCTGAGGTATCAAAGAAGAAAAGAAGCTAATATTAAAAGAATTAAAAGAAAAAGAACGATTGTGTCTGCAGCTGCACAGCACCCTGAATTCCTTCAAGTTCCTGAGGATCAGCATGAGCGCTTGTTATAACAGTATCCTGGATACAGAGTCCTCCGTCCTCAGTTTACTACCAGCCAGTCGCCATGTGTGGTGATCCGGGAGCTTTTTTTAAACCTGGCCCTCGGCTAAATCCCTTTTACCTACATTCACCTTCCTACTGTGTCAAAAGCACCTTGAAGCTGGAGGTCAGCTTACATAAGTGGTCTTACACAAGTTCAAAACTTTCACTGAGGTGTTTGATTTGCACCAAACCTGCAGTCCAAAAACCAAACTTCCAAATCAGCTGCAACACATTCTTCTGTTCAACGAAGAGAAAGATCTGGAAGAGTAAAAAGCTGGAAAGCTAATCCACAGGGCACAGACGTTGGGGATAATGTACAGCTTAAACTATTCCAGGCAGTCTTTATTTGATCAGCACTTTAGCAGCCTGCCACCAACAGAGAGTATGTGCAGGGGTAGAGATCAGGATGAAAATGTCCAAACTACGTCCATTTTAAATCCTGGCAAATGCCCCTTTAGGAAAGTTTTGGTCTGATGCTTTTTCTTGGTTTCAAGAGTCACTGAAGCGAAACAAAACAAGACACTGTTATGAAAACCACCCCATATCTTCTGAAGGTGTGTCCTGCAGCTTCATTTGAAAGAGATGCAGCAGTTCAGATCACTGGGACTGATAAAAGGAAACTAAGTTACTGTTTGCTTCTATTTGCATGTGGGTCAGCTCTGAACAGGTGGAACAGTCGACGCTGGCCTAACAGGTTCCTGAACGAGAGGCAAAAAGCACTTTTCTCTCCTCGTCCTGCAGACTGTCAGATAAACCTTGAAAGAGGCTGAAGGTGTGTTACCTGCAGATCTGCATTGTCACAGTGTGTGTCAACAATAAGACAGGTACGCCTCAGGTGTGTCTGCTGACATGAAAAGCTGCATCGAAGCAGGATGTAATCTGAGTAAAAGTCCTGATCCAGTCGTGATCAACGGTTCTCAACATTTCATTAAAGATAGATCTCAAGTTTTATTTTGGAAATTGGCAGATATGCAACTTATTTCCAGTCCAGTCCTTCTACTTGATCATTTTCAGTGTGTTTTTGTTTTCAAGACACTTAACTCTGACCTGTGAGTCCTTTATGCAGAAAAAAGTCTCCTAACCTTGTGTCGAGACATAACAGACAGCTCTGTTACCAGCAGCCTGTCACAAAGACACATGAAGGTCTTCTGAAGTTTTTCTTTAGATATTTTCTGTTTTTCCCTCATTTTCAGTCCAGTTTTGTATTTTGTATCTGACCATTTTCAAAAGAATGAAAAGGGAATAAAAGGCTCCTAACTCAAGGGATGAACCAGCTGTCGACACACAACAGAAAACTTAGCAAAGAACCGGTTTAAACTGGATCTTTAGGCTGTTTGTCACAAAGACGCATCATTTGTTCCCATTTCTTTAGTTTCATGTGTGAAAACCAGCAAAGATCAGACAGTCTGACAGAAAACAGGATTTCAGCAGCAACAAGGTGATTCCCAAACAGCTGCTAGCTGGAAACGTGGCTTCTGTCAGCATGGAGGCAGAAACTGGACACGTGAAGGACAAAAGAAGAAGAATCAGACTAGTCGGGAGTAAAAACCATCTACAGCAGATGAACAGGATCTGAAAGGGTTGTCAGGAAGAAATAGGAACAAATCCAGAAAAGACCTGAACCAGGACCTGAAGATGAACCCTCATCAGAAATGGTCTCCATGGAAACGTGACTGTCAAGAAGCCGTTCTTAAGGGAAGCAGGGAGAATAGGCCGAGGTAGGTCACATGACACAAGAACTGGACCGAAGATCAGTGGAAACAGGTCTGATGTAGGGATGGATCCCCAGAACCTGGACCTCAACATTATTGAAGCAGTGTGGGATCATCTGGACAGAGAACGGAACAAAAACAAGAACTTTGGAAAGTTCTTCAAGGAGCCTGGAGAACGATTACTGAAGGATACTTAAAGACAGAAAGATCAGACTGGGATGACGAATAAAAAATATTCACTTCAAGCTCCTTAGAACTGGGTTGAATCTGGTTCTGACTCAGATACTGGATTAAAATTAAAATTAAATTAAATTAAAAGCTGCACACATTTCCTGTTTGTGGACATCACTGCAATTTTCTAAAGCTTTAACAATGAAAACAGGTGTTTTCAACAGGTAGAAACAGGCTCAACAAGCTGCCACCGCGTTTGGAGTTGAAACAAAACTCATCTGAACTCTTCAAAACTCAAAACCTGGAAGAAATGATGGAGTGTTTTCTACCGCAGATAAACTCCAATCCCAACCAGCCGGGTTCACCTCCAGCCTCTCAGCCAGCATTTACAGGGTTAACTGCAACATCTCCAACCACAGGAAACTGAGCCGTGTGAGGGGGGCAGGGAGGAAGAGAGAGAAGGAGTGTTACGCCATGATCTCACACAGCAGCAGAGACGACGGAGGACGACAGCCAGCAAGGAGATCCACATGAAGCGAGCCCACAGCCCCAGCCTCCAGCTTTCCTTACCTTTCCTCTTGCGCACTCTCCACTGCCACACGGCGATCAAGGTAACGATGTGGCCCACAACCACCAAGGCTGGGAACACATTTCCAGGGGGGCTTGTCGGCATTGGGCCTGCTTTAAAGTGCAGAGTCCTAGGCTCTGTAGACAGGGCTGGGGAGGGAGGAGGGGGGTAGGGTGAAAGGTGTGGGGAGTGGAGGGGAGGAGGGGAGGAGGGGGCAGCGTCTAGGGGTGTGGTGCCATCCTGGACTTTAAAACCAGCCAAGTTGTCCGTGACTTTATTTTTAAGAGAGGAAAAGGAGTAACGAAGCACCCCTCCCTCTGCTCCGGTCCCGGTGACTCAGTCCTCTCCTCCCTCCTCTCTTTTCTCTCTTCTTCCCTCCCTCTCTCTCTCTCTTTTTTTTTTTTTTACTCCAACAGCTCCTCTCTTCCTTCTTTGTTATTTTAAAGTAGTTTTAAATCCCTCTCCAGCTCTCCGTATGAGCCCTAGCAAAGCTAAAAATAAGTTTCGTCTTCTGTGGCTCAAATGACTCCGGTGCTTTCAGCCTTGCGGGAATCAGCTCACCAATGCTCTGTTTTCTCTGCAAGCTATCTGCACAAGTCAATAATACATGAGGCTGTTTTATGTGACAAACACACGGCACACTCGCTCAGGTCAGCCTTGATAAGAGGCAAACTCAGAGTCCATCAGGAGTGTAAGTCAAAGTTTCCAACTCATTCACTCCATTTTCCATCATGGTTTATGAGGCCCAGATGATCCCAGCCCAGCCTTCCTCCTACTCCAAATATTTATCTTAAAGCCGCACATCCACATTTTATTTCCCCCCTCACATAATAACCCAATCACCATTGATTCACGCTCATCATGTAACTTCAATGTGCTCCCTTGAAGGCTAACTGCTTCCTTGTGTTTGGATGGATCAACCAGTTTGAGCTTCCCAGAAACTTATTTAACTGCATTTTATTTCACCACCAACCATTTTAGAACCACCGGAAGCATTTTCGCCTTCCCGTCTGCACAGGCAGCCTGTTTCTAAGAGCCCTGAGGGGGGAATTCTCCTAAAAACTCAGTCCTTTTGACAAAACAGCATGCCAGACTCTGTGATTTAGACATTTTAAGGGCTGTCAGTCAGGTATAATTACTTGTTGTCACATTCCTCTGTGAGGAACAAAGCGACACACCTTTTGCTTTTGGTACAAATTCAAAGCCTTATGTTCCTCCAGAGGTGCAGAAATACATGCCTAACACCTGCCTGCGTCTGTGTTGAGACGTCAGGAACATCTCACGGCATCACTGCCGCCGTCGGGAACCCAACACCAACCTGTGTCATGACCACACATTTAAGCAAAGCCACACTGCACGCCAGCTGAGCTCCATGAGGCAACAACCAAAATAGACCACGCGACCTAGACCTCATGCCGTCTTTGGTATGAGCAGGATCTATATACAGAGAGGGGAATCCAGAGTCTCATGATGTAAAGAACTTGTAGTATGCGGTGACCCTGTTGAATGAATGCACTGAATCACCTGCAGAGTATGGAGTCAGATTAGTGCCAAAATAATGTTAAACTTTAAATGTGAGAGAAAATAAACTTCACTGGAGCCAAAAAAAAAAAAAAAATTCAAAAGAAAATCTTATGTTTTCATTATGGTTGTTGTTTTGAGATGTTTACAGTCTTTACTGCCTGACTTTGTTTGCAGTTCTGGTAGAAACATGTCAGGCATGTCATTTGTTCCTGTTGGCTGGTCAGTTGATTTATTGGGTATCTTGTGGCGGAAACATGGATTTTTCCCTCCCGACATTTTCTCCAGAAAAAAAAAAAATCATGACAACATGAAAACTGAAGCACTGTATGGAGCTAAAAGGTGGTGATCTAGCCCCGCCTCTGAAGGCCATAGGCTGAAAAACAGACAACACTAACTTCCTGCTGCTGAACGCATGAAGACAGAAAAGAGGGAAACAACACAGATGCACAACTATATAAATAAGATTTACGGGTCTACATACACACAGACAGAGTATTGGGGAAAAATCTAGACATGTTAATCCAATTTCTCACGATCAGATAGCTGCCATCACATAATGAGACATAATCAGATTATGCTGTCTATATGATCAGAATAATCTGATAACTCCAGATAATGACCAGATTATTGGTAAATGGGCTCAGCGACTGTTTATTTAAATGCAAACATGCAAAAGGTTCATGTTTACAAGAATAGTAGCAACAAAAGCTCTTTTATGTCTTATGTTGTCATGGAAACAAGGGAGTTAACAGCACATATTGAGAGGCAAGTCATACAGCCAGATGCAAAAGTTTTAAAAGCTTTACAGTGTGAGTTAGCTTCAGATAACTTGTGGTTGCCTGGAACCTGCTCAGGTCCCCCATGCAGTACAGTTACATGCACACCTGAGTTACAGGTGCACCTGTCATTTAACTAGACCGTCATCCTTCTTCCAGTGCACATGCACGGGATGGTAACAGGTTGTCTTTGGGAGATCATTGTTCAGGTAATTACAGGTGAATCTAAACAGATGTTGTATTTAATTTACCTGAACAGTAATATCGTCAGATGATGCTTTGGTTATAAAATCACATTTTAATAGATCAGAGCAACAGTAAGGAAAAGCTTTAAATGATGGAGAACTGACACCTAGCCCCAATGAGCTGCTTTCACCTACAGTAATATGTGAAAAATATGTGAATAAAGTGGATTATTACTTACACTTCACTGTTTTTATCAAAAGATTTAACTCTGGAGCATGTGCCCCACACATTGGCTTATTTAAACTAAGTTTACTTGCTCCAACTACATTATCTAGATGTTAGTCCAGTTTTGATCATTTAGATTTTGGAACAATTTCAGTCAGACTAACATGTTTAGATGCATTTTGAAACTCAGATTTAGCTCAAACTAACACAATAATGAAGTTTCCTCAGGTTGTGCTCAGTGTTAAACGGCTCCATGTAGAAAGGTGGATGATTGAAACACTGACCGGTGAGCATGCTCACTAAGAAAAGCTTCACCCAGATACATTAGTGATCCGTTTATAAAGATAAACTTGTTTGTGTGAGGACTGAAAGTCAGAAGGGTTAAAGCCGAGATCTGTCACTGTAAATGCATATATGACAGAGCAAAGGTCTGACCAGAGAGAACGAAGCCGAGGGAACAGATAACAGCAGATCATTACAGAAATATAAAGATAAAAACTTTATACAATCACAAATAATCAGCTTGTGATTCGGTCTGGGCGATGTATTGGATATACTCGATATATCCCCAGAAGGTTTACGGGTGATATACAAAATGTTTATATCTCGGACATCGAGTACAAACAGACAGGGCAGCGTTTACAGCGTCTACATGGGATTTTCTTCATAGTTTATCCTTTCTTAGTCACAGCAGACAGACAGCTCACTCACCCGCCCATCCAGGAAACTCTAGCGCATGCCTGCGCGTTGTTGTTTCAGGGGAGACGGGAAGAAGCACAGAGTATGCAGCTAGCTAGCTAGCAAGCTGTTTTACAAGCGTTTAGAGATGGAAGCTGAATGCAAGATTTAAATTTTAACCAGTAATTCACCTCAGAAATGACAATGACGAAGAGACCAGCTGTGTGTGTTTCCCGATGGACATGAAGTTGTTAGTTCACCGGAGCAGGACGCTCCTCCACCTGCTTCTCCTCCACCTGCTGCTCTTATTTTTAAATAAGAGCTGATTGTAACGCAGATATTTGTCTGTTTTACAGGTGGTTGATGCCACATTTTCCAACGTGCGCTGTTTCTCTGCTGGTGGGAGTGGAGCTCACCTGCGTGTGAACGCAGCATGTAGAGACATAACGTGACATAATTACATGTCAACATGAAAATAAAATAAAACCAGGCTGTCTAGTTTTTATTATAAAATGACTACTGTTGTAGAGGAAAGGAGACCTTAGATTACTTTTGTTTTGATGTGGTGCAAAATTAAAATAACAAATAAAATATTTTAATATGAAATAACTGAATGAAAAATATATCAGATAGAGTAACAAAATAAAATAAACTTCTAGGTTTGGTGGGAGCTGCTGTTGGGAAGTTGGGGCACGTCTCTAATATAATGGTCAGGGAAACACTGGATTTATTAAATGTTTGAGAGCAGGTCCGTGGTTTAAAATAAAGTTTATTGAAAGAGAAAAATCACAAGATAAGTTTTGTTGAGTTTACTTAAATCCTGCTGGTGTCTTTTACGTATGATAATGTTGAATTCAATATTTGCAGTGTTTTAGAGAAGATTTTAAAATATTGTAAAATATTTTAATATATTGATTTTAAAAATGTGTATTGTGTATTGGAAAAAAGCCAAAAGAATATCTGGATATCAGTTTTAAGCCATATCGCCCAGCCCGACTTGGGATTATTAAATATGTTGACACAAATCTGACTCCATACAGCAGGAGATGACTCACATGCAGAAAAAAGGAAGAAAGGAGTCATGAAAGTTTTGGCAACTCATTGTGGTTTGAAAATGTCGACCAATTTGCTGAAGCCTTGGAAGCTGGCAGGCCTGAGCAGAGGGAACAGCAGCAGGGGAGCCGCGCAGATGTCTGGAAAAAATTTCACTCCAGACACTCCTTCAGGGGCGGAGCCAGCCCACTCCCACTCTCCACACATGTGGACACTCAAAAATTCCCATAATGTCCTGCATTCTCCCATATAGGTCATACAACTGAACATCCCACGTCTATGCATTTGGTTTGTCAGAAGTTGCAGAGTTTTTAGTAAAAATGCCTCAAATCTAAATGACAAGAAGAAAGCTCGGCTCAGGTAAGCGATGAGGGTCCCCAGAGGTTTTTAACTTACTAATCTATACAGCTGAGCTCCTACTGGGAGGGGTACTGTCCTCAGACAGCATGCATGGCAGTAGAAATCTCTCCCTCTGCATATTTGATAAAGCATCCTGCAGCAAACTGATAACGTCTGAAATTCCTAAAGAGTCCGACCTACCGTCTCGAGGTCCAGAACAGAAACAGCAGCACAAGTCCATCTTCTCTCAGCGTCTTCACTCCACTTTTAGAGAAAATGCAGAACTGCCAAAGAGTCAGCTCTGACCTCACGACATTGTGTTCTGATCAAAAGCAGGGGGGCGTGCAGAAAAAGCAGAAAAAAAGGAAAAGAGAAACCAGAGGAAAGAGGAGGCACAGCAGGGGAGTAAAACACTAGTCAGGGCTGAGAGTTTGATTGAATTTGTCAGGCTTTCTGAGTGGAAACAGCATCTCATGTGTGGCGGTTGGTGCGAGCGCCGCTGGATGGAAGTCATGCGCATGGCTGCACAGACACGGTCACTTTTTTCTTACAGGGTTTAGACAAAGAGCGGAAAAAGTGATTTACGCCAGGCAGCTACTATAACAAAGGCTTCTCTGTGGAGGAGAGAGGATGTGGATCCTTCTGGACAAACGACCACAGATAGGACTTTAAAAGCTGAAAAAGGGACAAAACGTTTCTCAGAACTAAAAAAATTCCAGAAAAGTGTCACAATGTAATGAATAATTAATTAAATGTGCAATTCATTTATTAACCTTTAAAACTCCACTAGATCTCCCAGGTCTATTATTTCTATCCTCACCAATGTCTCAGCAGCGGTGGTGTGTATCTCTGTGGGGTAAACTGTGATGGATAGCTACCCTTTAGGTGATCTACAGAAGTTTTCCAGCATTTCTATCCCGTCCAGGAGGTTTACAATCCAGCCACTAAATGTAGTTTTATTCAGAGACTCTATCTGGTAAATCCACAATGATCCATGATAACAGCATTATTTACCACATTTCACCATAAAAACATCACCATCACTACTATGTTGCTAAGAGACCTCTATTTAGACCTGGACATGATGATGAAGCCACTTCCTGTCAGACTTTCCACCAATCAGAGAGCTTAGATTGACGGTAACGTCCAATCAGGAGCAGCCAAAGATCAACCAGTGAGCAGAAAGTTCTATGTGTGTGTGAAAAGAAGAAAAATAATGCTCCTCTATGGCTGGAATAAAGCCAAGAAGACGTTTCTGATGCACGGTGGCGCCACAAAGCAGCTGAGCTGGAGTTGGTTTAGTGAGGATAGCAGGTAAATAGTAGCAGGAATAACTGGAAATGAGGAAAAAGTGGAAACATGGAAATAGTTTCTGTTGTGTGTTTGTTTCAATGCCAATATTTTGATTATATAGATATATATTTATATAGATATATACACACATATACACACACACACAAAACAGGTGGACTAAAAAAATTGTATTTAATAAAAATCAATTTTACATAAAGAAACATTATTCACTGTTTTATTATCGCAGGGCCCCCACGCTGCAGTGCATCGTGAGTTTATTTTATGGGTCTGCCTTACGCAAACATGGCAGATATATTATTTAATTTGTTATATATGTATTGACAAAATGAATTATGTATTTGAGTAGTTACTGATGAATTTTATAATGTATTTATTTCCAATTTAAATCAATTAATGATACATTATTGCAGCATGGAATAATTAAATACATTTCATTGTGGCATTATTTTCACTCCATATCCAAAACTAAAGTGGTTTAAAGTTGAAGACGGCTGTTTTGACATTTTACAAACTAACTTCATTACCCCTGAATTTAACTGCAGCGGAGCAGCCAGTCAGGGGGCACCCTGCTGCTACACCCACCAGGAAACATGATCGCAGCACGGCCGGGGAAAGCAGTTCAGGTGGTGTTCAACTTTAAACCAAACGTGTAAAACAATAACCTGTTATCTGCTTTAATCTTTAAACACTTGCTGTCATCTGGGCTCAGCTGAAAGCAAACTCTAAGCGAGTAACCCTGCAGGAAAGCAGAGCTGAAGCAGACTGTCTGCCACCGTTACCTGATACATCAGCAGCTCCAGACACACCCAGACCTGCTTCATCCTCCCTGGTCCTCCACACGCTCCGACCCGCCATAAAGCATTTCTGTGCTGACACCTCTTGGTCAGAATACAGAACTGTCCCAACAACCAGGACTTCCTACCTTGGCCATGCTGAATCAAAGCCTCCATGAAGTCTCCGGTGAAATTCATTCCCATCGAATTTTAAAACACGAAGCATCACAGGATGCAGGCTGAAAGAGATGGACCCGTTCGGTGATGGCAAGCCGAAGTGAAACGCAGATGAAAGGTGGAAACTGCCACATGTTTTCTGCTGCTTCGCCCTCCTTGTGGAGGCACAGGCGGAAAAAGCTGAGTGTGCTTTAATTAGACTCACATTTCCCGTCTCTGCTGGGTCACGTCGATGGAAAGTTCTCATGCGAGCTGCATGTGAAGGTAAAGCCGCTCATCAAGCTCGCATCTTGTGTACGGCCAGATGTTTCTACCTGGGAATGCTGGAAGATGAGGAGGATGCAGGTGCTGCGGTGGTTTAAAAAATTAAGGTAAATTTAAAATATATTTTTAATGGATAAAAAAATGTTTGTTTTTTTTCATATTAATTCAGAAGATTGAGTTTTTGCAAGTCACTGGTTTTTCTTCACTTTCAAACCAAAAACAATCAATTATTCATCTCAAAGACAGCAGATTTTTTTATTTGTCCTGTAAAGTGATTAAAAATTAATAAGTACATTTATAATATTTTAAATTGTCTTAATGTGTCCCAGAACCATTAAAAAAAAGGATCTGGCCCTGATGTTCAGCACTTTAAGTCGTGGTTGTTAAAGTGCTTGAGAAATAAAGTTGGTATCATTCATACTGTTAGTCTCATTCTCATCATCGTCATCATTAAAATGCACCTTTCAGAGAGGGACGGCGAGTGATGGTTTGAGAAAAAAGCCATCCATGTTAAACGAGAAAAACCAGCATTAAAACAGAGGAGGTCGTCTCAGGTCTCATCTGTCCAGTATCTACAGTGCAGCCTTTCAACACCATTCACACCTGGAGTCATGTGACCAAAGCACATGACATGCAGGTGCAAATCTCCCAGTAATGATCCTAGCGACCCGCAGGATGGTTGGGTGGGTCAACGGCGTGACTGAACGGCCAGACTACATCTTCTAAGCCTGGATCTCCTCACCAGCCAGACCTTGTGGAGGCGAGACCAAAAGAAGTCAAGCTTTCAGGATTCCCAGGATGACTGAGACGCTACACCAACACCCACTTAAATCCCACATTCACTTTATTTCTATCCTGTCCATCAATCCTTCAGTTTTCCTTCTTTATAACTTCCTGTTGCCTCCAGCATGCTGAGGTCCACATACCTGGTTATGAAGGAGTAAAAGCAGCTGCACCACATGCTGGAGGTCAGACTGGGTCCACTGAGGCCAAACAGCTTATTACCAGTGAAGACCAACTGATGCTCCAGAGACCTGCAGGACCTCAGCGGTCCGATTTACTTTCAGGTCCATTTTCTCTGCTATGGGATAAAGTACAAGTACTTCCTTATTGTACTCTTCAGGTATCTGTATTTAAGCTGATTTAGTTGTGGATAGTTTGACTTTAACCTCACATTTTACATCAAATATCTCTACTTTCTACTTAATGACATTTCTACAGCGCGTTGCATCACGTTAGTCACATGTCGCATGTTTTATGTAAATTCTTACACGCTTCCTCAGAATGCTGCTATCCCATGTTTCTTATAAAAAGCTTCTGATTCCAATGCTTCATATTATTCCCCAGGTAGTCCGTTCACTTGTCCTAACAGAAAACGGGAATTTATGTCTACCTGTTGCTAGGCAACACTCGCAACATTAAAGCTCTGTTTGCTGGACGGACTTTTTATCCCAGCAGAAGCCATGACAGAACAATAAAATCAAATTTCTATTATTTAGGTAAGTAATTGTATAATAAGCATGATAATGTTTAGTCTTGGATTATCCTGAGAGGATTTACGTGATCAGTAATGACGGAGAATTGGTCCAATAAACCATCCTTTCCCAAACTGGGACCCCATGGGATTTTTATCATGGCCGTCAAATATTAACCAGTTTGCAGAATTAACACATTGATTTTTTTTAATGCATTAACGCATAAACAACAAAGTTATCACTCATGCGATATTACAAACCCAGATTTGGCTCACTCTTGGTGGGAGAAGCTGATTTTGGGCATGAAGGTGCTTTATCACAGAGGTGAACCGAATCCACCAAAAACCACTTTATCCTCCTTATTTATCAAGTTTCTGATAGTTTTCCAGCCTCATATTTAGAGGATGCTGCAGGATGACCCATTTCACATATCACGTATGTTATTTTGGGGGTCATGGTTAAAAGAATTTGGAAACCACTGCTCTAAATCAATGAAAGCGGCGGCAGCATTAACTGGTGGTAAATGGGTCCTGGAGTCAGTCTTTTTCTTGGTTAAATGGTATTTAACTCTGCAGGCCACCCCTGAAACAACCTAACTCTGGTTCACAGAATCATAAATCCAAGTGTGTCACACAATAAGAACAGTGTTCCCAGTGTTCCCAGTAGCATCAGCGGTATCATTGCTAATTAAAAAGGCACAGCCCATACTGTTGTGTTAAAATATAGTCACCACACTTAATTTAGTAGATGACTGCATTACATTCAGCAAGTACTTTTACTTTAATAACTGAGTGTATTTAAAAGCAAGTACTTTCTTTTACTCAAGTAAGAAATAGTTAATGTGGTACATTTTTTTGGTGTATGATGTTGGTGTATGTTGTTTGAATACGTTCTCCACCACTGACTGTAAGAAATGAACCATCACAAACAGAGAAAACGGGGAAAATGGCGGCAGCCCTGTCTTCTTCCTAACTCACTGAAATCAGCTGCTGAGACATTAAACCAGCTGTCCCATCGTCTGTGTGGTAAAGCGACACTGAGTGGGCAGCCGGCTGTTATTTAGCTGTATGGAAACTGACAAGTCCATTAGTCCTATCATTAGAAGATGAAATTATCCCTCCTCAGCCTTCCAAACAGAAGCGGTGCCCATGGCAACGCCATGATAAGCTGGAGGAAGAAAGGAGGAAGAGAAGAAGAGAGAGGAGATTTGGGAAGCTCAAACCTTCTGAAACGTCCACCCCGGCCCTCTGAACCTCTGGTCCATTTTCAGGGTCTTCTGTGAGCAGATGCTTCTCACCATGAAGCTGAGGGGTTTTCATGGAAGCAGCCGAGGCCTCTATCGGGCCTACAGGGTCGGGATCTGCCCTCTCCATGACTCGCTGGGTGTTTTCTGCATCAGCTGTTGACGGATGGGCTGTTAGGTGATGGTCTGGGCTTTGAGGGCTCCAGACCTCAACATCCGACTGTTTGATCATCCTTACATCATTGTAGACAAACACATGTACGTCAGAGTCAACCACAGGTCTGTCCTCTGGATCCTCATCCTCCAAGAAACTGCGAACCATCTGAGAACTTTGCATCTCTTCATCGTTCTTTGGTAGAACTGGAGAAGATGGTGGCTCAGAGTCAACATATAAAGTTCTGTCCTGAGTGGAAGGATGAGAACCTCCAGAACTGTTCCTCTTGGGAAAAGCTGAGTTCTGAACCCTGAGCCGAGTGCAGCTCCTGTAGGAAACTCTGCAGTTTTTCGAAGGCCTGGCAGATTCTTCCTGCTCTTCTTTAGGACTCCGATGGCGGTAGATGAATCTGTCTATGCTACTATCTTGGTTTTTATTTGAGCCGTAAGATGTCACCATCCTGAACGGAGTGGAGGATGCAGGTGAGATCTCTGGAGGCAGGTGCAGGTAATCCCTCAGGTATGCCACCCCTTGGTTTTTAAGGTAATAGTAGGCATGTTTCCAAGCGTAGGTCTCCCTGACGCAGCCTTTAGATTTGAGAGAGCCCATAGCACAGATCACTTTAAAGTTGCTCACTCCTTTGAGTTCAGGGTGCATGGACCGTGGCCGCTTGTCCTTCTTCACCACAACAACACCATCCCTGAAGAGAAGCTCATAGATTGCTTTCAGATCAGCTAAGGCCATCACCGTCCCCGCCACCATGTTGATGTCTTTCTTCTTCAATCACTTCTCATAAGTAAGGAGAAATGTTCACCTCGGCTTGATCCTTTTCCTCCCTGTGATGGAGGATTCATCCACAACTGTGATCATGAGTCAGCAGGAGAAACAGTGATGCTCACAACCCCTCCTACCTCCACCATCCCCAGTTGAAAAGAGAAACAGAGGGAAGAGAGGAGGAGAGTCCTGAGGGGTGTGAGCTCATAGGATGCAAACAGAAACCAAAAGGATCAGCGGGATGCTGAGGAGAGAAGGATAATGAGGAAAACAGACATAAAAACACAAACTTCGGCTTTAAGAAGACTGAACAGGGGACACAAAGGACTGGCTGGAACACAGCTGTGCTGAATAATGCATCCCTTCTATGTGCTGAAATACAGACACTTAGTGGTAAAATTGTGTTTCCTGCATCATTATTAGATTCATACATGTGACTTACATAATCTTAATAAACAGGAGGTGCAAATGTTAGCATCCTTAAAATCAGCCCAGGCCCATCTGCACGCTGCAAACACTCATCATTCATTTTATCCACCTTTAGTACCGGGTCGGACCCCCTTTTACCCCCAGAACTGCCTTAATTCTTTGTGTCATAAATTCAACAAGGTGCTGGAAACATTCCTCGGAGGTGCTACCATGAGTGAAACCCTCCTTCAGCTGGTGATAAATTAGTACCGCAGCGTTTACTGTTAGCACAGCTGTTAGCACAGCTCCGTCATCGCTGCACAAGGAGGGGGTGGGGTATCCATGCAAATCGGTGGTAACGGAGGACCCACAGTGTGGCAACCTGGTAACTTCCTTCCCATTACTACTTACTACTCTTATGGTTAGTTTATAAAAGTGCTTCATTAAGGTTTAAAATGTGATTAGAAACTCAAAAACAGGATGAAACAGCCTTTGCCTTCGTAAAACGTTTTTCCTACATTTTCCAAGTTGCTGTGGCAAAACATCCCATTTCTAGTTTGGGAGCCACCAAAAGGGATTGTTTGAGGCCATCTTCTGTACTGGTTGGAAGTCTGGCTCTTTTTAAAGATTTGGTTCTTTTTGGCTCTGCACCTGTAGAAGAACCAACTCTTCATCACTCAGAGCTTCTGTTTTAGCCTAATGTAGTTATTACAAATGCTTTGTATGTTGTTGATTTATATGCATTTGCTCCAGATGGAGCTTGGTACACATTAAAAACTTCTAGTTATATGTTAGGAGCACATTTACTAATCTGAATAATTTTCCATGTTAATCTCCAGGTTTTCTGAATCCAGGAAAAAGAAATAAATCATCCATTGAAGAAGGACGGAGAATTTATCAGGTAAATGATGATACTCATTGGGTTCAGATCGGTATGGGTTAGTTTGGTTCAGTTTGGGTTGGTTTGGTTTGGTATGGGTCGGTTTGGTTCAGTTTGGGTTGGTTTGGTTCAGTTCGGGTCGGTTTGGTTCAGTTCGGGTCGGTTTGGTTCGGTATGGGTCAGTTTGGTTCGGTTTGGGTTGGTTTGGTTCAGTTCGGGTCAGTTTGGTTCAGTTCGGGTCAGTTTGGTTCGGTTCGGGTCAGTTTGGTCCAGTTTGGGTCAGTTTGATTTGGTTCAGTTCGGGTCAGTTTGGTTCGGTTTGGGTCAGTTTGGTTCAGTTTGGGTCAGTTTGGTTTGGTTCGGGTCGGTTTGGTTCAGTTCGGGTCAGTTTGGTTCGGTTCGGGTCGGTTTGGTCCAGTTCGGGTCAGTTTGGTTTGGTTTGGTTCGGGTCGGTTTGGTTCGGTATGGGTCAGTTTGGTTCAGTTCGGGTCGGTTTGGTTCAGTTTGGGTCAGTTTGGTTTGGTTCGGGTTGGTTTGGTTTGGTCCAGTTCGGGTCAGTTTGGATCAGTTCGGGTCAGTGTGGTTCGGTATGGGTCAGTTTGGTTCGGTTTGGGTCAGTTTGGTTCGGTTCAGGTTGGTTTGGTTGGGGTCAGTTTGGTTCGTTTCCGGTCAGTTTGGGTCAGTTTGATTTGGTTCAGTTCGGGTCAGTTTGGTTCGGTTTGGGTCTGTTTGGTCCAGTTTGGGTCAGTTTGGTCCAGTTTGGGTCAGTTTGGTTCGGTTCGGGTCGGTTTGGTCCAGTTCGGGTCAGTTTGGTTCGGTTCGGGTCAGTTTGGTCCAGTTTGGGTCAGTTTGGTCCAGTTTGGGTCAGTTTGGTTCGGTTCGGGTCGGTTTGGTCCAGTTCGGGTCAGTTTGGTTCGGTTCGGGTCAGTTTGGTTTGGTTCAGTTCGGGTCAGTTTGGTTCGGTTCGGGTCGGTTTGGTTCAGTTCGGGTCAGTTTGGTTCGGTTCGGGTCGGTTTGGTTTGGTTTGGGTCGGTTTGGTTCGGTATGGGTCAGTTTGGTTCAGTTCGGGTCGGTTTGGTTCAGTTTGGGTCAGTTTGGTTTGGTTCGGGTTGGTTTGGTTTGGTCCAGTTCGGGTCAGTTTGGATCAGTTCTGGTCGGTTTGGTTCGGTATGGGACAGTTTGGATCAGTTCGGGTCGGTTTGGTTCAGTTTGGGTCAGTTTGGTTTGGTTCGGGTTGGTTTGGTTTGGTCCAGTTCGGGTCAGTTTGGATCAGTTCGGGTCGGTTTGGTTCAGTTCGGGTCGGTTTGGTTCAGTTCGGGTCAGTTTGGTTCGGTTCAGGTCAGTTTGGTCCAGTTCGGGTTGGTTTGGTTTAGTTCGGGTCGGTTCGGGTCGGTCTGTGATGGGTGCCAGAAGATCCAACTCGAACTGTCCCAATTTTGTGGAACCCTTCTGTTATCCGACCCAAAAGGGTGGAGCTTGACACGTTGCATCACACTGATTGGTTGAAAGAATCCTCACTTCTTGTGCCACCCGGCAATAAGAAAAAAGCAGGAATAGCTCTGTGTTTAAATATACGGGGATTTGTTGTTGTTTAAAGCCACAAAACAAGAAGAAAGAAGACAAGCTGCTGGATGTCCACCATTCTCTTCCTTTGGTTCTGTGTTGCATTCCCTCTAAGGATGCGTTCGTGTTGTTATGACTTCATGACATCTTTCTTGTAGCTGAAGCATCTATCGCTGACTGCCTGATACACTGCCTGCCGGGTAGAGGTACGGTTGCTGTGGAAACGCAACAGAGATGAGGATTTACCAAACTAAATGGTCCCGTACTGACCTGGACCTGCTGCTGGAAACAGGGCTTCAAAGGGACTCTGACTTCTGAACATGTTTGTTTGTCCCACTGTCAGTAACATGGGACTGGTTTGGATAAATAAAATAATGAAAACAGTTTGTTTGATCACCTGAAAAGGTATCAGTCCAGTGACAGAAAGCATGAAAATGAGGCTGATGTAACTAAAGCATCAAACAGAAAACATGTCACACAGCCAGCAACCGACAGGGCTGACAGAGAATCCCCCATAAGCACAAAACACCACCCAGCAGACACATCTCCACTTCCAAGCATTTCTACATGCTTTTCAACATTTGGTGAAATGAACAGAACTCTTTGTATGTCAAACTGCTGACGGCGCCCAGTGTGAAATAATATAATGTCAGAGTGCCCAAGTCTTTCCAGACGTTCTCCCGTGTAATTTGGAAAGATTAAATTTTAAAGGTCAAACTGAGTAATTACTGACAGAATCTGTAACCTCTGGGCTCTGTTCACTCCCACCAGCACTTCAACAGAACCCAAACCAGGCGAAAATAAATGGAAAAGCCATCAAGTCCATCGTCACCCCATAAGAGAAGACAATTGGTTCTGTGTTTGAGTCTCTACTAACCGGCCTCCTCTGAGACCAGCTAACGCTGGAGCAACATAGAGTCCAGGACGCCCAGAACTGCCAGCAGGGCTAGAAACAGACCGGAGGTTTGGAAAATGTTTGCAGGAGAGGGTGATTTCTCTGACATTAATATCTGCTTAAAGACTGCAGACGGTGCAGAGAAAAGGGAAGACATGAGCATCAAACATCTGGACCTGCTCGCATGTTCAGAGGCGCCAGCGTTCCGAGCATTAATCCCTGCAAACACTTGATTTTCTTCTCAATAAACATATTTTGCTTGATGACTTGAGGAAAATAAATGTGAAAGAGGAATTACATGCAGCATAGGATAGATTATTAAGGCTCCCTTCGGGCTGTTATCATATGACATGACTGCAATCTGTACCAGATGAGTCTCCAGCGCAGATCATACCGGGTAGATGATGTGCTGCCAGGCAGCTCCATGGTATTTTGATGTCCTGTCACAATATTAGAAATGATTTAGTGATATCAGGAGGAATGAATCACAAATCACAAACAGGGCTGAGAAGTTGCTTTCTGACAGCAGGAATAAATTCCTGATGTGTGGCACCGCAGATAAATTGTCTTCTCAGAGAGAAAAACTGCAGGTCTGTGGTGAGTTGGTTGATTGGATGCAGCTTTGGGTGTGCATATGCTCTCCATTACCTGTCCTGTGGCTTTAAATCAAACAAAACGGCCTCAACAACAGAGCTGGTTTCATTTACCACCACGAAACCACAAATAGAGACAAACGAAACCATCTGCACCCGTCACAGAGTCTCAGCTCTAAAAGACCTTTTTGTGAAGGTACAGTTCTCCAAACGCTGCAAAAGTCTAAAAGAAGGATGCTGAGTGGTCACAAAATAGAAAAGTGGACGACACATACAGGCTGATCCGAGCAGTTTCCTCAGCCTCTAAGCACAGAGGGTGATTTACTGTGTACGTCTTCAACCTCGATGAAAGCTCATTGCCATGGCAGTGATGTTAGAGGACAGAGAATGAACACATGAGAAGCTCACGCTGCCGGAGGCAGCTCTAAAATAAACCCAGTTTAACTGTACTGGCAGATAAAGTGCTCTCTGCATTCCAGCACAAACTTTATAGAAGTCGTTTAAGTACATGGTTGTTCTCCAAGTCGTTAAATACAACTTTTGACATTTGGGAATGAAGAAGTGGGGAAAATGCTGGGAGGGATGTTGCTTAAACAGCACACAAACATCTGGTGGGAAATTCCTGGACTGTTTTGCAGAAATCACACTTGAACCTGCACTCAGTGTGCTGCACAGCGAAAGACGTTCAGGCCATTCTGCTCTGTGCAAACAGAAGCCAGGTCCCACGGACGAGTCTGAAGCTCATCTGGAGCTCCTACTTACATCTGTCCACATCCTGCACTAACATTTCCCCACAAAGACAGATGATTCAAGCTTAGTCTAATAATAGAAAAGGTCTTTGTCAGCTTTGAGTGGTTGTTCATCATGTGTCTTATAAACAACAAGACTGGTCAGTGTGACAGCAGTGGAGCATCATTCACCAGCACTTCTTAAGAAGAAATTTAATGGGAAATCTTTCCATCAGCTACTTAAATATTATCTAAACCACTTTAAAGTGATTCCTTTCATCCCACAGTGGTCATGCCTGGAAATGGGGATACTGTGGTCAATGGTTTGAAAAGCAGAACTGAGGTCTGCATACAAATACGCCTCCCTAAAATGGTGCTCCACATGGATCATCAAGGTCATGAAGGAAGTGCCAGCAAACACTGGACGACAACCGGAAGAGGGATGTGGATCGCAGGTCCTTGCTCTTCAGACAGCCTCCTCCTCAGAGCTGCTATCTGGCGGAGCACGGCAGCACCGCTGCTATGTGCTATTTGGAGTGAAGGTATGTTTTTTCTGTCTTTTTTTAGGAACAGGCTGTCCAGTCTCCTAGCAACCGTAAGTGGCAGTGTAAACACATGAGTAATATCTTGAAATATCCTGAGGACTGTTAAATATGTTCGGGCATCAAATATGACTGGAGGCCATACGAGCACAGAAGTATCATGGTAAAATGGTAAATGGTCTGTTTTTATACAGCACTTTTATTCACACACAGCAAGGCGCTCAACCACGACCCATCAGGAGCAATTTGGGGTTCGGTGTCTTGCTCAGGGACACCTCATCATGAGCTATCCAGGCTGGAATCGAACCGGCAACCCTTGGGCTACAGGATGACCAGTCTACCCACTGAGCCATGCCTCCTGGCCTTGACTAGTATCGGATATCCTAAGTGAATTGAACTGTCATTTGGTTCGTACGTAGGATGCACATCTAAAAAACCAGCCAGAATCTGGTGCATTGCATCTCCACCCAGTTTGGTCTGTGTCTCATGTTTTTATTGCACATGGTCCCTGACAAACAATGTGCAAAATAAAGTGCAGACTGCAACCAACTAAAGCCTCCAGCCTCAGCCAGTCTTCCAAATGTGGCTGGAAAAGCCATGTAGTAGTAGCCTGGAGGGAAGAGGGGGGGTGAAAATCTTTGGAAAGAAAAGACTCATTATGCAATTAAAGCAAAGAATAATTCTAATTTTCACAATAATTATTGTATTTTATTGGCTTTCTGTAAATAGTTCAGGACAAACTTACAGCCAAAGCAAAGCAGAAAGTTTTGTCTGGAGCAGCAAGAACACCTGAGATTATAAATTCAGCCGAGTTGAAAAGCTTTTATCTAAAGGAGCTAAAATGGCCGACACCACAAGCAGCTAATGGAAGCACAGGAGGGCCGTGAGAGCAGAGAAGGAAAAAAGAAAAACCTCAGATTTATGAGAAAATCTTTTGGCAGGCCTGAATCAGCTTCAGTTTCTGCAGAACTATGTTAAACTCTGTAAGTGGGGAAAAAAGTGGCAGAAAGATCACCGAACTGGGAGCGGCGCCTCTGAAGGCATCACGAGATGGTCATGTGATCTACGGGAAGCAGGCCACAGCAACGGAAGAGAAGCAAACAGGGGACTGACCACTGAAATGACTCATCATAACCCCTGGAAGGGAGAGGCTGCCCAGGAATGCCTGTAACCATGGTAACATGACACACCACAGAAATGTGAGTAAATACAAAGCGAGGCCAGAACGGTGGTAGAGGCCGTCAGGCTGCTACTGGCAACACAAAACACACACACACACCAAACACACACCACCACACACACACACACCATACACACGCATAATCTGAAGATAAGAATGTTTTCCGATCAAAACAAACCCAAAGCTGCAGGTGGAAAATCGGCCTGAATGTCTCAGGTTTACTCTTCAACCAGAACAAACTGAAGTGTTGATGCAAAGAAAAACAGAAAATTTCACCAACAGGTTCAAAATTTGTTCAAACAGAACCACAAGTCAGATGTTTCTTAACTTAAAGGATCATCAGAACAGGAAACGCTGGAAACGCTGCGTCGCAACACAATAAACCAGCTTTTCATCCAAAATTCTTCTTCTTCACGTTTAATATTTACACAAAGTCATATCTTTTTAGGTTGTATGATTAGAAAACCTGCAGATCCTGGAAGTCTCCTCAGATCCAACGCAGCACAATTAAAGAAACACGCTGCTTTCAGTCATCACCAGAAAAACACATGAAAAATAGTTCAAATGCTTCAAATGCTTGTTTTTATTGAGCTTCCACTTTGTTTATCAGTAAAGTTTGGTGTATTGACGGATCACAGTGGAGATGAGGCTTCACTCCCGGTGCAGACCGGCATGCAGCCCTTCCTAAACCCAAAGCAGCACATACTGGTGCTTTTAATAAATGAACGGATCTACTGCCAAAGGGAGAACTGCTGAAAACATCCCCATCGTATCTATGAGATCAGAGAAGTTTGATCTGAGTCGGGTTCTTTTCCTCTCCAGAGTTAACCAGAGCTGCTGTTCTGCAGGATGAGCTGCAGAGAGAATCTTAAAATACTGTCAGAAGTTTTCCTTCATGTTCATGCTGTGATTTTTGACAATATGCTTGTCAAACAATCGTCCTGCAGTGACTTCCTCTCCATGGAGGCTGCAGGACCTCCACCAGGCAGCTCCAGCAATTCAGTCCCGGCTCATTAAAACAAGCTCATTCTCAGACTCTGAACATGTTTATCTACCAGCAGACATGAAGAAGAACTTTGTCCTAAAGTACTGTCAGTGTGAATGGGTAAGAAATCCACTGCAGAGCCACAATGCTGTCTTTTACTGCCAACAGAGCTGAGGCTCTCACAAAGCTCTGGATGAACCGTCTGATCCTGGAAAGACTCTGAGGCCACCTTGTCAGCATGATGTGTGGGTGGTGCTGTTAATGGAGTCCCATATATCAGCTGGCCTCCCTCATAAAGTCAACCCTGACGCGGTGTGAATGGGGCCACTTTGACCGAACGCCTCAGCTCCTCTTTGTTCAGCTCCTGACTAAACCATGTCCACATCACATTCTCAGATCACTCCTGGAGATCCCAGCCCCACGAAAAACAGCTACATCCATAATGTAACGTATGCAGCACAAAAACACTTCTATAAATCTGAAGGTGCAGTAAGAACTCATTCTAAAGCAGAGCCATAGTCTCATCCGTTCGATGGACTTCTTCAGTGTGCACACAGTTTCATACCACATCGATCCCACAGAGTTAGCATTTATTCTCTGAATAAAACCTCTTTGTATTGATCTAAAACCTGTGGAGTTACTCAGGGAGCTGAATTAGGGCCTTTAATCCTCAGCACAAATTATGGATCTACATCTCTGTTTTCCTTCAACAGATCTGATTGGTCACTCTTCCAGGTGGAGCAGAAAGTCAAACTAAATAAAAGTCAAGTTGTTTGACATGTTCAGTCCTGTCGTGCATGTAGAGTTGGCTACGGACACAAGGGACATGTCCTACACTAAGAACTTATTTCCTCAGTTGAGTTATTGATAATTATTTGTATTGATTAGTAATTAAGTCAAAATTTTGTTTCCTCAGCATGTCAGGAGGTCGAGCTGGAGATGCAAGGCAGGGGGAGAGTCAATGGGAGAGACGGGGGAGAGGCAGGGTGAGAGACGGGGTCCACAGAGGTCACATGAGAGGCTGTAGCTGGAGGGTAAATGTTTCCACTTGTTTTAGATTTTAAAACTTTTGCTTTAGATTTTTATCTAAATGACGGGGTATGTGCAAATAAACATCTATCATAACTGAAAAAAATCCCTTTTTTTTCTCTAACAAAGTCAAAATCAAAGCTTCATCCTTGATTCCTGCCGTGTTTTTTCATTGATAAGATCCTACGGGAAGTCTGTGAAATCCTAAGAGCAGTCTGAGATGGGAAAACAGCTGTACCATGTGGGGCATGAAGAGTTTGGTGATGGAGCATGAAGCCCCATAAGACGGTAGATATTTAAAAGCAGATAAGACATGTTTGTATATTTGTTAGCTGGATACTTGAAATTTCTTTCTATTACCAGGCTTTTGCTTATTTTGAGTCATTTCATTATAGAAACAGGTTATTTTAATGATTTAAAAACAGTTTTTCCTGCATGAATCTGCTTCAAAGCAGAAGTTTCGTAATGACAGCAGGACACGCCTTGTTGGCTGTTACTGGCTGTTCTGCCTGCAGGGAAGGGCGAGCAAACCAACAACCACCACAGCTTTCAGAGCTTCTTCTCATGGAAGAAGCTGGAGAAATTCTTACTCATAATTACCCAGAAACTGAAAAGTCCCAGACAAATGAAAAATGAATGAAAGCAGAGTAAAGAAAACCAAGCTATATCTCTGTAAACGGATATTTTGGCTTTTAAATAACATCACCAGGTAGCTCAGAAGTAGTCTGAGCCCTAACAAGAGTCATGACGCAGACTCAGTCTGTATAAACTACCGAGCATCACGTGTGGTTCTTTCCTCTCAAACAACTCACAACAGACACGAAGTACAGAAGAAACCATTAACGGAGACACGGATGGCCTCGAGCTGCAGATAATAAACTTGGCATGAGAGCAAAGAGTGTGCCAGACAAGACGACACACACCCTGCAGCTTTTCATGCCACAAACAACGTCATCAGTCTCATTAGTCACTTTGAAATCAAAAACAAGGCAGAAATCATTTCAGGCCGGAGAGCAACGAGTGGAAAATGGATTTCTGTGTGAGCAGAAACACGAAGTCTGAGATTAAAAGACAGGAGAGTCATGTGGCAGTGTGAGCTGCAGCTTCCTTCTGTCATCAAGTCTAAACTGAGAACTTATTTTGAAATTAGCATTATTTATTGAACCAGATAAAACAACCCAATAGATCATGTTCCTTGTCACAAGGGCGACCTGGCCAAGAGGTCAGCAAGACACTAAACAATGAAGCTACATTTCCTGTTTATGCACAGGGTGAAAAAAAGAAGTTAAGAAGTTAAAAACACCGGACCACGGCTTTCACATTGCTTGTTGTTTAGATTAGATTAGACTTTATTAATCTCACAGTGGAAACAGAGCAGACAGCTGATCAGGCGGCAAAACTAAAATCTGAGTGTGCACACGAGGGACAGTCAACTTAGAGAAATCACAAGAGCGCAGAGCTAACAGCCAAAAGCCCGAAGCTTTGCAGGCTAACGTTAGCCGATGTGTTTCCCTGCATGCACTTAAAGATGGCCACCAGTTTTAGCTACAGGTCAGTAACAGCAGATACTTCCTCACACTGAGAGAGAAACAGGATAGCAGGTTTTCAGTCTGTTGTTTAAATCTCAAACTCTGCTCTATGATTTTCTTTTTCTTCTTTGATAAAAAAAAAGCTAACTACAAGGAAATATATATATATATATATATATATATATATATATATATAAAGACGAGAACCAAACAGGAAATATTTCTTGTCCTGATGGAAAAAGTCTAAACTTTTTCAGAAAGACTCTCAGACTTAACTGGAAACAAAAAAAAAAGAAGAAAAAAGCATTTTAAAAGCTGAATTTAGAGCTGACAAATAAAAAAAGGAAAGCATTAACCATATTGTTTTTGAGCTGAGCGTTGCCATAGTAACAGGAGAGAAAGTGTCCCCTTAAAGCATCAAACCACTGTTCAGACCACAGAGGCTTTTCAGGCAGAGCAAAATAAACCTCTCATCCCGTTTCAGCCTCAGTAACGCTGCCACCTGCTGGCCACTGCAGGGAAGACTCAGACTGACACCTGGTCTCGCTCCTGCAGCTGACTCCACTTCCCCTGACAGAACAAAGCACAATGAGTGTAATTATGCCTCAATAAGAGGATCAGAGGAAGGGCTGGATGTTTGAAGAGGATGTGTCAAATTACAGAGCCAGTTGGCCTCATGAATTACAGGAAAACTAAGGTTAACGAGATTAAGTAATCAAATCAGGGAGTTAGGAGGCCACTCGAACACAACTGCAGCCAGATTTATAACCCGGCATGACTGACAGCTCTAACAGGATCACAGAGACCCCAGACCCCCCGCTCAGAGACCACAATACAAACTTTTCATAGCACAGGGCTTTACACCACGGTACTCTGGTCTCATTGGTAGAATTTTTCTTATTTAATCAAAGAGAAGGAAAAACAACTGCAATGTAAAAAAAAAAAGTTAATATGCAGTGAAAAATAAAAAAACAATGATTTACAAATCTCACCACGACATATTTTACACTCAGTAGAAGATAAACAGCATGTCGGATGGTGAAAATGAGACATTTTACCATGAGATGGAAAATATGAGCTGATGGTGAATCTGATGGAAAAAGTTGGAACAGGAGCAACAAAAGGCTGGAAATGTACCTGGTACAAACCAGAAGCACCTGAAGGAGCATTTGACAACTAACCAGGTTACCTGGTAACAGGTCAGTAACATGACTGGTATAAAAGGAGCATTTCAGAGAGGCAGAGTCTCTCAGATGGAAAGATGGACAGAGGTTCACCAATCTGAGACAAACTGGATCTAAAAATGTGGAACAATTTCAGAAAAATGTTCCTCAAACTTTGAAGATCCACCATCTATAGTGTAGAACATCATCAGAAGACTCAGAGAATCAGAAGGAATCTCTGTGTGCATGAGACAAGGCTGGATGCTGGTGATCTTCTGCATTAAAAGCAGACATGATTCTCTACTGGAAACCACTGCATGGACTCAGGAAGACTTCCAGAAACCACTGTCTGTGAACACAGTTCACCCTGAAACCCACAAATGGAGGTTAAAGCTCCATCATGCAGAGAAGAAGCCAGATGTGAACAGGATCCAGAACCAGCTTCTTCCGTCTTCTCTGGACCAAAGCTCATTTAAAATGGTCTGAGGCAAAGTGGAAACCTGGATGAAGATGTGAACTAGTTTGTGGAAAGCATGGACGGCGTGTCCTGCAGACTAAAGAGGAGAGGGAGCATCCAGCTTGTTATCAGTGGACAGGTGAAAAGCTGCATCTCTGATGGGATGGGGCTGCATTAGTGCCTATGGCGTGGGCAGCTTCCACATCTGTGAAGCTCCATCAATGCTGAAAAGTACATGGAGGTTTTAGAGCAACATCTGCTCCCATCCAGACAACGTCTCTTTCAGGGAAGGCCTTGCAGATTTTAGCAAGACGATGCTGAACCACATCCTTCTTGCAATTTTACCGCTTTTTGCCACCCTGACAACTTCTTACATAATCTGGATGCATATGAAAGCACAAACATTTGTAACATTTGCTTCATTTTTTCTAAATGACCCAACAGGTGAGTTTTTAGTCCACTAAATGACCACAAAAGTTAATGTGAATACAACAACCGCCGCATCGTATAATTTCGGGTTGACGCAACTCTTTTCACCCGATGAGATCGTAGAAAAGTTCAGACACACGTCGGTTTAACTTTAACACCAATTTACTTTAAATTTACTGTAAAATGTTTGTTCTCTATGTTTTGTTTTCTAGGATGAGTGGAAGACCTCCAGCTGGGAATTAGTGAATTTTAACTGTGGAGAATATTTGGACTAAACTCTGCTTAAGCAGCTCTAAAGTCAGCCATTAATATTCTATATATTAACTGCATTCACACACTCCTGTGCAGACTGAGTTGGTGTGAACCAAGATTAACCGCCTAACTCCAGCATTTATTTATTCAAAAGCAAACTACTGCCCCATGTCCTGTCTTTTTACACTTGCTATCAAAATAAAATAGAAAATAAGGAAAATAATAAAGACACTGAAATAAAATATCTTTTCAAATATTAAAGTATTAGCACTGAACACATAGAAATAGATAAATATTCTAAAAGTAAATGAATAAATAGTAAACACAAAAATGAAGAGATGAATGAACAAAATAAATCAATAAAAAAAAAACTGTTAAATGATTTAGAGCTCATTAGGTTGGCGTTTTGACATTGTTGCAGACTTTCTCAGCTTTTCCTCTAAAACACCTGCTTACAGATGGTAAATGGTCTGTACTTACATGGCGCTCTTACCCAAAGCGCGTTACATCATACATCACATTCACACACGGGTGGCGGAAGCTGCCATGCAAGGCGCTCAACCACGACCCATCAGGAGCTATCTGGGGTTCGGTGTCTTGCTCAGGGACACCTCGATATGAGCTCGACAGGCCAAGGATCGACCCGGCAACCCTCAGCCCTTATCTACGCTTACAGAGCTGAGACTGAACAGCTGGAGGAACCACAATGATGCCAAAGGAGGCTCTGATGTTTAATCCTGTCTCTGCATGTAGTTAACATAACCCCGGTGTACTACAACCCTGGCTGGACGGAGACAGGTGAGAAATCTCAAGCACGGCCGTCCAGGCATGTCCTCGGCTCACATATCGACTGAGGCATCCGAGCGCTGCTGCAGGCTGGGTTCAGTGACATGTGAACCCACCAGCTCCAACCGTGAAACGCAGACAGGATGTTTGCATCGGGAACCGACACGGTGTGTGACTGGAGCCACTTGATACTTTAAAGATCTACATCAGGTCAGAAAAACACTGAAATTTCACACACATGCTCGGAGCATCAGCAGCTGCTCGTCTCCATGCGTCCCCTGCACGTCTTCATGGATCATTTTATCTCGGGAATTCTCAACCAGAAAGTGCAGCAGCAGAGGAAACTGCTGATCAGGCTTCAAGATATCAGATATCAGCTCAGCTGAAGGAGAGAATCAGAGGAAAACTCAGTTATCACCAGAAAAATGACTGATTTATTTTGTGAAATGGGGAAAAGTGGATTAAATGACTGAATTCAACCTGAAAGTCGATGTGCAGTCAGTAAATGTGCACACGCAGCAACTGATAGAGAAAAAAAAGCAGCTTTACATCAATGAGGGAAGGAAGGGAAGAATTTCCAGGGTGTCCTGCTACTTTGGAGCTGGGTTAAATAATCCCGTGGATGGCCTGTGTCATAACCCGGCTCACAGCTATAACAAAATCACGTCAAACAACAGATAAGGCCAATTATGATCATTTATTAACGAAAGATGAACCAAAACTCGTTGCTCAGCTGACGTGATGCAAGCTACACGTTTATCTGCACACAGAGCGGCTAACAGATCACATCTGTGTGTGTGTGTGTGTGTGTGTTTCTAAATTGTTCCGTAACTACTGTGTGATTGTTTTAAACTCAGTGCTACTTGCTGCATGAAAGGTGCTGTATAAATAAAATTAGTCTTGGTTTATTTGCACACTTTTTATAAATCTTTTATTATTACACTTTATTCTGGTGTTTATCTTGCTGCTGTGTGTTTGTGAACGAAAACAAGGTAAAAAATATTCAGAAGAGACGAGATCCAGTCAGACCTGATCTATAAGGATGCAACAGCACGTCCATCTCATCAATACATCAACAGGATCGATCCAAGCTGAAAATAAGACTCACTTACGACTAAAACTCAATGTTCAGTCATGAAACTCATATCTTCAGCAACCAGAAGCCCAACCGACCCGGAGCGTCTGAAACGAGCCAAACAGCCAGCAACATTAGGCAAATTTATCTGTACAGCACATTTCATGTACACGACAATTCAAAGTGCTCCACATAAAACATTCCAGCCGGGTGCAGACAAAGATTATAAAACAAAGATGAAAAAAAAAATAAAACAAAATAGATAAAATGCAAGAAGTTAAGTTCCAGTGTGGGGAAAGACGAAAATAAAACATGATCAAGTTTAAAGCTTCCACCTTAACAGACCCAGATCCAGATCTGGACTCTAAATAAAAACTATTGAAATGCAGCAGAGAACAGATAAACTGAGTGTGTGACAATAAAACAGCTTTAATTTGATTATTTTAAACAAATGAAATTTTAACAGAAAAAATAGATAAACAACTAAAGAAAAAAAGCTGCATTATCAGAGCTGAGGATGTACTAGATTTCCCTGCAGCATTCAGAGCTTTTTGGCTGTTTGAATAGCAGCGTCCCTCCTGCAGAGCATCGCCTACAGAAACGCCAAGTTACAACAGAATGATCCAGTTCTGCTGCTTCTTCCTCTCAGGTTCGCGTTGTTCATCTGATTTACACGGAAACACAGTGACGTTAGGAAACTAAAGAGTCAAAACAGTGATGGATGAATGTGGTTAACACTGTTTAACTAACCGAGCTTGCTGGTTAGTATTTATTTGTAGGTAGAATTTGAAGAATTCACATATGATTTCTTGTGGCTTTGTGTAGTAATGTATCATGAGCTGATTTCTCAGTGTTTTTATCTTGTTTTGCTTCTTTTAAATCTATTTTGACCCCTTCTGTTTGTCATTGGAAAAGTTTTTTTTTTGGGGGGGGGGGGTCCTCAAAAAAGACCTCAAATAAAATAAAAAAAGGAAATATTGACGCAAATATATGACATGTAATTATAATAAAATTAAATTAAAAATGACTTCAAATGAAATAAATACTGTAAATAAAAGCCTGCGAACAATCAGGAAACAGATAAAAAGACCAGAAAACGGAATATAAAGAGAAAAAGGTGTTTTAGTATTAAAGCAGATTTTCCTCTGAGCCTGTTCTGAGCTGCATAAGCCAGAAATATTTGGGTCAAATCTGGGAACAGGCAGAGCAGAAAAAGCTTCATCAACAGGTTCCTGCTCTGTGCAGAGTGGGACAAAGCTGCTGAGGTGAGGACGCGGGTGCAAATGAAGCGAGGCTGGCGGAGTTAGCAGCAGATTAAGTGTCTCCTTTGGGAACGCTCGGTGAAGCGAGGGAGCTTTTGTCTGCTCGGATCTCTGTGGAAAACATTCTCAGCCGGTCTGAACCATCCTTCAGATCCCTCTCCAGGACCATTTAAATCTGCTGGTGTTGCCACGTCTTGCCCAGCCAGGGTCGTCCAGACAAACCCGGCAGCACACACAAGCAGCTCTCCGTCTCCATAAACCTTCCTCAGGCTCATTTTAATCTTCTCCTCAATCGTGTGGAGAAAGTGAAACAAACTCAGTGTGAAAACCTGATGATCTAAACGTGGAAACAGCAGCCATGCAGACTGGACTCACGTTCCAGGAAATCAAGATGAATAAATAGCTTCAATCAGTAATGATTTACATAAAAGATTAATTTACTATCAAGGCTGAGCATTTATTATAAGCTAGTCCATTTATTTGGGGCATTTTTGTTAAACTTCTACCATAAATCTGCATTTTTAGTCCAACAACAAGACTCACAGAGCTCAAAAAAGATGTTATCACTGGATGTTCCTGATTTATATTATGTCTTGCAAAGGTTGGAGGTCATTTTTAGGTCTATAACTTACATAAATGCTTATTTTTTCGACATCTTCTTACTTTTCCTTGCTATAGTAACAGAAATGAGCCAGTTTCAGTGTCGCCTCTAGTTCATGTGAAAATATCTGCAGTTTAGTCTTTTTGTCTTCATCCATCATCATGATCCCACAAACGGCTGGAAACACGAAGAATCATCTCAGAAATCACCAGGATTTAAACTTGGAATTTTGACTAAAACCGAGTTTCAGCCTGGAAGTTTAAGAACTTTTTCCCATTTCTCAGTTGGGATTTTAGAATTCTTGAATACGCAGTTATCATCTGAACATGCAGCCGTCTTGCTTCAGGAGTGGGTGAATCGATACCTCGATATCAGCCAGTCAACATGTCACATTTGATACCTTTTTGAAAATATCGATACCGCTGTGCTAAAACTAAACATGCTGTATTATTTTTAAAGCAATAAAATGATGTGCTGAAACCAGCCTGGTGGATTCCTTCTGCCTCTTCCATGTCACATGATCATGCTAGCCTATCAGATGTTGTGATGATGATGATGTTAACCCTCTGGAGTCAAGAGATGGAACGGTGCGTCCAGATCACATTTCAGATTTAAGATGACAAGATGTGGACAGCAGAAATCCAGCTTCCTGATATTAACCAACATCTTGAATATTCCTAGAATTCCAGGTTTGAAAGCTTAGAAAAGTCTGGACACCTGGCTGGACTTTAAAGTGGGAATTTGTAAGTGAAGTTAAAGTGAGAGGGTTAGGAATAAGGAATACTCTGGTTGTACCAAGTGTTTAATCCTTTTTTAATGTTTTAAAACTGTCAGCAAACAAGGCGTGTATGTAAATCCATCAGTCAGCAGGTCGTAAAAACAGGCCAGTAAACAGTCGGCCAGGTCGCTTGTTTGTCAACAACTACTGTACAACAATGATTTTTGGCATGTTTCTCTACTCCATGAATTCCAGCCGACTGTTTCTTCACTGTAGGAAGCTTGTAAAGCAGAAATCTTAACATCCTGCTGCTTCCGTTGATACAGAACAGGGCTACTCAGTTCGGTCCTACGAGGGCCGCAATCCAGCAGGTTTTCCATGTATTCGTGCACCAACACACCTGAGTCAAATTAATGAGTTATTGTGTAGAACCTGATTGGCTGTTAGAGCCACCTAATTTGACTCAGGTGTGTTGGTGCAGGGATACATGAAAAACCTGCTGGATTGCGGCCCTCGTAGGACCAAACTGAGTAGCCCTGATACAGAACTTTCCTACTTTAGATGCCACTGATCACCGCAGTCCCTGGTTTGGTGGGTTTAACTTTCCCTTAAATAAAGACCATAAGTGTTTGACATGTTTCCCCGTGTGGTTTTGTGCATTTATAACACAGATGGAGACACATCTGGAACATACATGAAAACACATATTTTGCACATGGGAAACATTGTTTTGCACATTTCCATGATACATGTGGAACACATGTAAATTCCCATGTGAAAGCCACATATTCACATGTGAACATGTTTTTTTCTGGTCACGTTTTACATGTGGTAAAAGAAAACCACATGGGTTCCACATGTAAGTCCATAGGTTTCACATGAGACTTTGCATGTGTTTCACATGCAATTAAAATAAAAATATTCCCATATGATGCATTTCACATGTGTTCTACGTAAGTCTCACATGTGTTTCACATTTGCCCACATTACTTATATGATTACATAGGTGTAAGTCCATAGGTGATTCACATTATACATTTCACATGTGTGTACATAAGTCTCCCATGTGTTTTACATGTGAAAACCACATGGATTCCACATGTAACCCAGTAGGTTTCACATGTGTTATTATGCATTTCACATAGAACTTTACACGAGTTCCACGTGTGAATACTATAAAAATGCAGAATGTGTGTTGCACATATGTTCCACATGTGCCCACATTACTTATGTGATTCGACATGTAAAGCCATAGGTTTCACATGTCATTATATAAGTTTAACATGGAATTTAAATGGGCTTCACATGTAATTATATAGGTTTCAGATGAGACTTCACACGATTCCCACACGTGACTGCCATGAAAATGTGCAAAATCTGTGTTTTGGATATGTCTCACATGTATGTGTTCTACATATGATTTACATGTGTTTCACACGGGCAAACCATACAGTTTTCACATGTAATCCCGGTTTCACATCTGATTTTAAGGGTTTCAAAGGGGAATTTACATGGATTTCACCTGTGGTTACCAAGAAAATGTTCACATGTGCAGATTGTGTTTCAGGTGTTATACACATGTCTTGCATTACATGTGTTTCACATGTGCAAAACCATAAGTTCCAAATACAATCCTATAGGTTTCACGTCATACGGGTTTCAAATGGGAATTTACATGAGTTTAGGATGGATTACCATAAAAATGTTCCCATGTGCAAAATATGGGTTTCATATGTGTTGCACATGTCTCATGTACCTCACATGTGCAAAACCACAAAAAAACTGTCTAAAATTACAATACTTATCATGTTCTTCATATGCAACAAAACAAAACTACATTCAGCTTCGACACCCAGCTCACGCCAAACATCACCTTTAATCTCTCAGGTGCAGCTCAGAAGGAGAATCTCTGTCAGAAGAATGTGGGAGGAGCTAACCTTAATGACGTACAAATGAAAGCAAACGCTGAAGCATGCTGCAGGCAAACTGCAGAGGCAGGTTTCCTCTGCAGCTCAACCACCTTCTCTGCACACAGTCCCGTCTCTGACTCCAGCGGGCCGTTACCGTGGCAATGCAGCAGCCGCTCTGCACCAGCCGCTGACTTCTGCACCTCACCAGCGCAGATGCATTCAATGCGCTGCATGCTGCAGCAGCATCTCATAAAACACACCATCTCAGCACAAACGTCAGCCCTGACTCTTCCCCAGCCCCTGTGGACACGAACAAAAGCTTTTTCATTCCTTTTAGCCGCAACAAAACAGGGGGATTAGCATTCCTCCTGTTAACTCTACATCCCTGAAACATTCTAAATTCAACACTAGGCTCAGCTTGCATCCATACAATGAGGAAGTCCTGACCAGAGAGGGATTGTGGGAAAACAAGGCGGTCCTGAAAGAGGATGATGAGTCAGGAAACTAAAAAGTCATGAAGAGTACCTTTGAGAGAGCTGATCTCATGCTGGATGGAGCGTGCAGAATCCATGTTCCCGTCTCCTCGCTGAGGCTCCGGACAGTTGAGTGTGAGCTCTGCAAGGTCGGCCGAGCAGTGAAGCACCACGCTGGAGGATGAAAAGCTTTCTGTCCCTCCCCTCTGCTGCTGCTAAAAGAGTTGGCAGCTCAGTGTTTTTGTTTGCTCACTTTCTCCCTCTCTTGCCTGCTCCTATACAATCCCTGACAGCAGAGAAACTGTGGAGGAAAGGAGCAAACCTCCCTCTTCTCCACCTCCTGCCCCTCCCTGATGCTGTCCCATCTCATGCTGGTGGTGTTTCACAGGGAGGAGCTCCACCGTCACATTACAGCAGCACATGAAGCTGCTGCCAGGCAGCCGGTGCACGCTGTGATATGATTTGATGAAGACGCTGCAGAAAGAGATGCTCGTCCCTCCTTTATGAGGTTTCAGTGCTATGAGAAATGATGTATAATATTATTGTTTTACGCATCTAAAATAAGAGCATTTGTAATTAAAAAATAAAAGTGGTTTATTTCTCTGAAAGCATTTGTGACTCAGCAATATACCCTCCTGAATTATTCCACCACTGGGCCGGAGGAGTCCCTCTGCTTTTCAGGAAGAGTACTGCAGAAAACTTTTTAGAGGAGGAAAGTGGACAATCTGAGCAAAATGTAAATATACACAAGACTAGGTGGACCAAATAGGAACTGGACACATTCTGGTTTACACTAAAATACATTCGCTAAACAGTTCAATTTGCACAAGCAAAATTAGCCACTCCTGCTGTTATCTGATATTATTTAAAAAGGTAAAAAATGCCAAAATTTAATGTACTTTTACAAAACTCCTGCTATTAATCCAAGCCTGAAAAAGGCTAAGAGTGTTGGAGCTTTGACAGCATTATAAAAGAAGATGACCTTGACTCAGCAGTCTCTTCCAGTCTCCTGTGGCTGCATGGAACTGATGTGTTGTTGAAGTCAGCAACACCACAAGTATGAACGCAGACTGACAGAGGTCTCAGAGCGAGGCTGCATGCAGCTTCTAGGATTTTTTTTAAAAGATCTAAACAAGAAAACATTTTATTTACGTCAGCTAAAAAACATCTGATGTGTAACTAGTATGAGGAAAGTGAATAAACCACTGATGAAGTTCATGAGTCACTAAATCACACATCCAGATCCTGTTCTCACTCTGCTTTATATCCGTTTGGTCAGGATCTATGGCATAAAGTTGGCACAGACGGCAGCGTTTAGCTTCAGTTTTCCATTTGGAATCTTAATGAATGAAACTAAAAGGAAAGAGGAAGCTAATGCAAAGAAGCAGGAACATTTCTTCCCAGGTGGTGGTCTGAAATTTCCAGGTTTGTGGATTTTGTGACTTCCTGTTTTCTGCCCTCCTCTCAGTCTGTGTGGCACTGCTTAATCATATAAATGACATTTGTTGGAAAAGTCATTTTCACATGTACACATGGTTTTACATGTTTGTGCTGGATCCAAAAAATTAAAGCCAAAGTGCTTCCATTTGCTGTTATCAGCAGCTCCTAATGTGAATTCAGTCAGGCCTGCAGAATTCCTCACACCCTCGCAATTTTCTCCAGTCACTGCACCTTTAATGCAACTTTGACCAATCAGAGCGCTCCTCTGCCTTACCCGAGATGCATACGACATCTTTACTTCCCTGTTTCTCGAGTGTTTCTTCCTGCATGATGTCTCAATGTCTGTGACGGCATCTGAGCCAAATGAATGGGAAAAACTTTTCTCCAGCTGATTATAAATATGCTTCTTACTGTCAGAGGCAATCAGGACACGTTAAACACTAAGAACCTGTCGATGTTCTTTCCCCCAGCCAATTATTAAACATACATGTTAGATTCTCCCTCACTTTGTTAGGTTCTGTCCATCTCTGGACGCTTCAGCTGGCTTAGCAGACATTGTGGCGATGAAGATCTGGATCCCTTTTAATAGAATTAAGCATGATTAGAACTTTTAATGTCAACATCCATAGTGCAGTTCTACAATTGTTTGGGTCAAATTTGGTTTGAAGTATTTATGTGCAGGTGGAATCACTGCTGCCTTTTTAATCAATATTTAATCGGATCACCTGCAAAGCTGCAGCAGCTTCCTAATTAAGCTTTTAAAAAACTGCATCGCAGCTCAGTGAGCGAGGACGTTAACTCAGCATTTCTGAAATATTCTGATACAAATCACAGCTTGACTGACTTTGCCTGCAAACTGAGCACATCCACACACATTTTAATTACTGGGACCAAAGCATCCTACAGCAACAAATGGAGAGTTTCTGGGTTTGTATGAAGAGAAACATGAGCAACAGGAATAAAGAGCATCTGTGAATGTTTGGTTAACTTTACCAGAACCATCTGGTCAACAAAGATCTATTTTCTCTTTTGGCAGAGAGCTGCTGAATTCAACATCCTGACTTCCACTGCTTCACACTCATCCCTCAGCCTGTCATGGCACAACACTGTAAAACATCTGCACAACTAGCATCATCATGTCGGCACATTTCAGACCGTTTCCTGCAGGCAGGACAGTATTTGAAGAGGCTGTGATGGCCTCTTTCCCCATCAATATGAAACCAATGGATGTTTGTTGGCAGATCAACTTTCTGCAGCAGAGAGAAAAATGAGAAGTGCAAACTGGGAGAAATGGACTAATTATATCTTCAAACGATATAACGTGGGGTTTAATATGCAGATAGCGAGAGGATAACCTGTGGAGGATCTTCTGTTTCTGCACACACTGTCAGGTTAATCTTTTCAGTAACATTTCTGAAGAAGGTTCAAGGTTTAAGCAGCTGTTTCTCACAAATAATCTGACAAACTCCACATAGCAAGGCCATCTTCTCAACCCCTCCCATTCCAGTAAAACTGCTCTAAACCTTGGGAACTGATGTGTCCCTCTCCATGAGGTGTAAATGTTAGTCTCATTTAAAAGCAGACAGTAATCTTTTCAGAATCACATTAACTGGGTCTACTGGAGCTGAGGGACACGTCTGAAGATGCAGAAGAAGAAAAACTCTGAATTTTTAATTGTGAATTTATATATGTAGTTGACTAGAGTTGTGGGCTAGTTGATGCGAAAAATAAAATAAACTTTTTAATTAAAATAGAATTCTAAACGTTTTATATCCAACTTCTCTCAGCTGATCACACCAATCAGAAATCTACACATTTTTAAAAACAACTAGACCTTCCAACCTCATCAGAAGAAGAAAGAATGATGGATGCCCGCTCACTCCTAAAGCGCTGGATAAAATGTCGAATGACAAATCACCCAGACCCGATTTATTTCCGGTTCAGTTTTATAAACACTGTTTCACAGAGTTGCCACAGAAACGAAAGCTTCCTCTACGATACATCACTCATGGACACAGCTGCAATGAAACTTTACAATCCAACAAAGACCCAAAGCAACCCTCTAGCTACCGCACACGTTCATTAATCCACAGACCTAAAGATAATTACTAAAGCTGCAGCTACCAGACAATAAACAATCACTCCCTCATAAATTCACCCAGACCGAACCGGATTCATCAAAACGAGGAAAGCCTCAGACAGCACTCGCAGATTATTCAGTCTAGTTAGTCTTGCTCAACAAAAAACAAAAGCAATAGTGGAAACAGAAGAAGCATTTGATAAAGTAAGCTGGACCGTAAGCTGGGGGGGTCAATGACAGTATCCAGTACCGGGGGGTTACTTCCCTTCATGAGGTCACAGAGGGAAAGAGCTCAGACTCACCCGTTTTAACGCACATTCACTAAAAAGTGGAGCAAAGAAGAGAGAGGAGACAGAATTTTCTCATTTTTGGGCCTCATACAGGCTATAAGGACCCGCATGACTGTAGGAAAACCTTTAGAAAGTACATTTTACACAATATGGGACCTTAAAAATGAAAACTCTTCCACAGATCGATTATTCTCAGTTTTTCCAATAATTTGACTCCACAAGAAACCCAAAATCTCATTAGCAACTTTACAAAAAAACAAAAATCGCTAGGTCAGCTGTCAGCATCACTGCTTAGCAAACCAACTACAAAATTCAGTTAACTGGATTCATAAAGATAATAACCGTTTATGGATCAGTTTAGAACACAATACAAGAATACATCAGTCACAGATTTAGCTTTCCTACCAACCTCAATCAAGAAAATGAACTACTGTAAAAACCCTGATGGAAAGTAAATACAATCACCAAGTCACCACTGACACCATGTAAATACACTCCAATCTGGCACAGCGCTGGTTTTCAGCTACACAACAAACCCATTCACTTTCCATCACGGCAACACAAAGGCACCTCTCACCTCCATCACCTGTGTGAAGATAAGCAGTTAATATCATTTAACACACTCGTCCAGACGTTTGGTTGGATAGAGGGCAAAAAAATTCCATAATTAAATAAAAAAACTGGCACAAACAATTCACTTTGCTCTTTATCCCTAACTGAAGATGAAACTGACAAATTTAAGAAAAATATCTGACCTCTATAAAATGATTTCAAACTCAGACGTCACAATGACATTACGAGAAACTAAATGGGAACCCAACTGTTCATACCGACCCTCAGGTAGCACGGACACCTGCTTCCACGCCTCCTGGACCTGCCAACCATTTAAAGTTGTGAACTTAAAATGCCCCACTTTCAGAACTTTACTGGGTATTTGATGCATCGCTCCTCAGCGAGCTCAGGTCAGACTGTACACAGCAGAGGAACGTGCACTTTATTAACAGACGGTCACTGCAGCCGCTGGACCCAACATAGAAGCTCCTTTAGTCTCAGCAGAGATGTCTTAATATGCTCATTCTTTTAGGCTTCTGCTCAGAAATATTATACACAAGTTAGTGTATCTCTGCAACCACAAGGTCTGACTGAATGCTTTTGATGCCACTTCTGTTATTTAAGATCTGTAATTGTCAGTATGTGTGTTATTATGGTTATCATACATTGTTTTAACAATGCAGACAAAGCAGAAATCACAGAAAAACTGGCCATGATCCTTTAAAACATTTAAGTCAGAGATAAAAAGTGTAAAATATTCCACTGTGAGTGAGGTCTCTGTTTTCATGCAGCCGTTTAGTTCCACTGTGTCAAACCTCAGTGTGAGACGGAGCCAGCGGAGACCTGGTACATCCCCTACGCCCATCTCTGGGATGCGTTTCTGGAGGAGGACCAGGACACTCTGGGCTTTTGGGTGGGGTGTGGGGGGAAGGCGATACTCCATCAGAGAAATCAAACTCCATGTGCAGTCGTTGCTGCCCGACTGCACACAAAAACAAACAGACTAAGCAGTCAGGAAATGGATGGTTAAAAGCTAAAAATAATCTCTGTGCCACTGCCACGCCCTGCTTCTCATAAATGGAATGATTTTTTAAAGTGATAATAAAAAAATACAAAATAAAGATCATCCCATCTTCATAACGGGGAAGAAACCTGAGTATTGTTGCTGACCATGTCCATCCCTTTATGACCACAGTGGAGCATCTTCTGATGCTACTTCCAGCAGGATAATGCACCATGTCACAAAGCTCAGATCATCTCCACCTGCTTTCTAGAACATGACGATGAGTTCACTGGACTCCAATGGCCTCCACAGCCACCAGATCTCAGTCCAGTAGAGCAGCTTTGGGATGTGGTGGAACGGGAGATTCTCATCATGGATGCAGCCGACAAACCTGCAGCAACTGTGTGATGCTGTCATGTTAATATGGAGAAAACCTCTGAGGAAGGTTTCCACCTCCTGCTTCATCTATCACACCAGGATTAAAGACGTTCTGGAGAAATAGGGGGTCCAGCCCAGTACTAACAAGGTGGACCTAAAATATAAAGTGGCTGATGAGTGTATGAAGATAAAACAGTCAGTCCCAAAAGTGACAGAACTTATTCTTTGACAAGGCTCAAAATTTATTGAAACAATAGAAAACAAATGCTACTCAGTCACTATAAAACACGAATACACAATTCTCCATCCTGGTTTGCTTTCCACAAGAATTTCTTCCGAAAATAATGGTTTCAGTTAAAATGAACTTTGTTCTATTCTAGCAGTTAGCAGGCGAGAGGCAGGTAAACCGTGGACAGGTGACCAGTCCACCACAGGGGCAAAAATGCTTCCAGTGTACATATAATCTGCATCAGTTTGTATGCACATACATTACAAGGATTTGCTCTGGAGAGGAAACACAATCTCCAGACTGGCACTGCCAGGCTCACTGTTTTCCCCCCCCTGGTCTTTATGCTAGGCTACGCTAAGCTAACTAGCGGGAGAAACCAATATTAGATTTAGCATAAAAGAGCTTGATCCTAAAACTCTTGGTTGGTTAAAATGAAAAGAATTTCATGGCTCTGGGGGAAAATTATTTTAAAAAGTACTGAACAAGGAATAGACTCATAACCAGCAGTTCATTAACACTGAACAACAGATTCCTTCTGGGAAGGTGGTGCGTCTGAATAGTCAGAGCTCACTAAAATACTTTAAAAAGAACAAATGAGATGAATAAAACAAAAGACAAAATAAAATCTGCTTTTTATTCAGTTTCATTTATTTATCTAATCTTTTTACTAAATCAGAAAAACTGAACTGAACTCTAAATGTAGTCATTCCATTATTTCTGCCAGAGGTTGGAACGTTACCTTAAATATTATTTATCTAAACTTTATAAAACACTACATATAAAAATAAGTTTTAAACTTTCCGCCAGACTCAGAGTCTGCTCAGAGTTTATCGCACCAGCGTGTGATGAAGAAACTTGTGACAACTGACTCGTCCACCAGTTGCAGACAAGTGCAATGCAAGTACTTGAAAACCAAATTCTGAGTATGAGCTTAGTGTGTGGTGGTCTCAGCTCCTCCGTGTGCTCCATCATGCAGACATAAAATCCTTTAAGGGTTTTTTTTTTTTTTTTTTGTATGTCTGAATGACTGCACAGAGTTGTATGATGGATCTAAGAGAAAATCGAGGCGTTCACTGCAGCCCTTTGTGAATTATTTATGTATTGTAACAGCTGCAGCCGCTGCTAATTTTAAGGTTTATCAGTTTCTCTTTGCTCTAAAGTTAAATATTTAAGTGTCAAAAAAGTACAGTTTAATGAATTTCAACGTGCTAATGAGAGGTTGAACGTCTCGTTGGCAGGCCTCTGCAGAGCTGGATGACATGCAGATGAAGGATTTCAGCCTTTTGATTCAGGTGTGTTGGAACAGGGATGCATTTAAAAGTTGAAGGAATATAGATCTTGAGGATTAGACTTCTCTACACAGAAAACAGATACGGAGCATTTCATATTCTGCGTCATTTATGTACATAATTTGGTCCATTTTCGCGGCCGTTGTGGATGCGTACCATGATGGAGCTAATGGAGTAGTACCACCAGAGACAATGGGGGGAAGTGTTGAGCAGTACAGGTGATATGCGACTATTGAAGGAGGAGGAAGAAGAAAGAAAAAGAAGACAAATAAAAAGATGACGACAAAGAAAAAGACAAAGATGAAGACAAAGGAGGAGGCATTGAGATTTATTTAATGACCACACAGACCACCAGACTACTACGCTGCCTCTTTTTACGTCTTTTACTGAGAATGAACATCATGATCTTCTTATCCATCACCATGTTTGGTATTGTCGAACTGTTGTTGAAACACAGAGGTGAACTCTGACCTCTGCACTGCCCTCTGGTGGATGTATTCATTAACCATGCCAATGTAAGGGAGGCATGACAGTATGAGGGCAGCGAGGTTTGAAACAGACGTACTGGTTTATGTAAGTAAAGGTAGCAGAAATGTTATTGCCATCTGACTGAGGAGTCTCGGCTGAATCTGGAGCTGCTGTACACCAGACAGATGCAGCTAATGACTCATCCCCTGGTGAGCGAGGTCCAGTTCATGCCATCAGGTCAGATCAGAGCCTGGAGCAAAAGGAGCACAGATACAGAAACATCTTCGTTCCTGCTGCTGTTTCCTTTTTAAACAAGACTTGATGCACTTTTTAATCTTTACTGAAATCAACTTAATTTTTCAATTTCAAATTGATTTTTATTACAGTTTGTAGTTATGTTAATTTATTGTGATTTACTGTAATTTATTCTTATGGTTTATTTTTATTAACTGCTTATTTGTGCATTTTGTGCTGTCTTTCTGCATCTGTTAGTTGCTTTTGTTCTTTTACAAAGGATGGCCTCTCTTACTGCTAAACAAATCTACCTTCAGGTATCAATAAAGTTACCTTGACCTGTTGATTCCCTGCTTCAGACTGTCTATCATAGTCTTATAAAAAGTCTGGAACAGGCAGCAGAGCTTCTAAAACAATGCCGGAAAAAAAGAGAACATGCCTGTCAGCTCAATCCTGACATTCCTGGCATTAGTCAGGCTGACTGCAGCATACCAGAACCAGGGTGTGACTGTTCCACAGCATGGACCACAACAAGGTCGAGATCTCTGTTTACCCCCGAGACTCAGGTGGAGCTGAAGGAAACACTGCTGCAGCCAAATATAGAGCAGTGAAAACAAAGTTCTGCTTCCACAGGAATTTAAAGGGTGGCCAATGCCAAGGAGGAAAGACATCAGCAGTGATCATAGAGCAACAACTGTTGCTGCCCATCAATCTGGAATCCATCGTTCCACAGAGAGAAAGATTCACCGGTGGGAAACATTACAGAATCTGTCAGTCTTCTGAGGAGTGGGCGTAACAAGATTAGAACCCAGGAGCTCCATTTCAGACTCTGCAGGCCTCAGTTACCATGCTGACAGTCCAGTTAGAAAAACTGAACAAGGACGGCTTGTTTGGAAGGGCTGCAGAAGAAAACAGAACGTGGCAGCACAATTTTCAGGCTGTTTTTGTCCCGATTTTCTCCTTCCTGACCGAGGGAGGCAAACGCCCGGTTATCTTAAGTCCTATAAGATGATCCTGTGGTCTGAAGTGTGTTAAAAGCGAATTTGTCCTGACAATCTGAAACGGGTTGTGGAAGACAATCACAAGTATTAAACATGCTCAATATTTACGGCCAAAAATCTTCCCGTGTGGGGAAAGCCAGCGACTCCCAAGTCACAGCTCTGGATCACGACGTAGAACAGAATGCAGCCAATCAGAGAGCGAGCTGACTGGGGAACAAGGAAGGATATAAAGTCTATGTTCATGCTGTCTCCAGGCTTTTTTACCCAAAGTCTTTATCTTTAGTTTGAGATGTTTCTGTTAAAACCACCATCATTCCTCGTCTTGTATGTCCTCTTCAATGCTGGATGTTATTGTTTTCTGGTTGTTGCTGTTTCATTTTCCTCATTTTTGTTAGATCATGTTTGATCACGAGATTTATGGCTTGGAGAACTAGATTCTAGAGCAGCTGTGAGACAGGAAGTAGTGTTCTGTGCTGAGATTATCGGAGCCACCACGTATGATCAAAACTGTTCAATGCTTGATTTTTATCTTTATGTGTGGGGTCTCTAACAGATAAAAGATCTCATCAGATTTAGAAAATCCCTGTGTGTGTATCCAGCTTGAGGTTGGCAAATCTGCATCTGAACAAACCACAAGACTTCTGGAACAATGTCCTTTAGACAGACCAGACCGAAGAACATTGGTCTAGACATGTTTAGTCAGAAAGCACAAAAAACCCAAACAGTGTTTAAGAACAAACCCCTCTGACTGCACAGTGGTGGAGGGGTGATGATCGGGGCTTGTTGTGCAGCCACAGGACCAGGGGCCTCATTTATCAAACTAAAGGTGGCGTTTGAGGCGCAAAAAGGAAATGCTGCGCACTTCTACTTTCAGATTTATCAAAGCGTGTGAACACAAGTCTCACGCCTGTTTCTGTTTATAAATCAGAATCAACTCTAAAGCGGGTGCACGGGAGGGAACGCCTTGCCACGCCCACATGGTGGCTATAAAGGGTCAGGTGGACGCCTGTAATACATATTCATCACGTCATTTACATGATGGTTCGGGAGGGAAAAGGAGGGACAAAGTGTAATTTTTCGGGGTGTGACACTGAGATCCTGATGGACCACGTTGACAAAAGTAAAAATGTTTAACTGGTGGGCACGGCGTGGGCGTTACTGGTGTCAGAAAGGCAGAATAGTGGCAGCAGGTGGCAGATGCTGTCATCATAGAGTCCGAAGGAAAACACGCCAGAGGCATCAGAACGTATGGCTGGATATCTCAGTCAGTAGAGCATCTGTCTGCCATGCGGGAAACCGAAGTTCGAATCTTACACGGGTGACTCACTTTGGAGAAAAGGGTCTGCTAAATGACATAATTTAGTCTTTTGTTTTAATTTATAAAATAAATATGTACAGATACATCTGAGATTGGCAGCAGTGTATTTAGTGTTAAATAATAATCTTTAGTTGCTGGGAGCTCCTCCAGCTGGGTGGGCGGGGCTCCAGCTGGGTGGGCGGGGCTCCAGCTGGGTGGGCAGGGCTCCAGCTGGGTGGGCGGGGCAGAGGCACACGATCACCGCTATTAACCAGGTGGACAAGGAGTTGCAGGAAATAAAGAGCATGTTGACAGAAATTAGGACAACAATAAAAAGCATTGTGTAAGAATAAATAAATAAAAGGAAATCCTCCTCTTGTGTGTTTCGTTAGCGTAGCATCACTTCTAGACCTCCAGCCTCCAGTCTGGTCCCGCTCTGCTGGAACGAAGGACCAAAGCTACTTTCCACACTGATGCTACATGCTGGCAGCAGACTGGCTCCTTATTTAGCTGGATGGGTTTTATAACATGAAGTTTTGTTTCACACTGACGGAACATATTTTAGTGGTCGAGGTTATTATTAATATCATCTTTTTCCTCAACATCCTGTTTTTTTGGGTTTTTTTTTTTTCCCCCCCTGAGCGTGGCTCTTAGGAGAATTAATATGGAATGTGTGTCTTTATTAATTTCTGCAAACAGCTTTAATATCTAACATGAGGTGTGAAAGTTAATAGTGGATTGTGTACAAATGTCTCACATTTCATATCATTTACTTGATTTTATTCTGGACCGTTGTTGTCGCCATTTCCTGTTTTGCCAGATTATGTGTGTACGCCAGGTTCAGAGTTTGCGTGGAGGTAGGAACATTTTCCCTTAATGTTTGGTTTTCATAAATCCCAAATGTTGAATATTTTTAGCGTATGCCGGTTTTTGTTCCTACTCCAGCTTTATAAATGAGGCCCCTGGACACCTTGCAGTCACTGAGTGGACCATGAACTCCTCTGTATGTATTCTTAACCAACAATAGGACGATTTTCATAATATCTCAGTGTGGAAAAACCATAAAACTGTCATCTTTAGTAGGTGTGTTTCCATCAACCCTAGAATTGCGCAAAAGCTAAATATCTCTCACACACACACACACACAAAAAAACGTAATGGAAACACCTACATTTCGAGAAACCTCTCAACTATTGCTAAAAAGTTTTTATGCTCTCATGAGGTGGTTTTTCAGACGTGCTGATATAGAAGTATTTTGCAAAAATGTAATAGAAACAACGGAATGGGTCATGTGACCAGTTCATGTCAAATAAAGATGACGCAGAATGCTTAAACACAGGAGGAGACGGAAATATTTTTACAAATTAAAGAAAAAAAAAACATTCTTGATTGCAAAACTCTGCATTTCGCTGTTTGCTAAGATTTAGAAATCTCCATCCTCCTCAAAGTCGAGTCACGCGGTACGAGATTTTATGAGAATAACGGCTAATGCGCTAAACTCCATTCAATGGAAACACCTGCAAATCGCACTCTGTTGAAATGTTAGAAATATCGCTTTATTTTGTGAAGAACTAATGGAAATGCAGCTACTCTTCCTTTAAATTGATCAGATTTATAAGTTCTGCAACTTCCAGTTCCTTATATAACCAGAATTTAGAAAAGTATTTTCCAAAATGTACCACCTGAACAGAAGTATAAAAAAACATATTTAAGTCTGTTTTGGCTGAGACTCTGTACTATAGCGTTACCCCGGAGGGCTAAAGTAACAGTTTGTGTTTGACTGTAACCTGGAGACTGAACTCTCCTGAAGACCGGACCGATTCCTGTCCTGTGACTTCAACCCCTCACACAGTTTACAAAAAATTCCCTTCAGAGTCTCACCGTTATCAGTTAATACCCAGCCGGACCCAGTGTATGCATCTCTGTGGGAAAGTAAACACTGACATCATGCTGGGCTAATTTCCCCCATTCCAGCTTTCAGAGTGAGAACTAAGGCTGCTGATGGGTAAACCATGGAAGCAGACCATATTTTCTTATTTAAATGTTGTTTTTTTTAACCTTGTCCTGTCCAGCATCAGAGCAAGAAGAATGATGGTCTGGCTGCTGGTTTGTGCTGAACAAATTTCCTCGTTTTCTTATTTAACTTCAGAATCAGATGAAAACTTTGTAATAAATAGAACAAATCAAAGTGTGCAGATCCAGTTTGAAGTAGGAAAATAAGTTCACATGATGAAGCTTTTGCTATGATTACATAAATCATGTCAGCTGTTATTGACTCAGTGGGTTTGAGAGGACACTAATCCTTGGCTTGGACATAAACCCGTCTCGGTTACAGCCGCTCCGCTCTGTCCTTTCCTGTCTCTGGCTAACTTCGCCTCACGGTGGCTGGGATTCGTATTTCTCTGCAGATGCAGAAACCAGTTGCATCTCACATGTCATTCATCATCAGAAGGATTAATATTCTGGACAATCGTAAGCTTGTGCTGCTACGTGAAGTCTGATGACCAGTGGAGACCGAGTAGTAGAAACAATAAAAACAAAGACCCAGGGTTGGAAAAATCTCAGCCGACAGTCATTATGTCCTCCCAAATTCCAAAGCTTTATTGCTCCTCTAGACATAACATTTCACTCATCATCCACTTTAATTGCTTAACACAAGAATCTAATCAGCCAATCACGAGGCAGCAACTCAGTACATTCAGTCATTTGATGGTGAAGATGAAGATTAACAGATAGAAAATACTAACCATGGACCACGCATTAGTTGTGCATGAGATTTGATAACAAAACACTGACAGTGAGATAATGATCGAGTTCCTTTATGGCAATAACATACATGTAACATGGACAGTGGCTTACTTTCATTTTATTGTGAGGAAGAATTATGATGTAACTGACCTTACTGGGTTCTCCTAACCGAACCGAACCAGGACACCAGGTTCGACACCGACTCCAGTTTATTGTTCCCCAAAAACTACAAATCCCACACAAAAGGGGAACAGCAAGCCAAGGCAAGTATCCATTTAATAAGACAATTCAAAGTGAACTAGCCTGAGTACTTTATGGTAACCTTGGAGGGGAAAAAACTATTAGAGCAAAATGATCAGTTATAGTGAGATTGTTGGGATTAATCAGACTCATCATTAGAAACACACCTAATTCAAGAACTTTTACTGTATTTTAGCCTGGTTTATTTTAGTTGTTCTCCTTAGAACATGTGACGTGACCGGAACTCGGATCCGTAAACAGTAAAAGGTGTAACCGATAACCAAATCTACCATTTTATAATCCAAGCTATTTCCAGCACGAAACCTCTAAACATTCATGAGCAAGAGTGATGTAGAAGAAGTGAAACGTCTGTGGAAAGAGGACGGGTCTCAAGTCTTTTATGTGAAAATATCTAATATTTACTGTGAATGCGGAATGTTTTGGACTCTGAACGACAAACACCAGATGGTCAGTGGGTTTTTCCACTCATTGTAATGTGGGTATATGTACACATACACATGTTTAGCACACAATCTGTTTGAGCTGCACATGTGAACAAATGGAGACCAAACAGGTCATCTTTTAAATTCATGTGAAGTAGCGAACAGGTGAGAAGAGCCTGCAGCCGCCTCGGTGATGTACAGTCTGCCTAGGCGGCCGGCTGATGGCTGGCTGACATCCGGCTGGCATCCGGCTGCAGTATGGAGCCAAGTTGTGAACTTATGTCCAGATAATATATGAGAACGCCCTCTGTCGTCAGAGGTCATCACCTTCCGTGACTGTTGCTCTGAGGATTTACATTTTCAGCTTTGTAAACTATATAAAAAATGATAAATCAACATGAAAATACACAAAATTCCAGCTAAAGCAAGTTGTTTTTCAGCGGAAAGCGATGGTGACATCCTCTGAGAAGAAGCTTTTCAGGCACAGGACTCTGCAAATACATGCAGCTTTGCTTCTAGCTGCAGAGAAGATCCAACGAACAAGCTGATGAAAGAACACCCACAATTTCATCAACCGCTTCTTTTCTATCAACCTTATATTGGCTAGAACCCCTCTGTAGAGGAGGCAGCATGAGATCCATGCAGTACGCGCTAGAAAGCAGCAATGCTAGCATGTAGCATAGCAACATGACATGGAGAAACTCAGCTAAAAGACTCTACCAAGCACCGGCATCCAAACCAAACACAGTTCAAACCCCAAGCAGTTCTATGGGAATGTAAGACAACCATGAGAACAGCTCTGTCCACTTTAGAGCTTCTGCTAATTTCTCCTCACAAACCAGGAGTCACATGACAGCAGAGACTCTGCTGGTTCCAGAGACGTCTGTCTCATCACTGTGGGACAGAAACTCTGGAGCTAGCAGCCAGAAGCAGAAACCAGGTCTTACTGTTACTGTTTGTGGTGAAAAGTTTCATTACAACTCTAAAGACTCTGCCTTTGTTTGACACGAACCATGAAGGTCCTGCTGGTTTCCATGGAGATGAAGGAGGTTTATAGTCAAGGATTCACTCTGTTAGACTTTCTTGGGCTTCACTTCTTTCTGGATCCTCATGGTGTTTCTAAGGTGAATGTGGGGGCTATCCCTGGATCCCCCTGATTCAGCTGATGTGAGGTCACATGACATTTTCAAACCGCATCACAAACTACTTTTCAACAAATGACTGAAATTCTATCATAAAAGACACACTCGGACAGAAACAGTGAAACTTTAAATGTCCTGATGAAACCATTTTATTCGTTGGAGTCGATCTTAATCTAAAAGTTCAGGTCTCATAACGTGTTGACGTTAAGACCTACAAGGAATATCTGGATCCATTTTAAGCCGTAATATGACTCAAATTCCTACAATGACGTTAGATTGGGCTATGTCGCCATGATGGACATGATGTTTTTGGCGTAACAATAGACCTAATCAAAAAGAAATTAAACTCAAAAACTGACTTTTCCAAGCCAGTGTCGGGCTTGTTGTCAGGCTCTGTAACAGCATCTTTCAGTGTGTGGAAACAAGTTTCTTACACGCTCCAGCGAGCTAACAGGAAATTATGCTTCAAATATACAACAGATATACCTTCAAAAAATAGTTTTAATTACATAGTTTTACATGCAACATACACATGGAGCTAATTCAATAGACAAGAACATTTGCAGCCAATTCCATCATTTTCTTTTGTCTCTCTGCAGCTTCCTCACACCTTCAGCCTCACTGTAGATTTTCTGTGTCAAATGTGAGCAAATGAAAAGTTCAGCAGCATCGATTAAATGTTTTATTTAGCCTCTGAGATGACACATATCCCTCTATCAGAGATAAAGGCAGCTGTAGTGGGTGTTAATGTCTATACTCCTGTTTACTTCTACACAAGCTGCTGCTGCTCTTATTAACGTTGGCAAAGGTCTCTGCGTGGAGTAGTGCATGCACACATACATGCACGGCTAATACTATTTTTGAATTTGAGGTCAAGTTGCATGAAACTGATCTGAGGCAGCTGGAGTTGAAGTGAGGAGAGGTTTCTCAGCAGTGACTCACAACTTTGGATACCTGCTGGTGATACGATGCAGAGACAACCACACGGTTAAAACACGTTATCCTGTATGAAGCTTTCCCAGAACGATGGCTCACTTACTATAAGGGTGTTTAAGGAGAGGGCGGAGGGCGACTTACAAACAGGATTATTTATAGACTTTTTAGAACAAACGAAGGTGAGATCAGCACAAAGAATACAGTCGCTAAAAGATCTCCTAGTTACCCTGAGACACAGTTTTCCATCAGATCTCAACAGCTACATGTTGACTTTCTCTTCCCAGCAGCCAGACTTTGAGGGTCTTTCAGGGTTTTCTTTGGACATTTTCTGCCTTTTCCCCTTAATTTCACTCAAGTTCTGGTCCTGAAATCTACAGAAGAACCCAATGTTGACTTATGAATCATTCAGGCCGAGAAAAGGTTCCTACCTCAAGAGATGAACCAGAGTTGTGTCGACACAACAGAAAACTTAACGAAGAACTGGATCTTTAGACAATCATCATTTGTTCCCATTTCTTTAGTTTCATGTGTGAAAACCAGCAAAGATCAGACAGTCTGACAGACAGAAAATAGGATTTCAGCAGCAACAAGGTGATTCCCAAACAGCTGGTAGCTGGAAAGCTGACTTATCTCAGCATGGAGGCAGAAACTGGACACGAGGAGGACAGAAGAAGAAGAGTCAGGACTAAAAACCATCTACAGCAGAGGAACAGGATCTGAAAGTTATGACCCGGAGAAATAGGAAAAATTCCAGCCTGAACCAGGACCTGAGATGCATCTGAACCTTCAGCTGATCGGCTGAAGCCTCATCAGAAATGGTCTCCATGAAAACGTGGCTGTCAAGTAACCGTTCTTAAGGTGGAAAACTGGGAGAAAATGCCAGGTTTCCTGTTCTTAGCTGGCAGGAGGCACCCGGTGTGTCTTCTGCTGCTGTAGTCCATCTGCTTCAAGGCTGGACGTGTTGTGTGTTTAGAGATGCTGTTCTGCAGACCTTGGTTGGAACCAGTGCTTATTGGACTTCCTGTTGCCTTTCTTATTATCTCCAACTTGTCTGCCCATTCTCCTCCGACAACAACAACTGGATATTTTCTCTTCTTCAGACCATTCTCTGGAAACTCTGGTGATGGTTGTGTGTGAAAATCCCAGTAAAAACCTCAGAACCAACAACCATGCCTCGTTCAAGGTCACTTAAATCTCCTTTCTTCCTCATTCAGATGTTCAGTTTGAACTTCAGCCAGTCGTCTTCATCATGTCTACATGCTGCCGTGTGATTGGCTGGTTGGATGTTTGTGTAAACAAGCAGGTAAACAAGGGAACCTGATAAAGTGGAGGGTGTGTGTATATGAGTGTAGTGTGTTTCACTTCAAAAGCAAAGCCACAAACCATCTTTATCTTTGTGCCTGTATATTATACCTGTATATGTACTTGTACCATTTCGAGTATCAATAACTTTTCTCTGCATTGTGTTACAGTTCTCCTTCACATCTCAGATAAGAGACATCAGCAAACAGCATCTGCGGAGCAAAGCTTAGATAATGAAAAGCTGTCCAACAAGGATGTAACGTGTCCAACTCACCGCAGACTGTTTCAGCCACATGACTTTAGGTTAAATGTCAGAAGTCCGTTTTAGCTCGTCTCTCCCCCAGGATGACAGGAAGACTCCTGGGCTTTATTTGGAGCTAGTATTTAAAGCAGAGATGAATATTTTACACTTATAGATCTGTTCTGTTACTATTCTGATGGCGCTGCAGCTGAGCAGGAAACTGAGCTTCACACACGCGGCTCAGCAGGCGTCCTGCAGGAACAACGGCGTGTTTGAGTGCCGGTCGGTCATAATCGTGTGGTTGGGGATTCAGTGACACAGAAAATGAACATCATTCCAGAAGCAAAGCTACTAAACACAAGCTGCACAGCAGGGATTCGTTTCTCACACCATGATTTTATATCAGTGTCAATTCAGATGCAAAAGATGTTCTTGATCTTTTGGTTCAGGTATTGTGCACTTTGTGAATGCTTCTGATGTCTGGCTGTTTTCCTTCTGCTCGTAAGCATGCGGTGGTCCAGCCACTCATCAAAAAAAGAGTAACCTTGATCCAAATGTGCCGTCTAACTTTACACCCATCTCAAAACAGTCATTTGTGTCTAAGGCCCTCTCAAGAGTTTTTAATGATCTTTAAACTGTAGACGCAGAATCCACCTGTGTGCAACATGATCTCAATCCACACATTTGTAACTTTACGTTTGGATTATTGTGATGCTTTGCACAGAGCGTACAAAATGCAGCAGCCTGCCTGAACACATCTCCCACTGTTTTACGCTCCTCACACTGGCTTCCTGTCTGTTTTCGTGTCAGATTTAAGGTTTTATTGATTGTTTGGGGCTGCGCGGTGGTGTGGGGGTTAGCACCGCAGCTTCACTGCAAGAAGGTCGCTGGTTCGAATCTGGTGACCTTTCTGTGTGGAGTTTGCATGTTCTCCCCGTGTATGCATGGGTTCTCTCCAGGTTCTCCGGCTTCCTCCCACCATCCAAAGACATGCATGTTAGGTTAAGTGATGACTCTAAATTCTCCCTAGGAGTGAGTGTGAATGGTTGTTTGTCCCTATGTGTTGGCCCTGCGATGGACTGGTGACCTGTCCAGGGTGTACCTGCCTCTCACCTGTTAAAGCTCCAGCTTACCCGCGACCCGTATTGGACCAAGCGGTACAGAAAATGAATGAGTGATTGTTTAAGTGTTTGCACACTATGGGCCCATCCTATTTGAATGAGTTGTTGCAGCGCTACACTCCGCCCAGAGCCTTGAGGTCAGCTGACCAGTTCCTGCTGGTTGTCCCTAAAGCCAGGCTAAGAACCAGAGGTGATGGAGCTTCTCTGTGGCGACACCCAGGCTGTTGAACAGCCTCCCTCTGTCTGTAGGTCAGTTTATGTCTAGACTGAACACCTACATCTTCTCCCTGACCTTCACATCATAGAAAAATTGACCTTGGCAAGAAATTATGATTTTATTCATTATTTTATGTATTTATTGACTACAGTTTATATTGTAAAGCACTTTGGTCAACTGAAACTGTTATAATGTGCTGTATAAATAAATTTGAACTGAACTGAAATGGTAAAACAAAAAATCCAAAAATAATGCAACATTATCTGAGGCGGTACAATTATCTAAAACAACTAGGATGAGTCAAAAAGCAACCATCAGAAGGACTAACAGGAAGTGGGGGCTTGACGGACCGGAGGCCACGAGTGTGGAGCACCGAACCGCTGCCAGAGCAGCACAGCAGGGACGCCAACCATGTGGGAGGAAAAGGACCAGACTGGTGTGACTGGGTGGAGCAAATCTGCTCCCAAAAAAAAACCTAAATTATTGATCCGTATGGACAGTCTGGTGTGATGCTGATTCAGTTTGAGCTTCTAAAGCAAATGTTTCTGTCATCCATCTCCATCAGCTGGCTGAAAACTGCTCATCACAGACTTCAGAAAGGTGGTGGACGTCACCACATTCACACCACACCTGGTCTTTCACCATGTTATTTAAACCAGATGTGCTCATGTGTAGACAACAGAAAAGCCAGCTGTAGTTTAGGAATTATTTAACTAAACACAATTTTAGACATTATTATGTAACATGAGAAAAGAGGAGAAAGGAGTAGGACTACGTTCAGTAAAAGGGTCAAAACTAAGACTACAGAGATCTGTACATGCAGCTAGAGCAGCCTTTCCAAAACTGGGGGTCTTGACCCCCACGACTTCGTTACTTTCAGAAGTCACATAATCACTCAAATCAAGTCCACCTATATGCAACATGATCTCTGTATGTATACACCCATAAGGCTCCACAGTTGTAGTAACACCACTGTTGAAGAGACCAAGGCGCTTTCCAAACAGGTCAGGAAAAAAACTCAAATCAAGCAAGGAGGGTCAAAGGAAGCTCTGAAGGAGCTGAAAAAGACTGTTGGATACCTTAGGTACATTAAAATGGACACTCTGGACTTTACAGAAGACCAGATGGAAAAATCGATACTCCTGATGGGAAAGTTCACCATGTGGGAGACTTCCCAAACATCTGGAAGAAGGTTCTCTGATCAGATGAGACTAAAACTGAACTTCTGGTTCATCAAGGAAAACATTGGAACACACCCAACGACTTTCAATCGCCACAGTGAGGCATGGCGGTGGTGGCATCATGCTGTGTGGATATTTTCTATCAGCAGGGACTGGGAAACTTTTCAAAACGGAGGGAATGGTGGATGAGCTCATTTTAAGGAAAATTATTGAGAAAACCATTTTTAGTCACCCAGAGATTTTAGACTGAGATGAAGGTTCATGACCTTCATTATCTTAACCACAAGAAATATCCCTCCATGAATCTTCAGTTTACTTTAGACCCCCAGCTCCATCTCTACATGTGTTCTTTAATCATTAATATAGTGCCTTCTTATTATAATAATTAGTTTGTTTAGGAAATCAAGGTTATGTGCTGATCGCCTGGTTAATAATACCACTAGCCAACCAGACTCACCAGGAGGTTTATCATATGCAAGCACTGGCTCCTTCATCCTCTGCATCTCAAAGACGCAAATTTCAACCTTAAAACTCAGCGTTCCTGACTGGTTTGATGGCACAGTCACAGCTATTATGCCAAGCAGCGTCATGAGACCGAGAAAAAATGATACCTTTTCTTCTGGGACACCTCGTAATGTTGCAGATAAATTTTGCTTTATGGGTCACACCACGCTCTAGCAAGCGGATATAAACACACCAGCTGTTTTGAATGTGCACCACGGCTGATTCAGAAAAGACATTATCAGAGGAAGAAAGGAAAAAGAAAGAAAGAACAAGCAGGAGATAAGATAAGACAAGAGTCAAGATGAGAGGCTCTTTTAATGGGTGGAGAAATCTGACAGCGCAGGTAGGATGCAAGATGGATGCTGGATTAGCCGTCGATAGGGAGCGTCACTGAGAAAATCTGGAAAACTTCTGTAGTGTGTCTTTAAATAAGGTGTTCCCCCTCATCAGAGCCGGGGTAGCATTAAGAATTACTGAAGATGAAAAAGAGACAATGAAGAAAAGTGGTTCATCTGTTGGTTAATACAGGACAACTTTATTAAAGCTGTTTCCACCACATCAGAGCCCAACATGGAACTGCATCAGGTACGAGTGGTTTTGGGTTGATCGTGTTTCTATTGGAACATTTACCACTTTCTTCCACTTCTAACTGGGAGACATTATCAAAACCCTGCCACAGTTCTGCAGTGCGTCATTAAAAAGAGGCCGCAGGTGGAAATATGCTTTACAAACTGTAGAAGGTTCAGAATATAAAGAGTTAAAATTCTGTTCTACGACGTACAACTTTCCTTTTGAGGATGTTCGTCCTGACATGTTCATGGAACTGACTGCAGACTGCTGTCCAAGTTCAGGAGGAATTAATAACCCATTTGCACATAAAGATGCTTTTGTTAAACCATATCACTTTAAAAATGGAGGAAAACAGGTCTGAGTGCACATCTTTTTCTTTTGTTTCTCATTATGTTCATCTTCCATCGTCTTTTTCTCCTCTGTTTGCACACAGTCCACAAGTCTCGACCCTTTATGGCCATTTTTGGACATTTACCTGCAAAGTAAGGCCAGCTGGTCTGGCATTAACCACCTAAGAAGATATGAAAAATTCCACGTTCTACAAACACGTTCATGAATCTGTCTGAGAGCTTTTGTAAAAAAACTTAAGTACAATTTTAAAGCAGATTTAAGAAGATTGGAAAGAAGATATTAGAAGAGGCCTCAACATTTGAGTGGTTTAAGGGGGAAAGCTGAAGTGTGGTGGAATGGGGGAGTAAAGTTTAGACCTCAGTGGAACTGTGAACCTGTGGCTGAACACCAGCTGGACACTTCCAGTCTTAAGGAGCTGAAGCAGAATGGGCAGTTTCCAGGAATGAACAGCCATATAGGCTCAGGTTTTCTCTGATAAAGCCACACGTATCGTTTATGTTGCAGTCTGGGATCTTTGCCAATCAGCCAAGGGCCAAATGTCTCACCTCTCTGCCCCCACACTGCCCACCGATTCCCCCTGGAGGAAAATCAGGCTGCCAGGTTAAACTGAGAGGGACATAAACCAGAAAGAACAGGGCTCTTCTTTGTTTTACTGAGACTGACCACTCTTATCAATCCACCTGAATAAAAGCCCAACTACAGCTACAACTACAGAAAAGATATCAGCTGATGTGTAGGAGAGAGCAACAGTGTCCACAAACAGTGGAAATCAATGTGGAACCCATAAAAAGCTCAGCTCACACACCTCCCATCCCAACCTCATGCATGTCGTTACCTTTGTATTTCTCTCTGACGTTCTCGTAGGCCTGGACGTATTCCTGCTCCTCTGGTACTCTCTGACCCGGGTCAGTCATGAGCATGGACATGGCCTGGCTGCGCTCGCTCTTCAAACTTTCCTTTAAACTTCCCTCTCTGGCAGTTTTCAATCTGTGTCGTCTCAGCGTTGATAAAAGCCCTCCTGGCTGTCTGTCCACCAATCGGTCTGTCCCCACTTTCTTCCTCAGTCACAGAATTCCCTCTGAAGCTGTGGATTTCAATACAGACCACCACCACTCCCCCACTCAGAAATAACCTCACACACACACTCACATATCAGACCCTCCCTCTTAAAGGCACAGAGGCAGACATGCACCACAGACACTGATACCAGCTGACGCCGAGCAGCACACACACCCTGCAGGCCTGCTCCACCCCACACAGTCACACATGGCTACCTCCATGTAAAAACAAATTACGGAGACACGTGGGGTTACTCGGGTTCCTGCTGCTGCAGAAACTGGGGCAAGAGAACTTCTCTACAACGTCACGGCATATTCCCAAAACTGCATGACGGCAGATTGTTTGAGGAGGACCACACCTCTTTAAAACAGGACTGAAGTCTGGGTCAGAACCAGATCACAGGAACCCAAACAACAGATACAGCAACACGGTGTGAAGTTTTATTTCAGAAACAAGATGCAACCCTGATCTAAGAAGCAAGAAAACAAAAAAATCTGAACATTTTGCTTTGTTTCCAGTATAAACCAGGTTTAAGGGATACAGTAACTACACTTGAGGAAAGGCATGCACCAGCAACTACTAATAATCTAAAATCTGAATCAGAGTGAAAGAAAAATTATTCAACAAGAGAAAACTGAAAACCAAGAATCTATAAACACAGAAAACTAATGACAAAATGCAGGTGAGGCGATCAGTAAAAGAAACCAGGTGTGAGGACCCAGAATCAGGGAGCAGGAAGAACAGATAACATGAAATAAACTGACTTTAACAAAAAAAACTATGTATAAACTGGAGCTTTTAATCCCAGTATAAACCAGTCTGTAGCAGCTTTTAATCCCAGTATAAACCAGTCTGTAGCAGCTTTTAATGCCAGTATGAACCAGTCTGTAGCAGCTTTAAATCCCAGTATAAACCAGTGTGTAGCAGCTTTTAATCCCAGTATAAACCAGTCTGTAACAGCTTTTAATCCCAGTATAAACCAGTCTGTAGCAGCTTTTAATCCCAGTATAAACCAGTGTGTAGCAGCTTTTAATTCCAGTACAAACCAGTGTGTAGCAGCTTTTAATCCCAGTACAAACCAGTGTGTAGCAGCTTTTAATCCCAGTATAAACCAGTGTGTAGCAGCTTTTAATCCCAGTATAAACCAGTCTGTAACAGCTTTTAATCCCAGTATAAACCAGTCTGTAGCAGCTTTTAATCCCAGTATAAACCAGTCTGTAGCAGCTTTTAATCCCAGTATAAACCAGTGTGTAGCGGCTTTTAATCCCAGTATAAACCAGTCTGTAACAGCTTTTAATCCCAGTATAAACCAGTGTGTAGCGGCTTTTAATCCCAGTATAAACCAGTGTGTAGCGGCTTTTAATCCCAGTATAAACCAGTCTGTAGCAGCTTTTAATCCCAGTATAAACCAGTGTGTAGCGGCTTTTAATCCCAGTATAAACCAGTGTGTAGCAGCTTTTAATCCCAGTATAAACCAGTGTGTAGCAGCTTTTAATCCCAGTATAAACCAGTGTGTAGCGGCTTTTAATCCCAGTATAAACCAGTGTGTAGCGGCTTTTAATCCCAGTATAAACCAGTCTGTAGCAGCTTTTAATCCCAGTATAAACCAGTCTGTAGCAGCTTTTAATCCCAGTATAAACCAGTCTGTAGCAGCTTTTAATCCCAGTATAAACCAGTCTGTAGCAGCTTTTAATCCCAGTATAAACCAGTCTGTAACAGCTTTTAATCCCAGTATAAACCAGTGTGTAGCAGCTGTCAGACTGGGAGGTAAATGATGTAAAATGAATGTATGAATAGATGTAGCAGCATAAAGGTCGACCAGAAGAAGAAAGCAGAATTTATTACTAACAGAACTTTGTAGAAATAACACACAGATCAACAGTGACCAAACCTTTTCTCATCTCATCGTTCTCTCAAGTCTTGGCTTTCAGGAGAAAAAATATTGGCAATGAACAATGGTCAATGACTCAATGGTGAATAATGTGATCTTTAAATCAAACAGATACGGTACTATTCTATTCTACAGTCATTTAGCAGACACTTTTATCCAAAGCGACTTACATTTGACAGTAAGAACAACACAAGTAAGAATTCAAACAAAATGGGACGTCATCATTAAGTGGTAGTCAGACTGCTGGGAGTCCAGTTGGACCAGGTGCTGTCATGTAGTGCTAGAGGCAGTGCTTGTTTTTTTTTTTTTTTAAAGTCATTTTGTTTAAATACAAGATCACGATTTCATCAAACAACATCATCTTAGGTGTAAGTGCAGCAGCTTCTTCAGTATTTGGTTGAGCCAAAGAGCTGGACAAATCTTTCTAACTCATTCTGTAGAAATGTTAAGCTAAGTACAGAAATGCTCCTTAAACAACTGAGTCTTTAGCTTGCTCTTAAAAGTGGATAAGGACTCTATGGATCGAACAGAGTTTGGTAGATCATTCCACCACCGGGGGACAACAGAGGAGAAGAGTCTAGCTACTGATGTGGCGCCACCTTGTGGTGGGAGCACTAGGCGTCTTTCACTGGTAGAGCGTAACTGTGGAGAGGGAGTGTAGCTCTGGATTAAGGAGTGAAGGTAGACCGGAGCCGTTTGGGTTATTGTTTTGTAAGCCAGAAGCAGAGCTTTGAGTTTGATGCGCTGCAACTGGAAGCCAGTGGAGAGCGATTAGCAGCGGAGTGACATGAGCTCTTTTGGGCTGGTTGAAGACCAGACGTGCTGCTGCGTTCTGGATCATCTGCAGAGGTTTAACTGAGCATGCAGGCAGGCCAGCCAGCAAGGAGTTGCAGTAGTCAATGCGTGAAATGACCAGAGCCTGGACCAAGAGCTGGACCGTGTGTTCAGTCAGGTAGGGTCTGATCCTCCTGATGTTGTAGAGCAAATTGGCAAGACCGGGAAACCGAGGAAACATGGTCCCTAAAGGCCAGCTGGTTGTCTAGCATGACACCAAGATTCCTGGTAGAAGACATAGGTACAAGGGTGATAGAGTCAAGCTATTACTGGCATTATGATTGGTTGTCTGATTTAATAATAATATAAAAAAAAGGGTGCTATCTGTGACTTTGATACTTCAAAATGTGTTATTAAAATAACATTAAATTCCATTAAATGACAGAATGAGATGTAAAAATACTGATATGAGAAAACTGAGAAAAAGAAAAGAATTTACTAAAATTGGGTGTAAAATGGCAAAAATTAGACATGAATTGGATAAAAGAACAATTAATGTGAGACATATTACTAATAAGATATTAAACAACCAAAATTAATGAGCTAAATAAAATGATCTAAATAAGAAAACTAGACAGATTCAACTTAACCAAAGAGGTAAAGAAAAAATGGACTTTCTAATGCCAGAGATCCATCAGCCTCAGCACAGCTGTGTTATCACCAGAGATGCCAGTAACGCGTTACAAAGTAACGCGTTACAGTAATCTGACTACATATTTTAACAAAATATAATCTAACGCGTTAGGATGTCCTACAACGTAATCAAATTACCGTTACTCTTCATATTCGTCCTGCGTTACTTCGGCACTCCCCACTCCTTTCACATATGATTTGAAATCAAGCGCCGTGGACGAAAGTGTATTTATCTAACTCAACACACCTTCTCATTAACGGTGGTACAGAAATTTTATGTACTCGTAAGCATGCAGTTACCTTTCTTCGCTGAAACTTGACCTTTTTTAAATCGACAAACACAAATCATTCACTGCACATGACTTTAGAAAAAAATATGATATAGAAACTTATTACCCTGGTGCATGATGGGAGGTCCGCCTCTCCACTTCCCTCATCAGAACCTATTCCAAACCGAATTGATTTTTTTTTTTAATAAGTCCGTTACTATTTCATTATTTTCTCATGTGTAAACGTAAAACATAATGCAGATTTGTCTTATGCTTTTTTTTTTTTTTTTTTTTTTTGTTTTTTTTTCCCCCGTAATTTTCAAAACTTGCAAGCTGCCTCTGGAACTGAGGTGGACGTTAAAGTCCGGTTATCGGAGAACGTGACATGAACTCATGTATTTACTTATGATGGTAGGGAAGAAGCACTGAATGATTTACAAAGTTAATAAGAGACTGACTATGTTCATAGAAGGTGAAAAACAATTAAAAGTTACAAGTTGCAAAACATTGTAAAGTCACCATTCGTAACTAATGCACTTTCAGTAAAGTATATGCGAAAAAAAATCGATTGTCATTTTTTTGTTTGGGGGGTTTTAACTAATAAAGTAACTAGTAATCTAACTTAGTTACTTCTAAACCTTAGTAATCAGTAAAGTAACTAGATTACTTTTTAAAGAAGTAATCAGTAATCAGTGGTCAGATTACTTTTTCAAGTAATCTGTGGCATCACTGGTTATCACTTTCTCATACAGCAGGGAGTTTGGGTCACTCAGCTATCAGGAGAATTAGGACAGTTCACCAACATGAAACCACCACTTGCTAAATTTAGATGAACAAATCAGGAAAAGTTAAATATTTTCCCAATGAGGGGTGAGCTATGAGCTGAAAGGAATTCCAGAAATCTCCCTGCAGCGATGGTGTTACATTAACAAGTGGAGTCAGTTCTAAGTTAAACAGTGCAAACTAAAAACTAATGAAAATGACCTGGAGCGTTGTCTTCAACTGTTCATTCATCTTTCAAACCACCAGCCTGAATGAACCTTCCTGGGCCTACCTTAGGATCTACTCTTATTGGTGTCCTGCTACGTTTCAGAGTACCCCATTGCAGTAAGCAGCGACATAAAAGGCAGAAGGTACGCCTTCTGCCTGAGGACCAGCCTTTCCTCCGTTTCCTCTGGAGGGACATGAACCGCAGCAGACCCCCAGCTCCCCTTTGGCACCACCTGCAGTCCCTGCCTTGCGACCTTTGCCCTCCAAAAGCATGTCATCGATCACAGCGGCACTGAAGAGGATACTCGTCACTCAACAGAGAACTGTTTCTATGTAGACAATCTTCTCCAGAGCTTCCCTCCATTTCCAAAGCCAAACAGCTAGTCACTAAGCTACAAGACCTACTCCCGTCTGGCGGCTTTGAACTGTGGCAGTGGGCTACCAATGTACCGGACATTATTGGTCACATGCCTCCTGAGCTCACATCTGAAAGCAGAGATCTGTGGTTGTCTATGGATGGAGCAGATCCACCAGAACGAACTCTGGGACTCACTTACCGTCTTCGCCACACAGAGCAATCTAAACCCACCATGCATAATATCTACCGGGTCTTAGCCAGACAGTATGATCCCCTGGGACTGCTTATTCCCTATACTACTCGAGCCAAGAACCTAGTGCAGCGACTTTGGGGAAAAAAACGTAACTGGGATGACCCTCATCTTCCTGAGACAAGTTCATTTCATCAGGAATTACTTAAGTGAGGGATAATTTATACACAAGGCCTGTTGCTAAGCTCATCAGACTCCTTGCATTACCACAGGACATTCCCGACTGACTGTTCAACTTTGTTCCTCAAAGTTGGGGGCGGCTGTTCACATGGTTTCAGTTTTACTTGTTTCGGGACACTTTGAATGCATCAGCATCCCATAATAGTTATGCTTTTTTACACTCTATCCCATAATACTAATTTCCTTCACTACGGGGCATCACTACATTCTGCTCAACCAACCCACGGCTCTCCTCTGACCGACCACCGCCCTCATCAGTCAACAGGTAGCAGCCATGGAAGGACAGTGACTTCTCCCGTCATTAGTCCCATTCTGGTCATTTGGACACTCAGGTTTTCATTTCAGAAGTGTTTATGCGTCCATGAGACGGTAAGTTTGCCTCCTTTATTGCCCATTCCATTCCTAAAGTATTGTGTATTGTTAAGTTTCTATTCAAGCTAATCTGTTTTGGTACTTGGTTAAACTGATCAATTTGTGGGTTTCTCGACGTAATATTCTTTATTACCCCATATCTATCACTCTGAATGTGTAATTCATGTTAATAGCTTCAGATTAGATCATTTATTGTCGTTGTGTGAACCTCACTAGCGATGCATTTACTGATCGCTCATAATCCAAAATTTCCTTTAATTATATCCAATTCGATTTTTCAGTATTTAGCGAGAATTGACTCAAGATGGCGTATTTCTATTATATTGCACTGTTTTAAGTTCATAGGCAGTGTTCTCAATAATTGTTTGCAATATCTTGGTATCATTTCACCTTGTGTTTAGATAGATGGTACATGCTTGTTTATTTGATTGCTTATTATCTTTATTTGTGTTTTATAGAAACCATAAACATAAACCTCATCATAACCCTCATTGATCATCGAAAATCAATAATAAAGAATGGCATGAGTGTAACTGACGTCTACTATTATTTGTTCTGGCCAGACAACCTGGGGAGATTGAGGATATAAATCAGCTTCCTGTACAGTCCTTTAGAGGTCACAAGTTTGGTTCATATATCAACACCTCCCTCACAAGCATGTTAAAACAGAGTTTTTAAAACAGACAGAAAATGAAGGAAAAATCTGTGTTGAATATCCTTGGTGATGATATTCAGAGTTTAACCTCATATCACCCAATGTCTGAATCAGAATAAAACTTTATTTGAACTTTTTATTGACCTTAAAAATAAATCCAACTTTTTTTCCCTCTCAATGGAAAACCATTTACATAACCAGAAGCAGCCATTTTTAAAATGGATCAAACCTCAGTGTTCAGACAGATTTCATGAGTAACTTAGAGCTTTTACACATCATGTGACGTCTCTTTTCCCTTGAGGCACCTTCGAGAACCAAACATGTATTTTCTGCTTCTTTGGTGTTTTTGATTCTTAATATCTGCTTCAGTTTAAAGACAAATTCTATGAAACTTGACCAAAACTTTTATCATGTTTAAAATTTCATGATCCCCTGTAATTAATTAGGTAAATAGGAGAAAAACAAAGCCAACACTTTTTGCGTTGAAACCAATTTGGTCCCATTGATTCCCATAATGAACTCACATTTTGACATACTATACCTCCTAACTTTAATGCATGTTTTGTTTTCTCATAAAAAAAGATTAATCGTGACAAAGGCCATAAAAACATAAAAACAAAGTTTTTAATATATTTTTTTATCCATGGTTAAGTCCTAAGTTCTCTAGTGTGAAAAAAATATAAGCCATTACATTTTTAGGACACTTTGATAGCTACCGTTTTGATACATAAGGGTAAAAAGTTTTTTTTTTAAAGGTGCCTCAAGGTTTAAAAAGAGGGGTGAGCTTTGACTAACTTTTGAGGAATATAATTATATAAAGAGGGAAAATGGGGATTTCTCTTTAAGGATGAGACTAATTTAACAAAGATTAACAGGATAAACAGGATACACCCATTTAAGACAGCACGAGTCTCCTCAAAGGGTTTTGAGTAATATTCCAGTTTTGTCACATTCAGAGCCAAAGTCATGAACGAGTTGCTGTTATCTGGTTTTAAAATGCTATAAAAACCTTGAAGTCTTCCTGAGATTCATCACAATCTGCCTAAAACTGTCTGCAACTCGTTTGTTGCCATCTCAGTTTGAAGTCAGATAAAGCTGCAGCCTTGATGCGTCTTACAAGTCTAATAAAGACTCAGGATGCAGCGGGGGAGGGGGTATCATGGCCGACATTCAGAGGAACAACACTGGTTTGGTCGCACTGATAAATTTTTTTCATCTGATTCTGATATCCAGGGAAAAGTCTAAAGACTTTTCAGTCTACTGCACCAGTTTCCTAACAAAGCAACTCCGACTGTCCAGTGGATCTGGACGTCTGAAATCTGGATCTGCCACTGAGCTACAAGCTCAAAGTTATTTAATATCACATTTTAAAACAACAAAGGTTAAACAAAACTGTTTTGCAGGCTAATAGTCAAGTGGGGGGCGTGCCACGTAGTGTTTAGTGAGTGGGGCTGTTCAGATAGGCGGGGCTTTGTCTGTGTGGGGTCACTCCCACTGCAGCCCTTCAGTTTTAAAGTGTAACTACATACCCAACGTTTTACGTATTGAAAAATGCCTGAAACTGCGCAGGTTGGGGTGGAAGGTGTGGGGTGATCAGGGATGGAAGAGTGGGCGGGATGGGATACACAGGCAGATGACTGACAGACAGCAGCTCAGCTCATATCCCTTCATATGTGTTGGTGGGTGTAGTTTTCTACGCCTGCAAAGCTGGGACCCATCTATCTGCATCTGAAGGGAGGGGCTGTGGGGTTTTTTAAGTTTTCTTATGACGTGGATAACCTCTGTCACGACATACATATGATTATGAGGAATTTTTTACCCACAAAATCACATTCTTAAAATGAACTAAAAAAAATCCTAATTTTATTAACAGTATATGTAGTTTTCATCACAATTAAGTAATACTGCATTGTTTAAAGCTCAAAACAAATTTTTGAGTGCACTACCCCTTTATTTACACAAAACACACATTTCACAGACATCCTGGACCAGGGGGTGATGGCGTGTCTTCTTATACCCCAGTTTCCTGGGTGCTTCCTGGAGCAGAAGGACAGAAAGGGGGGTGGTCCATAGACTTGGGACTTGGCTGACTGTACTGGTCACTGGGGTGTGTGGTTGGGGCATAATAGTGGGTGTTGACCTACGTTGGGCGGCTGTACTGGAAGGTCTGGTCCTCCGAGGCATTGGGCAGGACCTCTGCTTGAGGAAGGTGGGTGTGTTTCTAGTGTTTTGGTTGTTGTTATTTATGTTTCCTCAGCTGGTCTGTCTCCTAAAATGTACTCAGTTGTCATATTTTGTTTCATGCAGAGGTCTGTTAGCAAGATAACTCGAAAATCTTTATGTATTTTGATTAAATTTTCAGGAAATCTCAGAAATTGAATAAGGAAGAAGGGATTCAATCATTGATCCAGATCACCAACCAACCAAGGAGATTTTTTTTAAAATGAAGTCTTTTCTGTGAGGACATAGGGATAATTGTTGCCATTAAAGCTCCTAACTAAAAAATAATGCAAAAAATCATTGGACAAAAAAAATCAAAAAAGACTGGCTCTGCAGAGGTCTGTGCTCTGATGTTTAGATTGAACAGCTGATGCTTTCTGATCTATCTTCGTCTCCTCTCTTTTCCACTCTTTATTTCTCTTCTATTCATTCACCACCACCCCCTCCAAGAAAAAAAAATGGTCATAGAAACCTTCAGCCTTCCAGCACATCAAGCCTGAACAGATGTGAAGCTTATGTCTGTTGTCTCTTTCAGCAGGTTAGCAATTGTTGGTTAACAGAAAGGATCAAATTGTTTAATATTGTACATTTAAATAAAAAAAATTACTAACATTTAAGTGGAAAAATTCTCAACCATGTTTACAGGGATATTATAAAATTAATAGGTTAAGCATTAAGTCATTTTTACCTCCCAGATTCAAACACGCAAACCTAAAAAACATCATATTCACTATTGCTGCAGTCAAGAGCAAGAAAGCATCACGTTGCAAGTAACCAGCAAAACCAGCAAATTTCATAAAAAGCTAAACTTTAAAAAGTCTGCTGGCTGGTGAGACAACAGGATCACAGTCTGCCAACAGACAGGAGAAATAAACAAAAGAGGCAACAGTGCCAGCAGAAACCTCCACAACTGCACCACGGCTCACAAATCAAAGCAACTTCCTCCACACCGACGTCCAGCAGTCACACATCACGAGATGCTGCAAACAGCCGGGATCAGAAGCATCAAACAAAACTACCGGAGGAAGAAGGTTTCCAGAACTTCCAGAAAAGTCCGTCTTTCAGCTGATTTCCTACCTGCAATGCGGATGACGGCCCTCTCTGCTGGATCCAGAACGTCCCCGGAGGCGGACTTGGAGCGCTTGATGCGGTGGTGTTTGGGCAGGTTCCAGGGCAGCGTGTCTCCAGGAGACGGAGAGAAGCTCATGGAGCTCAGGTCGCTGGAGCTCTCCTCCGACGCAGCCCTCACCAGAGGCCTCCTCTTCGGCTTGTCCTTCACCTCCTCCATTCTCTGGGGGCAGAAGAGTTGCATTCTTCAGATATTTGCAGATAATTCACATTAACCTCTCATATTATTACATCGACTTTTTGCTGTTTATGGTGAGAAACCTGATAACTGGACATAGTTATTGTTTTTACAGTCTTGCAGGCCAAAAAGTTTTTTTCTTAACTATTAAATAATTTCTATTGATATTTGTAGAAGTATTTACTCCTCTTTAGGTTTTAACCTCCAATTTATAATTCTCTCATTTAATATAATTAAAACAGGTAATTTTATAACTCAATAACTTAATATACATTTCATTTACATGTTTTTTTTTTATATTTATCTTTATATATACACACTGTATAACTTTTGAATTCTTTTTAAAAAAGATTTTGATTTAAATTTTGCATTTTCTTGAAATAATTTTAGAATTTGTATTTTTCCAAGTCCAAGTGAAAATATTCTTAGTCTAATTTAATTAAATTTATTTTATTTGAAGCTTATTTTTCTTTTATCTTTCCTCCTTTCATGGCTGCGTAGCTCAGGATTTATTCAGATGAGGCTGATCGTAACAAAGACTCCGCTGATAAACTTTGTTTACTCTTTTCCAGTCCCATCGGATTCGATCCGTGTCAGGTATTTGGATATCCGATATGCAGATGTGTTTAAACTGATGGAGGACATCCGGCCTCGTGTAGCAGAGGCAACAACTCAAAACAAGAAAAAAACCTCTGTTTTTATTTTTAATCCACGTTTCCAAACAAAACTTAACTTGGTTCCCTCCGTGAATCGCCAGCTTATCGTGGTGGAGGGGTTCGAGTACCTCCATGAGCCTGAGGGCTGAGCTGTCTGAGACACTGACTCTGGACAGGGTCTCCGAAGGCAAAGTGGTCTCAGGGGAAGCTCAGAATAAGAGATTTGAAGGCCTCACTCGGAACAGGGAAGCCGGGGCACCCTCTGGCAGCCAGGTCTGGGAGGGGAGTTTGGACTGAAAGGCTGCCACTTCCATATAGGCTCCCTGCCTGAAATCAGGGTCAGGGTCTGATGCTCGTCCGCAGAAGCCGTCTCTAGGGTTGTGGAATGTCACCTCAGGGCGAGAAGCTCACTCATCTGGGAGAAAATCAGTGCGAGAGACTCGCTCATCCAGGAGGAGATCAGTGCGAGAGACTCGCTCATCCAGGAGGAGATCAGGGTGAGAGACTCGCTCATCCAGGAGGAGATCAGGGTGAGAGACTCGCTCATCCAGTAGGGGATCAGGGTGAGAAGCTCGCTCATCCAGGAGGAGATCAGGGTGAGAAGCTCGCTCATCCGGAAGGAGATCAGGGTGAGAAGCTCGCTCATCCGGGAGGAGATCAGGGTGAGAAGCTCGCTCATCCGGGAGGAGATCAGGGTGAGAAGCTCGCTCATCCAGGAGGAGATCAGGGTGAGAAGCTCGCTCATCCAGGAGGAGATCAGGGTGAGAAGCTCGCTCATCCGGGAGGAGATCAGGGTGAGAAGCTCGCTCATCCAGGAGGAGATCAGGGTGAGAAGCTCGCTCATCCGGGAGGAGATCAGGGTGAGAAGCTCGCTCATCCAGGAGGAGATCAGGGTGAGAAGCTCGCTCATCCGGAAGGAGATCAGGGTGAGAAGCTCGCTCATCCGGGAGGAGATCAGGGTGAGAAGCTCGCTCATCCAGGAGGAGATCAGGGTGAGAAGCTTGCTCATCCGGAAGGAGATCTGGGTGAGAAGCTCGCTCATCCGGGAGGAGATCAGGGTGAGAAGCTCGCTCATCCGGGAGGAGATCAGGGTGAGAAGCTCGCTCATCCAGGAGGAGATCAGGGTGAGAAGCTTGCTCATCCGGAAGGAGATCTGGGTGAGAAGCTCGCTCATCCGGGAGGAGATCAGGGTGAGAAGCTCGCTCATCCGGGAGGAGATCAGGGTGAGAAGCTCGCTCATCCAGGAGGAGATCAGAGTAGAACTGCTGCTACAACCATCATGGGCTGATACCGATCACCAGGTAATAATGTTGTATGGTCCTTTTATAAGTTAGCTCTACTCCTTTCCAAACAACCAAAGATGAAAGAATTGTAAAGGCAAACGAAGAACAGCGACTGTTAAACGGTTTCAGTACTGAAACTGCGTACAGACCTTAAACCTCCTCAAATTTAGTACCTCTGGTGACCTTTGTGACCAATAGTGTCCACATACAAAAACTGCCATAAAATCGCCAGTCAATTTTAAATTTTATTAAGTCCATTTCACAATTCAGTTTATTGTTTTAAGCTCTTGTGTAAGTTTTGGTTAATTTCTTTCCTGGAAGGAAAACATCTTTATCTCGACTGGAAAATCTGTATGAAGTAATTAAGCAGTTACACCATCAGCAACAAAACCATTCATATTTATTTACTTCTACATTGAAAGAATAATATAATCAAAGTATTGGCTAAAAAGATGCAGATTTAACTCTGAAAATAAGTTACCTCAAAAAGATGCTGCAGCAAACAAGAAGCTTTCAGGACACCATGAAGAGGAAGCCACTACATAAAGTTCAACTAATTGAATTATAAGTAATGAAATTCAAATGGAAAACTATAAATAGATCTTACTGTCATACTCTCATGCAAATAATTACACAAATAAAGAAATGGCTGCACCATTCTGCTGGCTGCATTTCTGTTGTCAAGCTGTGAGGTTAGAGAACCTGAAGTCATGCAAAATCCCACAAAGCAACGCTCTCTTAAAGCAACAGCCCCCTCAGCAGGTGGGCAAGGTGCCCTTCCTCCACACAAAGACTGAACTCTGGCTCGGTTCACTTCACTGCATCATTAAAACCTTTAACTTATTCAGGAGTTTAAATGTTTATTATAAGCTTAACTTTTCAGTCAGTTATTGAAATATCCTGAGGTAGAGTAAGGTCAACAAGTAAGAACAGTTTTTTCCCCATTAAAAAAAATTAAACTCATTCATGTTAAAGCATTTAAATTAAGTTTATATGTAAATATATATATATAAAAATATTATATATATATATAAAATAAAATTCTAAAACTAAAAATAAAATTACACATATTTTTTTAAATAAAAAATGTAGAAAAAAAATGGAAAAATTAAACTAAAACTAAGTTTAAAAAAGAAAATTGAAAACTAAAAATAAGAAATTTAAATGTAAAATTTTAAATGACAACTGAAAATAAACAAAAAAAATCTAAAAATTAAAATAAATGAAATAAGAATGAATAGAAAATTAAACTAAATGAAATGAAATTAAGTTAATATGCTGAAATTTGAAGCTCGAGGCAGTAAAAAGATACACACCCTGAACAAAGTTCAGACCTGCCGCCAGCCCTGTTTGACAGCGTCTATATTTAGACCTTATGTGAAGTCGCTAAACCAACAAGCTGAGTGCTGCAGCCTGGAGCTCAAAGAGCTTCTAGAAGAGTTTTTACCTAAATCCTGCCGGCCGGATCATTCAGCGCGCTGCTCAGAGAAGTCTAGGTGCTGCTGATACACTGCACACTGACAACACTCATGGTCTTATTTCAGCTGAGTCATCAACAGGAAGCTCCGCATAGGGCGCCGGCTGCAGCATCCCAGCATCTCTGATTGGACAGACACATCCAAAGCCATGAGTGCATCCACAGCGCTGCAGACCACCGTTATGATTATGCACAAAGTTGTTTCTGGCTACTCAGTGTTTGGTGCACTACATGTAGTGATGCAGCTCTGCAGCACAGATTCTTTCTACAGTACTGGACCAGATCCAGTCCTCAGTTCTTCACATGTCTCATCCCAAGAGCCAGACTGTTGTAATCTTTCAAAGAGGTACAACAGTTCTCCAAACAGTCAGATCTTCTGACAGAAAACAGGATTTTAGCTGCAACAAGGTGATTCCCAAAGAGCTGTTAGCTGGAAACTTGCTACCAGCTTATCTCAGGGCAAAGCAAGAAGGACAGAAGAGTCAGGAATAAAAACCATCTACAGCAGATGAACAGGATCTGAGAGGGATGTGAAAGCATCTGGACCTTCAGGTGATCCATCTACTGTTGGCCGAAGCCTCATCGGAAATGGTCCCCATGGAAACGTGGCTGTCAAGAGCAGTCATTCTTAAGGAAGGGAAACGGGGAAAAGGCTGAGGTATGTCACATGACACCAGAACTGGACTGAAGATCACTAAAAACAGGTCTGATGGAGGGATGGATCCTCCCCAGAACCCGGACCGCAGCAGGTCTGATGGAGGGATGGATCCTCCCCAGAACCCGGACCGTAGCAGGTCTGATGGAGGGATGGATCCTCCCCAGAACCCGGACCGCAGCAGGTCTGATGGAGGGATGGATCCTCCCCAGAACCCGGACCGCAGCAGGTCTGATGGAGGGATGGATCCTCCCCAGAACCCAGACCTCTACTGAAGCAGTGTGGGATCATCTGGACAGAGAACAGAACAAATTTGGAAAGTCCTTCAAGGATCCTGGAGACCTGTTCCTGAAGTAAAGAAATGACAGAAAGCTGGTCTAAGGGGGTTCAGACTGGGATGAAGAATTCAGCCTCAGACCAGATATTCACTTCAAGCTTCTTGGAACTGGACCTACTCTGGTTCCAGTTTATATGTTCTGCATGGAAACAGTTTTGTATTTATAAATTCATACTTCAGAAAAAGTGGAAATGAACACCAGTGGAAACTAACAGAGACCGAGTATCATTCCGCCTTTATGGAAAAACATTATTTGCCTCTGAAAGTAGGACACCAACAGATTCAGTTCATTGACTGGTCTAAATGGAAGCACGGGCATTTGGCCACTTTGTCCAGGACTAGTTGGCTAACTGCTCTTTGGTTTGGGCTCAGCTTTCATTCTGCATGAAGCATTCAGTGAAAAGCAGGCTGCAGTCATGTTAAATATTGATAGCTTTTTAAATAACAGCCCACCTATTCAGGAGAAAGGCAGAGACCTGAGCTGGTTTTAGTCTTTTTCATATCTCTGAATCCCAATCATCTCTAAGTAACTGTGCTCCGGGTAAAAGAAGACATTGATCACAAAGAGTTTACAGTCACCATCACCTATTACTATTCAGAAAGGATTTAATCCCTCGGGCTCCATCCAAGCAGACTGAAAGCATCTGGGTGAACTGTAGTTACCAGGGTAACCTGAAAGAGCCTAACAGAGCATGCTCCTGAATCTCTGAGGAGCTGAAGGAGAAAGGAAAGTTAAGTAGCTACTGAATGTCTGCCTCACCCTGACAGCCAACAGAGACTGTCCTCAGTCTGAGTGGATCTGTTGTTCATCACTTTAGAAATTAACCTGTCACGTCTGAATCTGGCTGCTCTGCACCGCCTCACCTGGGATCAGGGTGGGCGTCAAGATGTAAACATCCTCACGCGGATAGGTTGGAAATTCGCACTAAATCACGTGATCAGCAATGCGTCAAAACCTGAATGAAAAATAAGCCGAATTCCGGGTTTACTCACCCCGAAAATATCCATGATGCCAGCCGTTTTGGTCCCGGATAGACCCCCCCCTGAAAGCGGGTTTGTAAGCGTGGTGTCGTCCCAGTTAAATCTGCTCAAACTTTCACATCCTCATCCGCAGCGGGCGGCGCGCCTGCGTCCTGCATGCGTCGTGCTGCTGTCCCGACGGAGAGATGCTCAGTCCCGGTCAGACCGGAGTCGATCCGAGCTGCGCGAGGAGGAAATCCTCCCCCTCACCCTCCATGCCCTCCCTCAATATAAAAAACACACCGGCTCCGGCGAGGCTGCTGAGCGGACGGAGACCAGAGGAGAGGTCCTGTCTGCGGACTCGTTGCGCCTGTAGACTGCGGATCTTCACGCGATAAACCTCTTCGCCGTTTTTGGAAATGAGCCCGATTTCATGTAGAGGATGAGGAGAGGAAAATGTGATCCGAACAGCCGAGCAGGAGATCAGGCCGAATCACGGGAGTTTTATTATATAAAACTATAAATACCGGCGGGTCACACCTTGTGGATGCTGCGGCAGAGACGATGCTGAGCTCAGCACCTGTCTGACATCTGGCATCATGCTGAAGCGTCTGGGAGGAGGAAACTTTATCAGGCTTAAAATGCTCCAAAAGAGACCAAAAGAAAAAAAAAAAAAAGTGGTGGAAGTGTCCTCAGAGACAGAAAACAGACACCAGAGGAATATTTTCTTCTGAAACGAGCAATTAAATAAACTTTTAAGGATATGAAATTTTAATTGATCTTTCCCTAGAGACAATCCAACACATATTTTCTGTCTATATTGACCTCCACCTGCACTTCGGTTTAAAAAAAAAAGATCCTAAAGAGGACTGTGTTTAATCTGTCATGTTTTTCAGGTCCCCTCTGTATCCAAACTGGGTCAGCTTTGGTCACATTAAAAACAGCCTTGCTGCGACATTATATAACATCATGAATGAGACTGTTTGTGAAGTCCGGTGACATTATTAGGCTCCCAGTAGTGGAATGGATCATTGAGCAGGGGGAAGTGCTGGCTTGGGGCTGGTATTTGCTCTGAATGCCTGGGACTGAGCCAGCTTCTTTGTGCTGGAGGTTTCAGATGAAGAGTCTCACAGCGTTTGAGTTGAGGATGCTCCAGGTCAGGTAGTAATTACTGTGGTAAGAACCAGAACTAAATCAGTTGCAAGTTATTGATACATTTAAAAGAATTCTGGTAAATCACGTGGAGATCGCTGGCAGCCAATTTAAAGTGTTAAAGTTTATAAAAGGAACAAACCATTAAAACCTCCTTCCATCTCTATTTGTACCTGCTGTATAGTCTCAGAAAGATGAAGTCTGACCGTCCTCATCTTCACTGAGAAGCATTTAAGGAAGAAATCCTGATTACCTCTGTGCCTGGGGTTACATATAAACATGTTTCTCAGCTTTCTTTCACCTGAGTAATATTCCAAAAATGAGGAACATCCTGTCTTAGAGTGATGCAGATGTTCTTCACACACCTCTGGTGCAACTCGGACACGTCATTAGTGATGTATTGTGGGATCATTGAGTGTTTCGGGTCTCCCAGCAAGCGTTTTGAGGATCTTGATGAGTGACTGGCAGATTAGTCCTCAATGGGGTTGCATCAGGTCTTCCACCCCCTGCTTCGGCATTCGCCTGTCAGCTCCTCATACTTGGTCTTCTCCCTGGAGGCCTCCTACATCCAGTCTTCCTAGAGAACAGTCAACTCCAGCAGGACCCCTTGTCTAGTTTCTGACACCAGGATGATGCCTGGCCTGTGTGTGGTCACTGCAATGTTCTCTGGGAGTTTGAGCAGTCTCCCAAGGTCGACCTTCTGTTTCCAGTCCCATGCTGTTGCAAGCAGCCTCCCTGGTTGATTCACACACTGATGTGGCTTTGCAATGTTCTGCTTTGATGGTTTCTGGTGTCTACTGCAAGCATTTCTAGAGCTAATGACCTTTGTGATGTCTCTTAGCACTTGGTCACTCCTCTCCCAGTGCTCTTGGGACAAAACTAGTCCCTGGATTTGTTGTTACTTCCAGATTGGACGACTCTAAATCCTGATTATTGTTCTGTCCCAGAAACGTTCTGAAAAGTCTCCATCTGATCCAAACTGCTGCAGCAAGGGTTCTGATGAGAACAGGAGAGATCATATTTCCCCAGTTTTATCTTTTCTTCATTGGCTCCTTGTTAATTAGAGTTATCCATCCATTTTTTGCTGCTTCTCCAGAAACAGATAACAGGGGGCAACAATCTCCAGACCTCCATCCAGCAACATCCTCTGGCTCCTCTGTGGGGAACATGTCTGGATCACCTCCTGTCTGGGCATCCTTTCATCGTAGAGTCACCGCTACTCCAGGCCCCTCAGATGAAGCTCACTTCAGCTGCTTGTTCTCCCAGGCGCCAGACAAAGCACAACTCAGTAACCTGAATGATGGAAATATCAAACCACCCTGAAACTTTGCTCAGATTAGGGAGACCTTAGCCTCACCCTGGAGTCAGACTTGCAGAGGTTCTTCAGCAAGTGCCTGGTGTTCGGGTGTTTTTCCCCTGTGAGGTCTGTCTGTGCTCAGCTCGAATGAGTCACGTGGAGCCTTCCTGTAGGAGGCGCCCTAAGAATCCTGCAGCATTTTAAAGCTGCAGACCTATGGAGGCCAAGAGGTAAAACTAAACGCTAAAACTGGCTACTTCACGTATGGTCTCTCACATTAAACAAAAACAAATCAATAAAATATCTGAGCTGAAGATTTCCTGACAAACATTTAAACATACATCAGATTGTTTGAGAACAGATTTTTTAAATATTTGTTGTTCAAACATAAGATAAGACCAATCATCAAGTTTGCGTACAACACCACGGTGATTGGTGTCATCAGCAACAACAATGAGACAGTCTCCAGAGAGAAGGTGCACCACCTGGCCACATGGTCCTCAACGCCAGCAAGACCAAGGAGCTCACTGTGGACTTCAGGAAGGGAGAAAGAGGCACACACGACCCCATACACATCAACGGGATGGCCGTCAAGCATGTCCAGCTTTAGGACCGACATCTTGGCAGACCTCTCCTGGACCACTAACACCTCCAGCCAGGTCAAGAAAGCTTACCAGCGACTGTTCTTCCTGATGAGGAACCACCTCCTCAGCCATCCGGGTGAACTTTAAGCACCCTAACAAGCAGTGAAACAGTCTGGTATGGAAGCTGCTCCACTGCAGAGCGAATGGTGAAAACTGCCCAACACATCGCAGGAACTCCACTTCCAACCACTGAGGACGTCCAGTAGAAACGCTGTCGTCATCAAGCCAGTTCATTCTCATGGACTCCTCCCACCCTGCCCGTTGACCGTTTTCCCTCCTGTCCTCAGGACAGACGCTTCCAGACAAGGACCAACAGACAAAAGAAGAGCTTCTTCCCCAGAATGTGTCCTTACTGAACTCTTGCTGACCCCTACACACCACTTCACAGTCCTCACCTCCTCATTTCTTCTCAGATCAAGACACTCCGCTACTGCTGCACTACTGGATGGTGCTATACACACACACACACACACACACACACACACACACTACTACATAATACTACACTAGTTTAGTAATCCTGGGTAGCTACCGTCTGTTTATGCTCTAATGTACATTCACTTTTATTTTTGCATCACTTATCTGTACATTTCCTCTTGTAATCTATGTCCTGATTATATTCTAGTACATTTAAGGCACATCTATGTAATACGCTCATAGAACCTACTCTGTAAATCACTTGTTAATTTACTACATACAGTTTATTATATCTGCACTTGCTGCTTGTTGCACTTTTGGTTAGATGCTAAACTGCATTTCGTACCTGCACATGTGTAATGACAAAGTTTAATCTAAAAACCTCTGACATCAACTCTTAGAGCGATGGAATCTCATTTCCATTGATCCGTACTCTAAACCCACCTGCTCATCGTGGGCTCAGAGCCTTTTTGCAGAGTAAATGTCAGGTAGCCAAAAGAGTTTGGAGCCATAACAGCTGGAGGAAATAACTCGCCCCGGCTTAAACAAGCCAAGCATGTTGGCTCTAGTCTGGGTCCTGATACTGAACCTGGCACCTTTATCCAATGTGGGTCATTTTAACAAAAGATCAAAAGTCCAAATGTGGCTAAATGTGCAACCACCACTGGACCTGAGCTGGTTTATAAATGTGATCCAGAACATTGTAGAAGGTTAAAAGCTGAGTCTACCTGATAAAAAGGGACTTGCTGTCACTCAGATCCACTTCCAGCCCCTGAACTGGCTTCTTAAACCAAACAAAGTTGAGAAAGTAGTTCAGAGATGTCAGAAAGTTAGTCTTCTATCTCCTCACCTTCTGTGTCCTCACTGAAGTCACCGTTTCCATCCCAGCTTTAGGAGGTCGCCTCTTCCTCTTTCTCACCGTGGGACATGGTGCCTTCTCTTCGACTGCTTTCAGCACAACTTCCTCCGACTGGACGGAAACGACCAACTTCTCTTTCTGCTTTTTCTTCCTCTGGAAAAAACAATTATTTCACATCATGATTCAACTCAATCCACCAACTTCCTGTGAGATTCTTTTTTTTTTTTTGAGGTTGGATGACTTTACCACTGCAGCTACATCCAGAATCCAACAAAGAACTAAATTCAAGGTTTGATTTCCAACATGAGGACTGACTGTAAAGTTTCCTCTGCAGAAGTGGAAACGAGCAGCTATCTGGCATGCGCCGCCTGTGCCGGACAAAGGCCTCCCTATTCAGTCTGACTGTGATTGCTACTGTCAGGCAAACAAATGGGGTTTTCTTTTATTCCTGCTGCTGGAATTCTTTGCCAACCTCAGAAACGTCTGTTTACAGACGTGACAACTGAAAATACCTTCAGTATCAGTTTGGTCAGGAAAAATCTGCACAGCCCTCCTCTGTCAAGCAGTTTAATTCTTCATCGCCTCGACGCAGAATTATCACTCCATCAAAGTTTTGGGACACATCGTCTCTGATTGGACTGACTGAACAGATGAATAAATTCAAATTCCTCAAATGGATGAAGGACATTTTTCTGTCCAAAATCCACAGAGCTCCCTTTCATTTCACACGGACATTGTGAATTATTCCCATTTTGTGCAGAAACAGAAGCAATATAGTCGTTTTCCAGCCTCCCACTGTTGTCTTTAAAGATTTAAATATTGCTCCTCAATCCTGATCTGATCCAGATCATTTCCCTCAGATCAGACATTACTCCATTTATCACAAACAGCTGAACACTTCACTTAGATTATCATGTTTTCCTAACAGAGACTGTCAGTCTGATAACTGATGCTCATTGCATTACAGAGGTGGCTGTGTTCAGCTCTGTGCTCCACACAAAGACTCCTCATGTCTCTTTGTCCGTCCACTCAGCGCTGCAGAGGAAATGGACCTTTACTGGCCTGTTAGTGCCAAACAGACAGAGAGCTCCACTCATGGAGCCATTTCAGAGGAGCCTCTCCAACTTATCACATACAATGACCACACAGTGCCAAAACACACTGAGCGAGTACTAACAGATCTCAGTCCACTCGCATCACACTCCACACTCTGGTTTGAGAAGACATACTAGATTACAGAAAATGAAACATCTACTGCATGAACGAAGCTATGACCAGTAAAGACAGTTTTGAATAAAATTGCAGCTTTTTTTTAATTATTAGAGTAAAATTAGTTTTTGTGCATGTTGTCATGAAGTGATGAAGCTTCATTGTGTTTCCATGTAGTGAAATTCTCAATCATACAACCAAAATGAAATAATCCCATCAATGCCAACTGTAATTAGCATTAAAAACTTACACACGAGGCTCATCTTAAAGGTCCCATATTATACACTTTATTCCCAATCTGAGACCATTCATTAATATCTAAATGAAATATTTCCGTCATGGTATGGACAAATCGACCCTCAGTTTGAGTGCAGCGGCTTCTCTTCACCTCCCTCTTTTTAGCAGCTTCAGAAATGTGCCGTTTATGGTGGGCGGAACCCTGGTGGAGCAGCTCAGCTGTTGGCTCCGCCCATCGCATCGCCCGTCATGAGGTGATTGACAGGTTAGGCCTTAGCGGTTACTAGACGCTGATTACAGCGTAGTGAAGGATAAACAAACGCCGGAACACCGGAACCCATTCCTGAAGAAGTTCGAGCAAGAAGACTAACAGGACGTTAGTGAAAGGTTAGTGTGACTTTTACTCGTCCAGCCAGTAAAATTTCAGCCATTCCATTAGTCCCTGTCTTGAATTTTTTCCCCCTCTTTTGTAACTATGTTCATGGATGATGCCCGTTCATGCCGCTCTCGTGAACAGCAGCGTTATGGCAACTGGTAGAGACGCTGGCGTTCTCCCTTACCAGTTTGAGCCAGATTCGGACCCAGAAGGAGAGATATCTGAGGAGGGTCAAACTCTGCGGCTGCAGCAGGGAGTTTCTGCATGGTTAGTTGTAAATATTGTCTCCGGAGAGCCGGTAGGCGGGTCCATCGCTCTGTGGGGAGTGGTTATTGTCCCTTATGACGTCATAACGTACAGGCTTTCAAACAAGCTCATTTCAGCGCTTACTTCCCTAGAGGTGGAGCAGGGGGGAGAGAGAGCGCCTGAAAGAGTTTCACACTTACGGGTCTCCTACACATGCGGGGGGACCAGTATGACTGTTCCAAAACCATTAAAAAGTGAATTTTGCATAATATGGGACCTTTAAAGTCCAAGCTAATTTGAGACGTTTGCATGGAACCGTGTGGGATACCTGTTAACCCCTTAAAATCCTCCCATTTTTTTTTGCATAAAACCAGGTTTTTAGGGATAAAAGATTTGTTGTGGAACTATTTTACAGGACTGGTCTGAAATAAGTGCTTACCAGTAAACATCATTCACATCAAGAATCTTAGCTTGCAAATATTGTATGACTGGGAAGGTAAATAAAATGTCCCACCCACGGGACGTCTGGTACAAACAGGTAAAAACACACGTAAAAGACCAAAAACTAATAAACTGTGAATTTAGCTTTCTGTTCAGATTCTGCTCAGGGGCTTTAGTTGGGTCTAAAATAAATTCTATGATCCAGATTGTGACATGTGAAAAATAGCCGTCCACACCTGTAATACAGGAACCATAAACAGGCCTTCTGTGAGCGCTTTAGTGTTAGCCTTTGGCTAGCAACTTGTTAGCCAACTTTTCTGCCCTCATATCTGAAATGCATCTTCCCTGGATGCCAGAATTTGCAGAACTTGGGGTGTCCACCTAAATCTTTGACAAATAATGTGTGAACTTAAGTATTTTTGCCTCAGTTCAAATCTTTGGTGTGGCTCATTTCAGCTGATCTGAGAACCGGTAGTAATGGTGGACATGGGCCTAGGGTCTCAGAACAGCACTACTCACATTCTTACCATTTCTAGACCTAATTTTATGTACTTTGGCTTGTTTGTCTCACGGTGCAGACAGATGGCTGTCCTTCCTGATTTTAAGGTTTCCTTCCTGGATCTGGAATGAGTTTAAACGACAGATGAACTGCATCTATAGAAGTGCCCTGATACAACACAGTTGTGAATTGTGTTTACAAATAAAGTTGAACTGAAATGAATTTGTAACGTGACACTGACTGTAAATTTATCTCCGCTTTACTCAGAACTTTACTCCGGCTTTAAAACTTTTTGAAAAAATGTTGGAATAATCTGTTTATATGCTCTAAATCGGAAAAAGAAATAAAATAATGGTCGTTTAAAATACATTTTAAGTTGTGAGAAATGGTTTTAGTTCATATTTTTAGTTGCAAATATTACAATTTTTCAATTTATTTTAGTATTTCTATAAGTAAACATTTTTCATTTGTAATTTTAATCATCCTTTATGCCGAGTTTAACTTATGCTATAATTTCGTTTGCATGATTAGATTTTTGATGACATTACATCTTTTTCAGGGCGTTTAAAATCTGATCTCCACTGTTTTGGTCCATCCTTCATAAAATTGCATGCAGTTGACATAAAAGTGCTGTTTTATTAAAGTTTGATTTATCCAAATATATTTAAGTCAAAACTGTGTAAATATTCTAAATAATCGAGTTTTCCAGACGTTGCTGCTGGTTTGTTATAAAATACCTATTTATTTTTTTTTTAGATGGGCTGTAAAATAAGTCCACTTATATTTTGCTGATCTTTTATTAAACTCTTTGAAAACTGTAGGTTTGGGTGTTCAAATAAATCTTAGGCTTATTTCTGAACCATGAGCTCCGATGAAGACTCAGGCCAGTGACTTCCACAGGGTTTCATATTCTGGACTTAGACCTGAACGAGCTCCATAAAGACTTGAGTGCGGCTGAAATAATGCTTTAAATTTTATATTTTAAGAGAGCACATGTGATAGTTTCATTTTGGGACATTTTCTAATAGTTTGCTCCGTTTCAGTCACTTGTATAAATTAAGTGAGCGAGGGCCTCTACAGTCTGAAGCCGGGACTACAGGTGTGGGAACAGAATGAGTCTGGAAGGAAAAGTCTGTTCGTATTTGAACCCAAAACAAAAAACTGTATGAAAGATTTCCTCACCTGAGATGAAGCTTTAGATTTGGAGTTCTTCAACATCACTGAGGAAGAGAAACATTTAATAAAAAAACATCAGAGAAAACAGACAGCAAAATACAGCCTGAACCATGAAGGCTGCAACCAATCAGCATCATCACACAAACACTTTCTGCACCATCTACAAGCAACGTTCAGCTTCATGTGCTGTCTGCAGACATTTCCAGCAAGTCTAAAAATAAAACTTTTATTCAGTGTGAGCAGAAAGACCCATTGTATCCTCTCACATGGGCACGAGCAGTCAGAGCTGCTCCAACCACAAAGAGCCGGAGCCAGAATGAGTGGGTTGTTGCTGGAAAATGTGGATTCTGCCATTTTGGAAGGAAACTGACAATTTACAATTACCAGATCCACCCCCCACTAAAAAAAAAAAAAAAAACTTTTCCACCAAGTGTTTAGTCAAACTGCACCTCCCTCAGATTAATCCTCAGAGTAAGCAGCACCCCTTCAGAAAGCCTACTACAGGCCTCCTCACCCCTCCTCAGAGGGGGCGGGGGGTCAAGGGACCACCTACCAGCCAGGTACCGTTCCATTGAGGACGATGAGCTCTGGTTCCAACTGTAGCAGCAGAAGAAGAAGAGCCAGACCAGGAAGGTAGCCACGACCAGAAGCAGGACCCAGAGGAGCCGGGCCACAGCCGGGTTGGTGGTGGCCCAGGCTGTCAGGATGTCCATGCTGAAGGCCGCCGAGCACACAGACCAGCAGCTGAGTCTCAGTCTACTCGCTGATCCCACAGCAGTGCTGCAGCTGAGCTCATGAATGGGTCACAACGGAGCTGGTTTGTCCTCCCGGGGCCGCTCCTGCAGCAGGAAGAAGCAGCAGCCAGAGTGACGGCAACCACAGATGGATACCAGCTGTTCCAGAAGGGGGGCCTGGCTCAGACCTCAGCCCACGTCAGCTCTGAGTGTGTGCTTGCCTGTCGTGTGTCTGTTGTGTTTTACAGAATCCTGGAGAAGAGGGAGTGTGTGCACCTAAGAAAAGGAGTTGGGAGGAGCAGCTTTGAGCTGCAGCACCCAGCTGAACCGTCAGCCACTCCCAAGAACAGCAGCAGGGATCTGTACTTCACCAAGTGAGTGACAAGTTCGGGTCGACTCAGAAATGCACCCGAGGTCTTTCTCCTTTTTTCTGGAATACCTGCCGGCTGTAACTTGTGTAATAACAGGGGAGGAGGGGAGTCACAACTCTGCAGCAGCTCCCTGTCGTTGCTCCATATCTGAACTAGAAACAGCACATTCAGGTTTCCTCTCAATCACACAGCGAAGACACACCAAATATTTTACACCCATCTGCTTCTGAAAATGTCCTGCAGCTTAAAAACATTCAAGACCGGTTTAACAGGAGGTTTACACAAGTCAAATAAACAGAGTCTTCAGGTGTGGTCAAACAGTAGCAGCAGCAGACAGGACGACAATGAAGTCCATGACAGGAGCGTTATCCTTGTGTAGGGATGTCCATCCAATCTGAAAAGCTTCCTGTAATCAACAAATAACTCCTACAACCTTTAAAATGTCACTTTTATTGTTGTAAGTTTCTTTTATCCGTTTTCTAATACAGAACAAACTTTTTGTAAGTGAAGAATGTTGAGTCTTTTGGAGACATCTGAATGAAAAGAGCCTACTCTGCCATCTAGTGGCCAAAAAAGTGGAAACAATTCTTTAAACTGGAGCAAAATAAAGATTTCATATCCGGTAGATCCTCAATACAAAGCAGAAATTACTGAGGTCTTAACTTTAACCTGAGGCCAGATTTTAGCTTGGTAATGATGGTAAAATGGGATTAGCTTAATGTAGAGTAAGAATACCCTCAGTTTATATTACAGAAGTTTAACTTAATGGAGTATTAGGGGTTAGCTGATAAGTTCCTGAATAGAATAAAAAAGCCTAATTATCCACGGGTCGGTCTCCATCACCTCAGTAGAAGCCAGAGTCTTGAGCAGCCCAGTTTGGTGTCTGAGAAAAAGGGGGAAAAAAAGCACAAACACATTAGAAAAAGGATATATTTTGATTAACTTTTAGTTTAATTTTCCTTAAATTCGATCCAGACTCAACTTGTTCAGAGCAGAGATGGCTGAACATGTTCTGGTCCAGTTATAATTGGGTCGATAGAAAGGTTGAAGCAGGGTAAAAGTAATGAGTCTGCTTTATTTTAATTATTAATTATTATAATAGTTTACCCTCACCGTCCACTTCATCAGCTCCACCTGTTCAACTGCTGTTAAATATCCAACCAGCCAATCACACGGCAGCATGTAGACACGATGAAGACAACTTGCTGAAGTTCAAACTGACCATCAGAATGATGAAGAAAAAGGATTTAAGTAACTTTTAACATGTCATGGTTGTTGGTCTGAGTATTTACTGGGATTTTCACCCACAACCATCTCCAGGGTTTCTAGAGAATGTTCTGAAGAAGAGAAAACATCCAGAGCAGCAGTTGTCTGGACCAGGATGTCTGGTTGATGTCAGAGGTCAGAGGAGAATGGACAGACTGGTTGGAGATGATAGAAAGACAACAGGAAGTCCAATCAGCACTGGTTCCAACCAAAGGTCTGCAGAACAGCATCTCTGAACACACAACACGTCCAACCTTGAAGCAGATGGACTACAGCAGCAGAAGACACACCGGGTTCCTCCTGCCAGCTAAGAACAGGAAACTGAGGCTACAATTCACACACACTCACCAACACTGGACAATAGAAGATGGAGAAACGTTGCTGGTCTGATGAGTCTCCATTTCAGCTCCACATTCTGATGCTAGACTCAGAATCTGCTGGAAACATCATGAAAACATGGATCCATCCTGCCTTGGATCAACGCTTCAGGCTGCTGCTGGTGTAATGGTGGGGGGAGATTTTCTTGGCCCACTTTGGGTCCCTTAGTACCAACGTGTCCTGGTTTAACCAGCACAGCCTACCTGAGTATTGTTGCTGACCATGTCCATCCCTTCATGACCACAGTGGAGCATCTTCTGATGCTACTTCCAGCAGGATAATGCACCATGTCACAAAGCTCAGATCATCTCCACCTGCTTTCTAGAACATGACGATGAGTTCACTGGACTCCAACGGCCTCCACAGCCACCAGATCTCAGTCCAGTAGAGCAGCTTTGGGATGTGGTGGAACGGGAGATTCTCATCATGGATGCAGCCGACAAACCTGCAGCAACTGTGTGATGCTGTCATGTTAATATGGAGAAAACCTCTGAGGAAGGTTTCCATCACCTGCTTCATCTATCACACCAGAATTAAAGCAGGTCTGGAGGAAAAAGGGGGTCTAACATGGTACTAGAAGGTGGACCTGATAACGTGGACGGTGTATTTATGGGTCTCAGTTTATAAAAACTGCAGCAGCAGATCAGTGTAAAGCAGGTGTGCCAAGTCAGGTCCTCGAGATCTACCATCCTGAAACTTTAGTTAAAACCTTCAACACACCTTAATCAAGTGGCTGAATTCCCTCATCCACACGTCATTCAGCTCTGCAGAGGCCTGCTAACGAGACAGTCGCTTGATAGTTTACTGTATGCTGAGATAGATCTCGAGTACTGGAATTGGGCACTGCTGGTGTAGAGAAAGCGTGACGTGTTTCCATGCAAATCCACCAGGGGGCAGCACAACGTCAAGGTTGATAAACAGGTGAGGACAGGAAGTACCAACAAAGCCTCTTATGGGATTTCACTTTGTTGACTTATATGAAAACAGATTTTAACTGCTGCTTAAAAACAAAATAAATGAATGAGAAGGATTTAAGTTTAAATCTCTCCATTTCTACCCCAACAGGGAAAAAGTTTAGTTTGCTTTAACTCAAATTCAGAGTCGGATTTGTTTCAGTGAATAAATTAATTTTGAGTAGAGGTTCTTAAACGTTTTTCAACATTTACTACATGTTACCACAGAATCATTTTTCACCCTGGAAGCCTCTAACCCAGGGCGGTCCAGGGGGATGGACCAGGAAAATAAAATAACCTAGAAAAAGGAAAAACTCCACATTGTCTTTATGTATTTTAGCCCAAAGGGCATTATCAAGATGTTTAATGAACTATCCTTTTAGAAAAAACCTAAAATTTCTTGTTAGTCTCAGTTACACATTTACATAATTCTATTTAGGTATTTTATCTTTATAAATGTCTTATTTTATATATAAAATATAATATTTAGATATCTTTGCAATTTTTTCAAACATTTTAACATATATTTTATTATATATATTTCTAGTTATTCCTTTTAAAATTAATATTTTATTTATGACATTTTAATACATTAGAAATTCCAGATCACAACAGATCTATAAAACCAGGTTTCAGGTATCTGGAAGTGAAAAATCCAGCATTTCAGGTGAACATCAGAGTAACTAAAACCTAGAAATTATTTTAATTATTTTAATCCTGAGTAGCTGAACGGTTTCACCTCATCATATAAACTGAAGTCACATCTTTTAAGTCAGAAAAGATAGAAAAGTTCTCCCCCTCTTTTTATCGCATGTTCCCTCATGTGAGGAACACTGGCTTCGAGCAGCTGTTTGTGTTTCCATGGTGATAAAAGACGGAACAGTGTTGGTTCACCTCGTTCCTGTTGCTGTGCGCCACCTTCTTCTCAATGTTCATGGCCAACATCTGGCTACGGAAAGACAAGCTCTTGGTCTTCTCGATCACCTGCTGGTACGGTGAAACCGCGTTGTTGCCCATCACTACGTGACCCTGAAACAAAAACACACTTTTCTGAGGGTCCGACTTCAGCAGTTTAATCCTGATGGGTCTCCTGTCCCACTTTCCCTCTGGTGCGGGGAAACATCGCTGATGGGCTGGGTGTTGTGAAGCTCACCAGTTTGGAGTCGATCTTGGCATCGAGTCTGGCGTTTCGGATGAGATTGACGATCCACCGCTCCGCCTCTTCGGGCGTCATGTTGAGCTTGTCTGCCAGCATGCTGAGAGGAGAGAGCGACGGAGACATTTCAGTAAATCACCCCTGGAGGAGTTTGGAAGCATGCAGGAGCAGAGATATGAAGCAGCTTCCTTTCTACAACAAACGCTTCCACAGTCGCTTTAAAGACCCCCCACCTGATGCTGATACACTGATGGATCCGACAGAAGGTCTCAAAGATGAAGAGACGGGCGTTCTCGATGAAGTCCTCCAGACAGGCAACCAGAAAGAAATCATTCACAAGAACCTAAAGAAGGTAAAGATTCAGACACTTCACACAATCCATTCACAGCAGTTATAAAAATTTATATACGAAAACATTCAAATTAACACAAGAGCCAAGATGTCACTGTGACCAAGTTAGAATGAGCATATTTAATAACTTAGTCAAATAAAGCACAACTCCTCAATATCATCACTTTCCATACGAGCTCATGCGTGAGTCATGACGGCAGAAAAGCTCACCCAGCACACGGAACGAACCCAACCGGGTCGTCCTGCAGCATCCGCTAAATGGAAGGCTGGAAAACGGTCAGAAACCTCACAAATATGGAGGATAACATGGTGGCACGTCGGTGGATTCGGTTCATTGCTGGAACAAAGCGCCTACATGCCCAAAACCCGCTTCTCTAGCAGATAAATTCAGACTTTAATGTGGCATGAATAACGGTCATGCATTAATGCAGCAAGTGTTAATTCCACAGATTAACCTCTTTGCACCGACACGTTATTTTTCCTAATGAAATCTTTAGGACCTATAAGGAGTGTTCATGTGACTTTACACGTTTACAGTGTTGGAAAATTAGAGCAGAATAATAGTAATGGTGCCATCCTTATTGCTTGGTCATGTATTTTACATTTGGGACTTTGTAGGAATAAATAAACATCTTCAAGAAGTGCACAGATGCCCAAACAGCTCAAAGTAGTGATGCTATGTCTGGTACCAAAGCCCCGAAGCCTGCTTGGAGTAAAGGGGGGGGTGCCCAAATGAAGCCTGCATCGAGGCCCGTATTATTTTTCTGAATATCACGCGACTAAAGACCAATGAGGCCCTGCTTTTCCTAAATCATGTGAGTGCCTGTATGATTGGAGCTGCTGAAAAAGCAGAGGAAAATGCAGGAAATTCTCCCTTTTTAATTTAAGATGACAACACATGCGGCACTGCCACAGAGAAGGAGCAGCCAAAAAGATGAGACATCAGCTGTGTGGAAATACTGATATATCTTCAAATAGGATACCTTGGATCTGCAGAGCGTGAGCAAGAGAGAGAAAGAGAGATGAATGTGTGGCATGCCACATGTTTTAATTTTATTGTTCCAGCTGTTCTTACAGCAGCACCACAGCCATGCTGAGGCACTACCGGTCCTCCAGCCGCCACATCCCAGGCCGTGTAATACACTCCTGATGATCTGTTAATTGCAATATCCTTCATTTTGACTGAAACACATCAGCCATTTCCTCCCTTACACAAACTGGCCCTTCAGCTTATGTGCACACCTGCTTCTTCAGTCCCCCGTGAGGGTTTTTTTTAAGGCTGGTGAAGTTCTATCAAAGAGGAATCACCTGAGCCTCAGCACTGTCACAACAGTCTCATTCCTGAACAGGAGTCAATAAAGCACAACCCTCCCGCTCACCTGACGTCCCAGCCACACAAGCACTTCCTGCCACCATCGTGTACATACACATCCTTAAAAAAAAAAGCTGTCTACATATAAAGAAAAATATATTACTTTATTCGCAAATTATATATATATATAGATTAATTTACAATACAGTTGCATCATTATGTTTACATATCCACCGCATGTAGCGTACGTATTTGACTGGACATCGAATAACCAGCAGATGTCAGCACCACCACCTGAGCTGTTAAATTAGGCCTCAAGTTTTCACACTTTTTGCGAAGCAATTGACCAGAAAGACAACACTTTCAGGAGGCTTCATCACACCATCACCGGCTCTAAGTGGTTTCTACAGCAGCTGGATTTTATGAAGGGAACCAGCCAGCAACACAGGTGGAACAAACGGACTGCAGCACAATCCTAAAAAGAAGGCGGAGCCAAGTACGGAGAACTCTGTTACCAGCAGCACATGCTGGAGACGTGATCTTGTGAATTTCATCGAAATCGAATCAAAGTAGGCTGTGGTGAATCGAATCAAATCAAATCAGGAAATTAGTGAGGATACCCAGCCCTAGTGTGCACATTAAAATTACTTTAAATCTTGAAAAGTTAACACCAGGAATCAGATTATTAGCAAAGATATTTAGATACTGATCAGCAGAGTCTGAAGCAGTTTGAGCAACTGGAAACGGGAGAAAGAGGAAAAGTAGGAATATACTGATGACTGACATGAACAGAAAACTGGTGCCACATCCAGCCCAGAAATCCCTTTCTAGTGAACAGAAAAAAAATCTATATAAATAGAAAAGAAAACTTTATTTGATGACATTTGTACAGTAATAAGATGTGTTTGGATCTCTGGAAGGAAAACAGACACCCACACACAGTATGAAAAACCAGCAGAAGTCACGGCAGCGGTGACCTCCTGACCCACCTTCATCCCCCCATCACTACATTCACCCTCCATTTCTGGCAGTGCCGCTGAAGCCGTGCAAACTCTGCAAAAAGAAAGGTTAAGGCCCAATTCATGATGTGCAAAACGGTCCCCAAGCACAGCTTCACCACCTCGGTCGAGGGTTTCTAAAGAGGACTCCTAAATCTGACAGCTGTTCCGCTTTGGAAATCAAAATGAATGAAAGTAAGAGCCAGCAAATCAGGCCAGACATGGATTTGCTGAGGCTGAATAGCTGCAGAGTTAAAAGCCTGGGACTCAGGAGATCAGGGGACGGCTGCGGAGAAAGCTCCACATTACCCTCAATTCCAGGAGACAGATGACTTATGGGCCATTTTGGCCTGTGCAGCGTGACCAGCAGTGCCGAGGAAAGCTGATGTCGTCCTTACCGACTCGCACTCCCTCAGCTTCTTCTGGGCGCTGTCGAAGTCGAAGTTCACGTAGAGACACTCCACGAACTCTGTGATGGGGTCCTTGTAGGTGTACGACTCCTACACCAGCGAGACAAAGATGGTTAAACCACGAGGCACCGATTCAAGCTGAATTATTCTGAACGTCGTCCTCTCACCTGCTGAATGACTTTCACCAGATCTTTGAGCACTTGCCTCCGTTTTCGTACATCTTTGTTGGTGATGACTGCAGTGGTGAGGTATCGCAGTATGTGTGGGCACATCGTCTGGATGGCATTCAGGTACCTGAAAAACACACGTGACAGTTTAAAATTCCAGCCTTGGAATTGGGTTTTAATGCTCTGTACACACAAAAAGTTCCAGGTTTGACTTCAATTATCACTTTAATTTTTTAAATCTACAAATTTCTTTTTTTTTTTTTTTAAACAAATGACTTTTCAAAATAAACTTTTGGCTTAATTGTTTTTTTTCTTCAAATTATCCATTCTAGAACATAATTTTCCACCATACGGTTGATGGCTATATTAAATTATACTACACGTACATATTACATTATATATTACGTTTCAATGAGGCCTTTGTTGCATTTGTGACTGTTGCTTGGCAACAGAAAACATGATTTTAACTAAAGTGGTCGGTGTGTTGGTATCAATGTCAGTGTGTGGTATGAATGTGTGTTTTCAGAAAGTGATGTCTTTGTTTACAGGTAAACGGGTTTTGTCAATCATAATTTGAAGTTAAACGGTCACAGGTGAAAGAATTTGATCTCCGCTTCCAACGCAAGTTTATTTGGTTTCTGTTTCAGTGCAGCATGTTTGTGGAAATGAAGAGATTCTTCGACTGAAGGTCTGGGCCCAGTAAACCCAGAGCAGAGAAACAGTTTTTAAATCTCCCTCCACAGACTGAACACACTCACTGTCACACACAGACATGTATCACTGTGTGTGTCTGACAACGGGCTAAAACATGGACTAATTTTCACTACATGCCATTGAAGGGTTAAAATGATATGAAAAATACATGTAAATGTGTTAGTTATGATCAGCAAAAGCGTAGATAAGTAAATAAATAAAAAGTAAATAAAATAAAATCTATTTTTATAGCACTGCGTATGAACTGAACATTTTTGCATCAAGGGTAAGAAGTGGTGTAAAAAAAGAAAAATCAACAAACTGATGAAATAATGAAGCAGCTTTCTAACTAGGAGGTTTTTTTTAATAATGCTGACAGGTTTAAAGGGTGAGAATATCCGTCGCGGGTCTTTGAGGGAGAGAAAGAACAGCTCCATGAAGCCAGAGCACCGCTGGCTTTCCTCTGATAGCGTGTAAAGACTCACTGAGGCTGGTAGAGGAAGAGCTCGATGATGTTATCTCTGCCTTTGGGGTGGTTGAAAAACACAAAGAGGGACCAGTGAATGAGCCAAGTCCTCTGCTGGAGCGACTGAAGAGGAGAGCTCACCGACTGAGAGGAGACAGGAAGCAAACATGGAGCGTTACACAAACAAAAACCCACAACTAGTGAAGATCCCGTCCGGTTCTGGACCAGGGATCTGGAGCAAACACACAGCAAGAGGAATTCAGTAAACATGAAAATAACAGAAGATATTAACTGCAGTTCTTTAGTAAAAGTAACCGATGGCTAATTCGTCCAGGTGAGGTTACATTTTAATATTAACAGGGCAGGGGGAAAACTATTTTACTTCAGAGTTCAGGTGGTCAGGATTACTACAAACATGTGGAAATGTACACGTATGTATTTAAAATAACTATCTCTTGGAAGGTTCCTCTGATCATGTGAAATACTGGATTGTTCGGTTCCAGACGCCCTTTATTTTATGTTTTGTAATTCATGTGTAAATAACAAACGTGTAAAATAAATAGAATATTAAAATAAATCAAAATATAAAACACATGTAAAAGACATAAAAAGAACCTCAATTAGTTTCCTGATTGGAATGACTGGATCAACAAAAACCACAAACAAAAAGGAATTTTCCAACAAAAAGACGACGTCCACTACATAAACTCTGGTCTACAATAAGCTGGTTGACCATAAACTCATCAACTCATAACGAACCGCGGGAATGTCACGTCGGGAATTAAAAGAAAACTGAACACGTCTCAGCTCCTGAACCCAACACTTGGCTGCCTTAGTCCAATTTCAAACATCACTTAAGTGAGATTTTAAATGAGACTAACATTTAAATTTGCTGTGATGTATGAAAGTCCATCTCATCCTTACAGGCTGGACAACTGGGACTTTAAATAAATCAGGATCTCCATGTGGAGCTGTCTGAAGGACAAAAGCCTCCAGAAAGCTGCCATCAAAGTTCTGACAGAAAGCAGCAGGACTGATTTTATTACTCCAGCTGGTTCAACACAATTAAATAAAAAAAGCTTCATAAAAAGCTTTGGGTTCAGGGGAAGTGGAATCCAGTCGGAGAGGCCTCAGATTCACTTTATAGCTTTTCCTCCAGCTCTGAACTTTCATTCACCAGAAGAGTTTCCTGGATCATTTTTATTTAACTTGCATTTTATTCTTGGTTTTGACTCAGTTGAATTAGTTGTGGCTCTTTCATTTTTTGGCAGGTATGGAGAAAACTTCTTCCCCATCAGCGACCACCAGCAGCGCCCTTTTCCATCATTTCTAACCTGGTCAAATCTTGCTTCGTTTTGAACATATAAAAACAGAAGTCAGCATGCGATATAGAAAGTTTCCTCTTGGTTTTATTCTTACGTTGTTATCAATGGTCTCCCTCAGACGAGTGAGATCCTCCATGGCTGCTTCCCAGTTCTGCATCAGGATCTCAGAGGCCAGTTTTCCCCACAGAGAGCTCAGAGCGTTCCTGTCTGTGGAGGGAACCTGAGCAGAAAGCAGCACACGTCAGATTTACAAGCCAGCTAATACAGAAGAAACCGTGTTCATGTATTGATGAACTCATCTTTCATATGGAAATTTTCTCACCAGGACACGGAAGAAGTAGAGGTACTCTGCAGCCCCGGAGTAGTTACCGCACTCGTACTGGAACTTGGCGTACCTGTACAGCGTGTCCAGGTATTCCTGACGGAACTAAAGAGGTAAAATACGGGTCAAGAACACTGAGCACAAACAGATGGAGCAAACATGTAAAAGACGTTACGGACTCATAATGTCTGAATGCAAATCATTCATATGAACACAGACAGCCTCTGAAGCCCTGAGGCTCAGTCAGACTGGTGCGTTCTTCAAGCTGCCAGGTAGAACGCAGCTACATCGTTCATCCTTTAGGCAAAAACAGTGTTCTTTTACCACCTTAAGAAGATTTACCAGCCGTGTAAATGTTAAAGTTCTTTTTTCTCCTCATGCACTGACTAGTCACCAAAGAGAATTCATCTGTAGATGAGGTAAAAGAGGTCAAATTAAGAAGACATTATCCAGAAAGCTGCATGGAGTACCTCTGGTAATTGAGTGCATAATAAGCACATCTGTGGGTGTTGGATGATTTGACTCTGTGACAGCTGGTTGCTATGGAAACGCAAGAGCATGTCTTGAGACCCAGTTTGAGATTACACAGCAGTGCAACTTTTCTGCAGCAGGAACCTGTAAAAAGGACTTACGTTGTGTTTTTCCGACAGATAGTCAAACAGCATCCTCCCGTCTCTGATGAAGACAGACAAAGAGTTCAAACAGCTGCTTATAGTCCTCATACATGCCAGAAGTACTATGATGATGTCAGAATGATAAATGGGGCTGGGACAGACCTCGTGGACTGCATCTGCCGGGTGGTCTCCGGGTCTTCGAACATCTTGACGATGGGCTCCGTCTCTGACTGAAGCTGCTTCAGCTGGGCCACCACAGTGCTCCTCTTCTCCCTCAAGGCTGAAGCAGGACATTCATCCATTAAACAGTGATTCATACTGAGATCATATGTGGGTAGAAAACGTGCTTTTGTACCATTTTCAGTGAGTTCACACAGATGAATGCAGCTACATACAGTTTACTGTGAGATAAGGAAACATGGCAAAGCTAAGCAGTGATGAGGATTCAAACCATCACGAAAACAGTGACAGACAAAAAGCAATTCGAATTAAATAATCTTGTTGTAATACGCTCTGCTATTTCATCACATGCTCCAAAAGACACGCACGCTTCTGCTTCTGAAGGTGAATCTGGGAAAATAGCAAAGTGGATACTCTGCCATTGCTGCAAACTTAACCATTATGCGCTCAATGAGCAGTGGACCCCTTCCATGTCCCTTCCATGTCCCTAAGCACTCTCAGGGGGCCGGTGTTGTCTTGAAAAAAGTACCCCTGCAGGAGTGCTTATTTTAACACAACTGGCCACATCACACATTATAAATAGGCTTTATTTTGCTGTATTCCTACGTGACAAATCTGCCAAATAGTGGAAGGACCGAAGCTGTGATTTGTTTAGCAAAAGACATTGTCTGTGATACCGTTTTCCAAATATTTTAGAAAATATTGTGATATTTTTTGGCAATATCACCCATCCCCTACCTACCTACATACTGCGTCATCTTAACAGGCTGACCAATAATGAGTGGTCATCTGGAGCAGGAAAAAGCCAAATCGCAAGGACAAAAAATAAATCCCTTCATTTTATTTTTCCATTTATGACTTTTGAGGAAAATCGCCCTCTTATATGCATCGCAAAAGCTATCCTGGAATTATTTCCGCAGTGGATCGCGTATCATAAGGATCTAGATGGAAAGAGATCACGGATGCAGTTGCGTTGCATATCTGATGATATGAAGCTGTTTATATGGTGGAAAAGTTCCCACATGTAGCGTTAATCAAACTTGCTCAAAACTACCAAACAAATTCTTGGGATTTCAACCCTTTCATTGCCAGTTTATTTGATTTATTGCATTATTTAACCACAAAAACTGAATTATTTTCCGTGCAATAAATATCTAGGGGCAGAGTCTTTGGAGCTGATTAGAATCTTGGATGTGTCAAAGATGAGAAGGAAAATGGGTTTGTTTGCATTAATATTTTTAATATTTTTACGTGGTGTCGAATACTCCCTCTGCTGAACTTTGGGGCCAAAAATGTCCCACTGACTTATTAAAATAACATTTTATAACCAGATATTAAAGTTTAAAACCTTTTCAATGTCAGCAATTTCTTTGGAAGAGAAGTTGTGAGAGATTTTTACTGGATTGCACCAGTTAATCTTTTCCCAGGTTTGGGAGACGGAGAAAATTCCTGTATTTTTTTTCAGTTTTATTATGGAGCCATGACACTAGCAGGAGGCGCTAAGAGCGATTTACCTGTGTGTGTAACATTTCTGATTATCTAAATGTTGATTAGATGTTGACTTAGAAATGATTTCTAAGACTACTAAGCACACTTATTTATTACCTTTTTATTTTTTTTACATTTCAACTACTGTCATGATAGTGTTGCATGTGGGACTGGGCTATATATTGAGTAAACTTGATGTATCCTGACAGGCTTTTCCGTACGATATATAAAAATTGCTTTATTACGATCACCAAGTACAAACTATCACAGCAGTGTTATGTAGGATTTTCTTCGTAGCGCTCGTTCTGCTGGTCGGAGTGAAGCTTACCGCACGCGACACGGCTTCTCACAGCAGACAGCTCGCTCTCCCGCCCACCCAGAAAACACTCCTGCTCACACACTCGTTTCAGGAATATGCAGGAGTATGCAGCTAGCCATCTTGCAAGCTAGTTTATGAAGCTGTAAGTTAGACATCCATCTTATGCAGTAATTCTCCTCAGAAATGACAAGGAGACTGATTGTTCAGCTGTGTGTGTTTCTCTGATGGACATGAAGTTCTTAGTACACTGGAAAACTCCTCCAGCTGCTCTTAATAAGAGCTGATCTTAAACCTCGATTTCACAAATAAAAACAAGGAGTGAGAGGCAGAGGACTGTGGTTTGAATTTTTAGCTTCTTAAATTGAATAACTGGTCTGCATCAGTAATATCAGCAGAGGAAAACACGAATGCTGGTCAAGTTGATTAGCATCACAATGAAAGCGGGCATGCTCAACACAACGCTGACCTAACTAAAAGATCTGTATACGTGTTTCCATGGATACCCTGTATTTGGAAATCTCAGGAATTGAGACACCCCAACCGAAAATTAGGTTTTTTTCAAATTGACATAAAATCTGTTCCAGCTAACACATCAAGAAACAAAAATTGAACAATCTGAATTGACCTGTATTTGAAAAATAATACCTTATAGATATCACAATTTACATGCCATAGCAGCAAGATGTAAAGGACAGTCCCAGAGAGAAAGCAAAGACACACACAGGCTGCACAGGGGTAATAACAATTGTTATAATAACAGCGTACAATGACAATGTGTACACTGTATCCAAGACGCATCTCATACTGAAATTGCGACTGTCAAAATTGCTTTTAGTGTGGTATGACATGAATGTGCTCTTACAGTGTGGGATTTCCTTGTCAGGATACAGGTTTTTGTACACATCCATGGCGAAATCCACCATGTTGGTGTCGCTGAGGAGGTCCAGCTTTCCCTGCAGAAGTTCCTTCTCATTGTAGATCTGCCATGAAAATAGACATAATTACATGATTAACCATCCGTGAAAATGCTACACAACCTACTTTTAATGCGCACTTTAACATTACTGGGCTGAGAGACAGAAGCATGAATATGGCAGGTCTCATTCAAACAGGCAGTTAATCCTGGGTAACTGCTGAGCTACAGGCTGACACGCAAAGAAACAAAGCTACATACCTAAAATAAATGGTTATATTCAATAAAATTTTCCTACTTTTCTGCTCCTATAACTTACACTGCAGCCGTAAACAAATGATACAAAAATGTGCCCGGTTAGGGAAATTATTACTACCGTTAGCTGCTAGCTAATGGGCTAGCTAACGCGAGTACTGACCAGCTGAGACGGGTTGTTTCCAGCTAAAACCATGTTTTTAACGTCCAAATTAAATAGCTACAGAATATTTCAGCGTTGTAAAACACAAAATGTCGATACCTCTTTCACAGACAAGAACTCCAGCAGAGGAAAAACCAAATGCCGGTCCAGAAAATGTGCTATCTTGGTTGTCAGATCGTACTCCGCCATCTTTGCCGGTTTCACAGTTAAACTTTATTGACAAAAGGTTTCCGGCATTTACAACGCCGATTGACGATTACGTCATCACGTAATATATTACATAGTAGGGGATTATATTTTATTAATGAATGAGTTTTAAACACTCAAAAACAAAGTTCATTATGATGACGTAAATTGCAACATCTAGATGACTTAAAAATTAGGTTATGAGATCTCAAATCATGTAATTTTCTTCTTGGTACCAACAGATTAAATTATTTTATTTTCAGTCAAATAAACTACATGTGTTTGTTAAATGTGTGCAAAGTGGCAAAATTCAGCAATAACCCTTTGCATGTTTCTTGTTCATCAAAATTAATGAAAGTTTCTGAAATAAACAGGTTCTTCCAAAAATCTATTAGTTTACTTATAACAAATGTACAAAATATGTCTGTTTCTATTGTTTGCAATTTACCCTTTCTGAAGATCTAAAGAGGAAGTTGCAGCTAAATCAACAGATGCCATGTGTAAGGTGTCTGATTGAACTCAAGTAAAAAGTGTTTGCATATATTTTACATAAAAAAATGACTAAAACATGCGATCTAGACATTTTGTTTGATGAGGGAGTTATAAAAGCTGTAAAACACAAATACTTAGGCATCATTATGGACACTAGTAATTTGTCTTTTAAAAAACATGTCAGCACAGTAATAAAAGGTAAACCTCAATTTGAATAATTTTAAGGGCATCACTCATCAAACATCCACATCTGCTGCAAAACATTTTCTACATCACATTTCCTCACTCGTCATACTGAGCAACAACTTGGACCCCAGCTGGGGCGACCACCCTTAAACCAGTATACTCTCTACAAATGCTACATATTAAACTAAAGGAGTGTCACCACTGTGATACATAGAAAAAAACCTAAACTTTAAAAAATTAAATTTTCCACTCAGACTGATGTTTATTTTAGATTTTTTAATCCTCTTTAGACTGAATTGTAGCTTTTTCTTATCTGTATGTTTTCGTTTGTCAATCGCTTTATGTAATATACTGTTAATCTACTCGGTATTTACCGTTTTACCTGCCCAGGGACTGCAGATGGAAATGAGCTTTTAGTCAACTCAGGGCTATCCCATGATTGTGCATCATCTCTGCCAAATAAACAAGTTTAAATGAATTAACCTGGCAAATATGCGGCAAGGCATTTAATTTAAATAGATATCTCTTCACTTCAAAGATTTTTTCTTTACAGCACTAATAAACACCACCACATATCCATGCATACTGTTGCTAGCAGTGTGTCGATGCCTCTTCTTTGTATTTCTGTGGAGTGTTTGTTTTAGCCGGTAAGCTTGTATCAAATTCTCAACATCTCAAGCACATGGGACTAAATGCATATGAATTAGCTGGAAATGTTTTATACTGTTAGAGAAAATGTATCAGTGTCATGTAAAACACTTTGGTCAGCCACATGACAGGAGGACTCTTCTCGCCTCTTGAACATGTGACCAACCTGAATGAGTCCCTGCTGATTTATTGAACTCCCTGAGGTCAGAAAAGTGGCTGGTTGGACAGGTAGCAGCTGTCCCCACAGCAGGGAATGCGATCAGGATGTGGGACATCGAGTTCATCAGCATCAGTTAATGAGCAGGAAAAAGCACTGCTCAGCCTTCTGGGGACGTTTCCAGCTGAATCCGGCTCTGATCAGACAGTCGGCACGAACACCGCGGTCACAGATAAGTTAAATGTTTTTCAGGAGTTTTACCCTTCAGAAAAAAGCTGCACAGATTCTCCAATAATTAAAAGAAACCTAATTAAAAATTAGAGCATCTACTCACCATCCACTTTATCAGGTCCAGTTCACTTACTAAATACCAAATCAGCCAATCACAGGGCAGCATGTAGACATGATGAAGACGACTTGCTGTAGTTCAAACTGAGCAACAGAATGAGGAAGAAAAAGGATTTAAGAGACTTTGAACGTGGCATGGTTGTTGGTCTGAGTATTTACTGGGATTTTCACACACAACCATCTCCAGGGTTTCCAGAGAATGTTCTGAAGAAGAGAAAATATCCAGAGCAGCAGTTGTCTGGACCAGGATGTCTGGTTGATGTCAGAGGTCAGAGGAGAATGGACAGACTGGTTGGAGATGATAGAAAGACAACAAGAAGTCCAATCAGCACTGGTTCCTAACAAGGTCTGCAGAACAGCATCTCTGAACATACAACACGTCCAACCTTGAAGCAGATGGACTACAGCAGCAGAAGACACACCGGGTACCTCCTGCCAGCTAAGAACAGGAAACTGAGGCTACAGTTCACACACACTCACGAACACTGGACAATAGAAGATGGAGAAACGTTGCTGGTCTGATGAGTCTCCATTTCAGCTCCACATTCAGATGCTCGGCTCAGAATCTGCTGGAAACATCATGAAAACATGGATCCATCCTGCCTTGGATCAACGCTTCAGGCTGCTGCTGGTGTAATGGTGGGGGGATATTTTCTTGGCCCACTTTGGGCCCCTTAGTACCAACGTGGCCTGGTTTAACCAGCACAGCCTACCTGAGTATTGTTGCTGACCATGTGCATCCCTTTATGACCACAGTGGAGCATCTTCTGATGCTACTTCCAGCAGGATAATGCACCATGTCACAAAGCTCAGATCATCTCCACCTGCTTTCTAGAACATGACGATGAGTTCACTGGACTCCAACGTCCTCCACAGCCACCAGATCTCAGTCCAGTAGAGCAGCTTTGGGATGTGGTGGAACGGCAGATTCTCATCATGGATGCAGCCGACAAACCTGCAGCAACTGTGTGATGCTGTCATGTTAATATGGAGAAAACTTCTGAGGAAGGTTTCCACCACCTGCTTTCTGCTACCAAGGATTAAAGCAGATCTGGAGGAAAAAAGAGAGACCAACCTGGTGCTAGACAGAGTTTATACTACTAAATTACTAAAACTTAAAAAAAAAAAAAAACAATGGAAGGGTCTCAGACAAACCAAAAACAACTCTGTTTTTCATTTAAACAGTTAATCCTGATCTGAACTTAAATAGTTGAATTTAACAAGTTCTTCCTTTGATCCAACTCCAGATATTTTCCGTGTTTAATGGTATTTTTCTCAATTAAAAGCTCCAGCTCCACCTCAGCTCTTACAAAAAATAAAAAACAAAAGCACTTTGAAATGACATACGAAGCTCAGCTTGTCTGCGAGAGATTTCTGCACATGCAACACTCACTGTGATGTCCCAGTCTGGGTGAAAGACATCCCCAGATTCAAGCTGCTAATGGGGGTAAACAACAATCTTGGGCGTCATAAAAACACTTTTATCATTGAAAGGAAACGTCTCCAAACCTCAGTAACAGCCAGAGTGCAGAAAGAGGAAACATCACATCATTTTGTGGGTCATCTTTAGAAATCCTTGGAGGGAAAACGATGTTTATGTTCCTCTGGAGGACAATGTTTTAAATACACTTTTAAAGCAGAAAAAATAAGTTCCATGATGAAAAAGTGGCTCCTTTTCTTTTATATATATAAATTACTGAGAAGCTGCTCACTGGCCATCTCCTCTGGCTGTGAGGGTAAAGATATTAGTTAAATGGAAGAATATACATAAAGTTTCACTTTAACAGGTTTCCCTGGTGAGGCAGTGAATGCCTCCCCATGGATGAGAGTCCCTTGCTATTTCTGTTTATGTAACTATTAGAGACGTTGCATAGAAATACAAGACAAGATCATATAGCATTAAGCTAAATCACAGCTCTGGTTCCTGATTGGGCTTTTCAAAGAGGGTGGGAAAAAAAAACAAAAAAAAAACAATTTAAAACTTTACAGTATAAACGGCAACATAAAACCTCACAGACAAAACTTTCCGACACAAAAAGCTTAGACTGGAGAAAATGTCTTCTTGCTGCCTGGCACACATCTGTTCCCAGTCATCCTCTCCTGGTCCCTCCTCAAGGCCAGGACATATCCTAGATTCAATCTCAGCTGCTGGCTGCCTTCCACTTCCCTTTTATGAGAACAATCTAAGCTCTTCACAGAAGAAAGCAAAAGATTAAGACAAGACTCAAATTAAAAAGGAGAAAAAGCCTTTACTCAAAATGTTTAATATTACACCTGGATAGAGATTCGGGTTCAGAGCCCTCATCTTGCTGCACAGAGCATCAAGTGTTGAAGCAAACAGACTAATACCAACATAAAAGCCGTAGAAATAAAACGGTCAGATCAAATTTCTGTCCGAATCTTCCCCATCAACACAGCAACTTCCAGTCTGGTTACCAGGGTTTCTGAGCTAATGGTGTCTGATGTTTGCTGGTGTTGTGGAAAACGAGTCCAGTGATGGCTTGTAGCTTATTGGTTTTTCTGGTTCTGCCTCAGTCACCAGGAAACAGTGGTGATAACCCTTCACAAATGATGCCATATATGAGCCTGAAATTAGGATAAAATGTGGGGAATAGTTGAATAATTCAGTAATTTTACCAGAACAAGGTAAACATTTCTTTCCGTTGTTCAGCAGCATCATGATGGAAAAATTCATACATAATGTTAGAAAGTCAATAAAAATGCAGAAAAGCTATTTTTGCATAGCGGGCTGAGTATCCTCATCTATCTAAAAGGAGTTTTAAAACCTTATTATAGCAAATGTTTAAAATTCATCCCTAGAAACGTTTGCTCAGTTCTTCAAATCCGATGACAAAAGTTAAATAGTTTGTCAAAACTTTACAAATCTTACAAATGAAACGCAGCACTCGTAAAAAGGGATTCCTTCCATCAATAAACCACACACAAACTTCCTGTTTACGTCTTACAGCAACAAACACTAAGGGAATTCATTCAAAACAGCCATCATTGGTGTTTCTGTGGGTTTTTTGGCTTCTTCGGGTCACGTTTGTCGTGTACTGTACTATGGAATATGCAACAGGAAGGTTGGCCTGGATGCAGGCGAGAAATAAAAATCTGTGTGCAGTCAAAATGGTGGAAAAAAAATACTGATTGCTGAAAAACAAAGATAGACAACTGGACTAAAATAAAATAAAAATAAAATGAAGCATCACTCAGGTCTCACCTCTGGTCCTGGTCAGACCTAATCCACATCAGCTGCAGTCTTCCTCCTGGATGACCACCTACTGGGCCTCCTCTTCCTCTCCAGTCTCCTTTCCACACATCTGTAAAAGTTATCCGGGTTTTTTTTTTATGCTCCGACACAAACTGATTTCCCAGCTGTAAAAATGGGCGAGATTAACTGGTGACCATCGAGATCCATTTCCAAACTTAACCAAGTGAAAAGGAGTTTAGCGAAATTGTGGTTTAGACTGATATTTGAATGAGAACAGCAGAATTCTGCTCAGAGTTTAACAGTTTGCATTTGACATTTTATTGAGAAATAGGCTTCACTTGGTCAGTTTCAGGCTTCAGACCTGACTTCAGGCATTTCGCTGCTGCACATGTGGAAACGTCTCTCCCAAAAGTTGGCAGGTTTTCTAAAATACAAAAGAAGTTTCAGTAATTTTTTTAGACCTTGACCTTTATTGAACAAATACAGTAAGTAAATTATTAAAATTTAAATGCTTCTTTAATAAAAAACTTGTATAGTTAGTTCAATAAAGTAATTTGAATGGAAATATTAGTCTAGACCTTAAATTTAAATCTAAATGGGCATTAGTCATCAACCTCCAGAAAAAGACTGACAATTCATTATTTCAAATTAAGAGGAAAGGAAAAGTAAAAGGCCAATAATTTCCACTAGAGAATAAACAGCTTTTCGTTTAGTTTTTCATTTTAGATAAAAGTCCAATTTGTTAGTCTCTAGAAAACTTAAAGGTCAAAGCTCCGAATGTCGTCGTCCATTGCAGAAAGCGATGAGGTAGGACTGAAACACACGACTACAGGCAGGTCAACTTAACTTTGGGCTCATATGTAACAATAGAACTGAAACAAGACGACAGAGGACCAGATAAAGAACAGCAAACCTAAACAAAATAGACAAGGACCTGGAACAAGGGAAACCGAGGGGGCTAATTAAATGAACAGAAAACAACAAATATTAAAAATAACCTAAAACATGAAGCTTAATGAGTACACGTAAAAACAGGGCAAAACTTAAATGAACTGAACAGAAATAAAGCAACTATATTAAACTTTCATGAGCAAAAACGTGACACCATAACGAATAAAAATACAAACTAAAACTCACAGAACAACAATACAGCCAATAAAAAAAAAGATAATTAAAATCCATTTATAAAGCAATTTTCCTGCCAAACGCAACACAAAGTGCTTCAATATGCATCAATTGTTTTTATCAAGTAAAACAAGCCTTCACACACACACACACACACACACCAAAGAAAGCAACATAATTAAAACAAACTTATTTGCTCTCACACGCAGTCATCCACACACATGCACAAACAGAGCAGTCCCCTTAAATAAAGTTAATCATATAGCTCTAAGAATAATTAAAAAAAAGCATAAAAAAAAAAAAAAATACACAAAAGGAATTCATAAAATGTGCTAAAAATTAAACAAAATTAAAAACATGAATTAAATAAAGATCAATAGAATTCAGTTAAAGCTAAGCTAAAAACGTCTTGAGCCTCTTTTTTTTTTTTAAAAAAAAAAGATGAACAGTCTCAGCAGACCTGAGGTTCTCTGGCAGGATGTTCCACAGCTGAGGCCTGTAGTGATGGAGCAAGGCCTCGCCGTATGTTTTGGTTCTAACTTTTGAAACAACTAAAAGGCTGGTACCAGAGGACCTCAGTGGAAAAAGATAAAAAAAGAAAAAAAAAAAAAAAAGACAAAGACAGGAAAAATTCATAGAATATCCAATAATAGTCCTTTTACATGATGCCAGCTCCCAAACCACAGTTCCGAAACCACCAGTTCTCACCAGGCAAAAGTAAAGGTTGGGTTTACCCAAATGCCAGACCGTTGTATCAGGTATGTTACAACAGAGTTAAAACAAAAAAAACAAAACAAAAACAAAACAAAAATAGCTGGAATGCTGGCGTGGGACTGCTGAGGCACTGGCGTGTAACCTGCAGGTGTGGGACCCCGGAGACGCTGGCGTGGAACCTGCAGGTGTGGGACCCGGAGGCGCTGGCGTGGAACCTGCAGGTGTGGGACCCGGAGGCGCTGGCGTGGAACCTGCAGGTGTGGGACCCGGAGGCGCTGGCGTGTGATTCCCGGAGGCGCTGGCGTGGAACCTGCAGGTGTGGGACCCGGAGGCGCTGGCGTGGAACCTGCAGGTGTGGGACCCGGAGGCACTGGCGTGTGACTCCCGGAGGCGCTGGCGTGGAACCTGCAGGCATGGGACCACGGAGGCGCTGGCGTGGAACCTGCAGGTGTGGGACCCCGGAGGCGCTGGCGTGGAACCTGTAGGTGTAGTACCCCGGAGGCGCTGGCGTGGAGCCTGTAGGTGTGGGACCCCGGAGGCGCTGGCGTGGAACCTGCATGTGTAGTACCCCGGAGGCGCTGGCGTGGAACCTGCAGGCATGGGATCCGGAGGCGCTGGCGTGGAACCTGCAGGCGTGGTACCTGCAGGCGTGGTACCCTGGAGGCGCTGGCGTGGAGCCTGCAGGTGTGGGACCCCAGAGGCGCTGGCGTGGAACCTGCAGGTGTGGCACCCCAGAGACGCTGGCGTGGAACCTGCAGGCATGGGATCCGGAGGTGCTGGAGTGGAACCTGCAGGCGTGGTACCTGCAGGCGTGGTACCCTGGAGGCGCTGGCGTGGAACCTGCAGGCGTGGGACCCCAGAGGCGCTGGCGTGGAACCTGCATGTGTAGTACCCCGGAGACGCTGGCGTGGAACCTGTAGCATGGGATCCGGAGGTGCTGGCGTGGAACCTGCAGGTGTGGAACCTGCAGGAGTGGTACCCTGGAGGTGCTGGCGTGGAACCTGCAGGCGTGGGACCCCGGAGGCGCTGGCGTGGAACCTGCAGGCGTGGGATCCGGAGGTGCTGGCATGGAACCTGCAGGCGTGGTACCCTGGAGGCGCTGGCGTGGAACCTGCAGGTGTGGGACCCTTGGAGGCGCTGGCGTGGAACCTGCAGGAGTGGGACTCCCGGAGGCGCTGGCGTGGAACCTGCAGGAGTGTGACTCCCGGAGGCGCTGGCGTGGAACCTGCAGGTGTGGGACCCCGGAGGCGCTGGCGAATTGGGCTCTGATTCCGTCAGAGGTTTGTAAAATGGCTGAGAAGCAGGCTGGAGCACTGGAGACGGCACGAGACAGGTGTGAGAAAAGTTTTATTCTTTTGTTTTGTTTTTTTATTCTAGCCTTGTGTCTTTCGGGCCACCACAGCTGTCTGTGCAGAGGCAGGAGGGTCAGGACTTCCAGATGGAGGTCTACTGATCTGCCAATCTGGTTCCCCAGAACGATGACCTCACATCCACCAGTTCTGGCTCTGCATGGCTGAGAGAAGCAGAAATGTGTCTCTGGGTGCCTTATACCCTTCTTGGAGCTCAAAGCGGCTGGTCTTCATCAAGACCCAGTCAGTTGTGGAGGTTCAGGGCAGCCTCTGCAAAAGAATTCCAGCGGGGTAATTTGATGTCCTGCTGGGTCCCATTTTGGCCTGTTCAGTCTGTCATGGATTGGACGCAGGAAACAAGATGCAGGAATAACAAACACTGGTGGCAGATGAGGGTTGGGGGAAGATTTCATTTAAACAAAACTAAAGACTACACAACACAACCAACACACAAAAGACAACTGGGGAAATGACCGGACCTCTGACCCGGTGATGATTAACAAACACACACTGAGCTGGTAATGAATGCAGGAAAACCTGGAGCATATATACAGAGGGACTGATTACAAAACAAGAAGCAGGTGTAAAAACAACCAGAAGCAGGGAACAGGAAGTAAATGAGGGATCTAAGCATAGCATTTTTATGATACACTCTCAAGATTCACCATATAAGGTTCTCTGTCCTACAGACTGGATTCACACACGAACATGTCTTCTATGCACACGAACATCCTATATGCAAACTCTATGATTGGAGGATACAGGACTGAGGAATGTTCTTTGTTTGAAAACTATAAAAGAGAGACTTACACATCTAGTCAGGGGTTTTTCTACGATTGGCTTCAGAAACCTCACAGAGATGCATATCTGTTTACGATGTCACTTATTGTAATAAACCATCATCATTTTTACATAAAGCTGATGTCCAGAGCTCTTCTTTTACCTGAAAGTATTTTTGTCACAGCATAAGCCTAAAGTAATTTACTACAAAATAGTATGATCCAGAGAAGAAGATCTTCATATGATGAAGTCATCATATTACAGAAACGGCTATGAAGACACCAAGGACACTAAAGGGGAAACCACCGTACAGCACCACAGAGAGGACAAGTTATCAACCAGATGATGGCTTCACAAAACTATAGAATGTTAAGGACAGTAAACTACAAAATGCCACAACAGACTATTTCTCCACAACACCTGCTTCCACAAAATAAACCCCACCATTGCATCCAGAGTCAGAAAGTACTCCACAACATAAACAACACACAAAGGGGAGAAACCCCCTACGAAATAAGACAGAACTAACAAAACGACTAGACTAGAAACCAAGACGGCAATGGAACATAAAACCCACAGCTAGCCACACAAGGATCCAGTCTACCATCACCAGACAGACCAGAACTGATCCCCTACTACCACATTAGGGTCCACATACTGCACCCCAAAACCACCAACTTACCTTCTTTGGTCCATTTAGCAGATATTTCCATTTGATGATCCGGATTGTAAATGTAAATATGTTTTATTTCTCATGTTTCTCTGATGTGACCACAATTATCACAGCAGTGCATGTCGGTGTCAGTGAGAGCTTCCACCAAAAGTGTTGTTTTTTTTCAAGCAAGGATGAGTTGTAGGTCATCTAGGAAGCAGAACATTAGGAAAAGGTTCAGGGAGTCTGGGACATCTGAGTAGAAACAGAGAAGAGTAGAAGAGAAACCACTGTTGGATGGTTGGGACCTTCCAGCAAGACTGCAGGAGAAACCATTATAATCAATAGACATATGGACTCAGGTGGAGCCATTTTTACTCCACACAGTCCACCACCGGATCCAGAACCAGAACCTGAAACTATAGATTACACAAGGAGGAAGCCATATGTTGACTAATGGAGAAAACAAAGGTTATTAGACCTCAAAAAAAGGAGGAAACAAAGCAAACAGGTTTATTTTTAATATTCTAAGCTGAAATGAAATGAGACATGACAGGCTGAGGTAATTAATCTGAGCATTTCTGAGCACGAACGCAGGTGTTTTTCCACTTTGATCCCAGACACTTCAACTTATGTGGCTTAGCCTGTCACCATTACCGTCGCCACACAAACATGCGCATACACACACGAACACACGCACACACAGTCTTTTCAAAAAGAACAGAAGTTTGTAAAGGGTTTCCATACACATAAAACAGCAACCCTGTGGGAGGAACAATACACCTCGACCTTCACTGTGCAGCTTTAAAATCTGCAGTTGGGGGAAAGAAAAAAAAACAAACAAAAAAAAAAGCACGCCATTTTTTCCCTTTATTTTTTGCTATTGTGTGGTCTCCTGCCATCAATACCAACATGGTTTCATATATTTAACTGTTCTGTCTTTGGTGGGGGCTCAGCACAGCAAGCTGAACAGTCTGTTACTTTAAACCCACAACTACAAGCACAAATTGATGCTCAGCTTGAATGACTTTCGAGCAGCATTGATTTTTTGATTGCATGGTGCTGCAGAACAAGCAGTAAACACATGTTTATTACACCTCGTAAGGCTCAAACGCTGAGCGCAGCCACATTCAGCAGACGGAGCACCAGTGCTTATCAGTCATGTTTCTGGACATGTGGTGCTCAAGCTGCTAAATGCTCCACTACGTTCACCAGCTAGCTTCCAACCAGTTTCTGTGTAACCCTGCAGAGCACATGAATAACAAACACAGTGACTAAGAAGAACTCTTCTGTGTGGGTGCTGGACAAACGTACAGGTTTAAAAGAGCCTGAGGCCAGCAGTCAGTTTATGACCAAACATTTATTATCTCAGTCTAATTTGTTGTCCTTGATAACGTGAAATAAAAAACTAAAAATAAAAAAAATCAATCAAGTGAAAACACCAACAGAGCAAATAAAGCCCATATGAAAATAAAATGTGATCTACTGCAGGGTGGTTTTACCGTCCATGCCATCAAGAACCATAAATCATGCCAAGGGGTCAGCCTGGACTGCAAACACCAAATCAAAAGTCCTTTTTACACTAACTAATCTCCATGAACACTTGCTAACATGTGCAATAGAAAAGCATTTAGCTGCTGCATCCAATGACAGTAGTTACAGGTATTTATCATCTCTTCCTTCACTCAGCATTTAACCAAAAAGAAAAACATGAATAAACAGGAGCAAGAGACCACTGTGCTCCAAACAATAGAATAAAAATAATTTAAAAACTTGAATTAGTGGTCTGAATGTTGAACATATAAAAATGGTGGAAGCAGACCAAAAGTAAGAAAATGGACCAAACAAAAATAAACTGAAACAATACTTTGTCATTGGGAAGCTCAGGTAGAGCAATGTTACAAACCAAAATACTGTACCTCCCTCCATGCATGGGATTAAAACAGAAACAACAAATGATGGTAACTTAAACAACACATGCAAAAACTCCTCTCCCTTCAATGCAGAAAACTGTTAAATGAAAGAAATAAATGCACCTGGTCAGACTGAAGTACAGGTGCCAACCCCTCTCTCCCAATCAAGGCATGCAAGTGACTGAAAAGCTGTTTAAATCACAATGTTCGAATTCATAATGGAGTCACATGACCCATTCCGTGTGGGTATACCTTCTATCTTGGCTGTTTTGCTTCAACAACCACTCCAAGATTTTCCATCCTCACCAGACATGACTTTCCACCAGACAAAGGTCTCGGCTGCTCTCAGGTGTGTCAGGAACAAAGACTGAAATTAAGTCTCCGCCCCCCTTTTATAGACTGCCCCCTTGGCTCAACTTGGGCATCTACATTTGCAACCACCTTTCCACATTTACGTGAACACAACACCTTCATTACAAACCTGAATTTATGACTGTGCAGTAGTTGCAGGTATCTATCAGCTCTGGCTCCAGTTAGCATTGAAGCCAACCCAACACCATGATTACAGACCAGTGAGGGTGCTGCACTCTGGGCTGCAAGAGTGGACACAGCTCACTTTATATGCACAGAAAAAAATCTCTTTTACAGCACAAATCATCAGAGCAGGGGATCCAACTAATACACTGAAGATGATTTAATGAAGACAAAGAGACCCAGAAGGATGTTGTCTGGATAAGACTAGCAGCAGAATGAATTCAATCTATTCTCAAAATAATTACTTGACAGTTTTGCTGAGGGAGCAAGAGTGAGAGAGTTTATTATTTCTGGTTGCATCAAGGCTGCTATGAGTACATGTGTCAAGATCCAATGAAAACAAAACAGCATCCTGTGCTTGACCTGAATGCTTTAAATATGAAGGCAAGTTTATTGTTCAGAACATTTTATGTACAAAACAATTCAAAATGCTTCACATAAAACATTAAAGGCATTGCAGTGCAAAGGAGAAATTAAAAGTGCATTAACAAGTTTAGAAAGAAATAAGATAAATTAAAGACAGAAAAAAATAAGATAAACTGTAAATAAGAATTGTTCATTGTTGATAACATGATGTCAGATTCCAAACATGAAAAACAGCCTCTGTGTTTCTTCAATTTTACTTAATCAGAATGTGTTTCTGACTCATTGGAAAAGGGCAACATGCCTGTGTTGAGCTGAGTCACCAGCACAGAATAACAACCTAAAATCAACCTCATTTCTCCATTTCAGCTGGACCAGGCTGTGACTCAGAATACAGTCTGGCATCTAAGAAAAATAAGAACTCTAATTAGCCAATTACCCTGACAGGCATGAAAGAAAACATCATAGAAAATAAAGAGACTCAACATGATGGTTCAAGTAATTGGCCAAATTCTGTGAAAAAGTTGCATTTCAAGTGAAAATGAACAAAATGCTTTGAAAAATAATTTATCATGGAACTTCATCCAAAGTGGAACAAATTCTAAAACATATGCACATGTTTTGTAATTGTGCTGCAGGAGGACAAACATGGCAGGGCAGAGGTTCCTGACATGGGATTGAAAGGTAGCGACCTAAGATGGACTGAGGTCTGTGAAGGCAGCAACCTGGGATGGATTGAGGTCTGTGAAGGCAGCGGCCTGGGGGGGACTGAGGTCTCTGAAGGCAGCGGCCTGGGGGGGGGACTGAGGTCTCTGAAGGCAGCGACCTGGGGTGGACTGTGGTCTGTGAAGGCAGCGACACGGGACAGACTGTGAAGGCAGTGACCCAACGGACTAAGGTCTGTGAAGTCTGCGGCCTGCTGGACTGAGGTCTGTGAAGGCAGCGACCCAACGGACTGAGGTCTGTGAAGTCTGTGACCCGGGTCGGACTGAGGTCTGTGAAGTCTGTGACCCGGGTCGGACTGAGGTCTGTGAAGTCTGTGACCCGGGTCGGACTGAGGTCTGTGAAGTCTGTGACCCGGGTGGGACTGAGGTCTGTGAAGTCTCCTGCTCACTGTAAAGGTTCATTATTTTTCTGGGTAAGTGAGTTTCTGATGTAGACATGAATCATCTCACATCGATCTGGTTTTTGCATTTGCATTTGCAGGGTTTTTTTCCCCCTCAGTTGCAGCAGTTCATCGCATTAAACACAGTCTTTGCATGCATGAAACCACAAAAATAAAGGAAAAAATTAGCAGCACTTTTAATCTGTAGTACTTTGCAATGTCCCAATCCATCCCTCATTTCTTTATATTTCTCTACCCAGTAGCCACACTTTGTTGTAAGCTTTTAAAATGGTCTTGATCAACAGTTCAACTTTCTGAAGGTTTTCTTTGGACATTATCTACTTTTTCCCTCATTTTCATTTTCAGAAAAAACTGTACTCTGACCTATGAATTATTCAACATTAAAAGCTTCTAACTCAGGGAATGAACCAGAGTTGTGTCGACACATAACAGAAAACCTAGATAAGAAGAAGTTTAAACTGGATCTTTAGACTCTTTGTCACAAATACACATAATTGGTTTCCATTTCTTTAGTTTCATGTGTGAAAACTAGCAAAGATCAGACAGTCTGAAAGACAGAAAACAAGATTTCAGCAGCAACAAGGTGATTCCCAAACAGCTGGTAGCTGGAAACTTGGCTTATCTCAGCATGGAGACAGAAACTGGACACGAGGAGGACAAAAGAAGAAGAGTCAGGACTAAAAACCATCTACAGCAGATGAACAGGATACTAAAGGGATGTCCTTAAGAAATATAAACAAATCCAGCAAAGACCTGAACCAGGACTTGAGAGATGCATCTGGACCTTCAGCTGAAGGTGAAGATAATCATAACAGATTATGTGTGAAGACAGTATGAACTCTTGTGGACTATACTATTTAAACAGTGTGGGATCAGCTGGACAGAGAACAGAACAAAAGGCAGAAACATCTAAAGAAGAGCTTTGAAAAGTCTTTCAACGGTCCTGGAGAACTATTCCTGGACACTAATTAAAGAAATGACAGAATGCTTTTCTAAGCAAGTTCAGACTGGGATGAAGAATGAAGCTGCTCTGATCTGGAAATACTCCTCTAGCTTTATATTCTCTATTATATTTATATTTGCATGTTTCACTAAATCTGCTGCTTTTTGTTTTCCTGGAAACGTATATAAACTCTTTATACATCCAAAAACAGCTCGACATGTTAGGGTAGCTCTGCTGAATTCAGCTCTGCATTTCTCAGAAAACATCTGAAGACACAAGTTGCTTTGTTAGCAGATGTGCTTGTTAAAAATAAGCTCACCTGAACAGAAACATAGAAGAAGAAGAAAAAGAAGAAGACAGTGTTGCAGATGTAGAAAGTTTTCCCTTTATTTTCCCAGGGTTTGTTATACTTCTCTCCAGCTCATTATAATGGAGGCCCCAGGGATTTCATTTGCATTAATCACAGCACAAAAAAAAAAAAAGAATCATATTTTAAAACTCACCTCGTCTCAGAGCGATTGTCCTACCCGCGAAATGAGTCCTTTGGGAATTCCAGGACAGAAGGTATGAGAATTTGCATATAGCTATGAAACTCATAATCACATATAATCCTTTTAACTACCGAAGCAAAAATATTCAACACACTGATTCTAGTGAAGACAAACTGGACTGAAGGAAGAGGTTTCATCCCAATATGTCTAAATTCAGGACATTGAATGGTCAGTTTGAAGACAGAAGTTGATCCTCTTCATTTATAAAAATTATATTTCTGAACATGCTCCTCTTGAACCACACTGCAACAAAGCATAAAGCTCTATGTTTAGAAAGAGGAAAAGGAAAAATCTGACTGAACTACAAAAGAGTGAAGGGTAACATCAAATTATCTATTTAAATTTCTTACAAATCACTTCTGTGTGAGGAATTAATTCATCTAAACTTTAAAAGGACTCAGAAGAAGACCGTTCATTTCTGTATCTTGGAGGTGAGACAGTGTGACTCAAAGCCTCGTCCCTAAAATGGATATGCTCAAGATCTGGGCAAATACAATCAATAGTGATGTCATTATTATCTCTGAAACTTGGCTCAAAATATCTGTACCTGATGAATTAATATGTATTGAAGGTTACAAAGTTTATAGATCTGATCGTGTTGGCAAAGGAGGTTGGGTTGCTATTTATGTTAAATCTAAGTTTATAAGCTTTATAACTGTCAGTAACTAAAGCTAAACAGTTTGAAATTCTGGCAATCAAAATAAAAATCTCAAAGGAAATTACAGTAGTTGATGCTATAGACCGCTATCTCATGAAAAGATGCTTTTCAATCTATATCCGATATATTACATGAAAGAAATAACACTGAATTTATTCTTATGGGTGATCTAAATTGGGACTGGTTTTCAGGAAACTCAGATTGTCTAAAAGAATTGTGTAATGACCTAAATTTGGTGCAACTTATAAATGAACCAACAAGAATAAACTCCAAAGCACAAATAAAATCAACCCTGACTAATCTAGTCATAACAAACACAGTTTATAAATACACCTCAACTGCAATATTTTGTAATGATGTCAGTGGTCATTGTGTAGTTTCTTGTGTAAGAAATACAGAATCCCCAAGGTAAAACCTCACGTCATCTTAAAAAGACACTTTAAATGTTTTGAACAACAGGCCTTTCTGCATGATCTGTATCACAGTGATCTTAGCAGGGTGTCTTTGATTTCAGATGCTGAATTGGCATGGAAATTTTTTCATTCAATTTTTCTTTCCATTGTAAACAAACATACATATCAAAAATCTTAGAATCAGTGGGAAGGACAATCCTTGGTTCTCAGACAGTCTTTCAGAACTAATTTGTTTAAAAAATAAGCTGTAGGCACAAGCTAGATTTTCCAACTCTGAAGCTGATTGGACTGCATTCAGAACTATAAGAAATAAGTGCACTTTAATGATTAGGAAGTACAAATCTGAGTTTTATTTAAAGTCACTTACAGACAACCTAAATAACCCTTTAAAGTTTTAGAAGTCAGTTAAATCTTTGTCTGGTGCTCATGTGACCTCTAACCTCCCAGAACAGATTATTGTGGGCTCAGATGCATTAAATGATAAAGCAACTATGGTCAATCCATTTAATAAACACTTCATTCAGGCTGGATTAATATTTGACCAAACTGTAAATCCATCTGTCCCATGTCCGGCAATTTCAAAAACAGAAAATGAAAACGTTAACTCTGAACTCTTTCATTTCAAAAGTATTTCAGTGTCAAAAGTACATAAAGCTCTGAAAGACATTGATAACAAAAAGTCTGCGGGTCCAGATAATCTGGATCCCTTCCTGTTAAAAGTGTCAGCTGATATTATTGCAGAGCCCATTACTCATATTTTCAATCTGAGTCTTCTTTCAAACTCCATTCCTAAATGTTGGAAAGCAGCATATGCCCTCCCTTTACGTAAAGGAGGAGACCCATCAGAGTTGAATAATTATCATTTGTTAATCTTTCTAAGGCATTTGATTCAGTTGATCATGATTTGTTACTAACCAAATTACAATCAATTGGTTTAAGGTCGAAGGCTGTTGCATGGCTCCAGAATTATCTCTTAGATCGTTCTCAGTGTGTTAATGCTGAAGGTTACACATCTGAATCTCTAGAGATAACCAAAGGTGTTCCTCAAGGATCAATCTTGGGTCTATATGCAAATGATACAGTGATTTACACCCAAGCTTCCACCATTGCAGGAGCAGTACATGAACTTCAGGCTGCATTTCAGGCATTGAAAAATACATTGTTGAGTCTAAAATTGGTTTTAAATACACAGAAAACAAAGTTTATGGTCTTCTCAAAAACTCGATCACAGCTACTTGACAATTGTTATATCTTCACACAAGTACTTGGGAAAATGGATTGATGATAACCTCTCCTTCAATGTACATATTACAACTTTAGTCAAAAAGGTTCCAGGTGAGGGTCTGCTGGGAACGTCTGGAAGAGTCCGCTGTCAGAAAGAGTTTCAACTCCCATCTCCGGCAGAGCTTCAACCATGTCCCAGGTGAGGCGGGGGACATTGAGTCTGAATGGGCTGTGTTCTGTGCCTCTATTGTGGAGGCAGCCAGCCACAGCTGTGGCCGTAAGGTCGTCGGTGCCTGTCGTGGCGGTAACCCCCGAACTCGTTGGTGGACACCGACAGGAAGGAATGCCGTCAAGCTGAAGGAGTCCTATCGGGCCTTTTTGGCCTGTGGGACTCCAGAGAAAGCTGATGGGTATCGGAGGGCTGAGCAGAGCATGGGAGGAGTTTGGAGAGGCCATGGGGAATGACTTCAAGACGGCTTTGAGGAGATTCTGGTCCACCATCAGGCGGCTCAGGAGGGGAAAGCAGTCCTTTATGGGGTGTCGGACTCGCTTGTATGAGCTGTCCGGTCCCTGTACGACCGGTGTCAGAGCTTGGTCTGCATTGCCGGCAGTAAATCAGAATCGTTTCCAGTGCGGGTTGGACTCTGCCAAGGCTGCCCTTTGTCACCGATTCCATTCATAACCTTTATGGACAGAATTTCTAGGCGCAGCCGAGGCGTTGAGGGGATCCTGTTCGGTGGCTTGAAAACCAACCTACACTGAGGACATTAATGCTACTTTCTTGAGTTTGGTTGTCATTCTAGATCAGGGGTAACCAACGTCGGTCCTAGAGGGCACCAATCCGGCAGGTTTTCCAGATTTCCTTGCTCCAGCACACCTGACTCAAATTAAATGGATCCAACAGCCTATAAGGATCTTCACAATGACTCGTTAGTTTAAGTCAGGTGTGTTGGAGCACGGAAATCTGGAAAACCTGCCGGATTGGTGCCCTCGAGGACCAACGTTGGCTACCCCTGTTCTAGATGCTAAATTAAGAGCCGTTTGGGAGCCAAAAGAGCCGGTTCTTTGAAATCCCACCACTACTGATAGTGATTCTGATGGCAGCAACACATCTGGAAAGAGTAGTTCCAGGGTGATTTTCAGCACAGTGTAAAAAAGTAGTTCCTGGGTGATGTTCAGCATGGTGTAGCATCTTCTTCTTGTAACATGTCTGGAAATGTCTGGGAAGTGAGGAGACCAGTTGCTGGAGTTTTAGGAGAGGAATGTTGTTCTAGCTGCTCTACAGTCCTGGACCTTGGTTGCTGGATTTCTGCTTCCATGATGCTCCAGATGTTGTGTACTGGTGAAAGGTCTGGACTGCAGGCAGGCTAGTTCAGCAGCCGGACTCTTCTCCTGTGAAGCCATGCTGCTGTGATGAATGCAGGATGTGGTTCAGCATCGTCTTGCTGAAATCTGCAAGGCCTTCCCTGAAAGAGACGTTGTCTGGATGGGAGCAGATGTTGCTCTAAAACCTCCATGTACTTTTCAGCATTGATGGAGCTTCACAGATGTGGAAGCTGCCCACGCCATAGGCACTAATGCAGCCCCATCCCATCAGAGATGCAGCTTTTCACCTGTCCACTGATAACAAGCTGGATGCTCCCTCTCCTCTTTAGTCTGCAGGACACGCCGTCCATGCTTTCCACAAACTAGTTCACATCTTCATCCAGGTTTCCACTTTGCCTCAGACCGTTTTAAATGAGCTTTGGTCCAGAGAAGACGGAAGAAGCTGGTTCTGGATCCTGTTCATATCTGGCTTCTTCTCTGCATGATGGAGCTTTAACCTGCATTAGTGGGTTTCAAGTTGAACTGCGTTCACAGACAGTGGTTTCTGGAAGTCTTCCTGAGTCCATGCAGTGGTTTCCAGTAGAGAATCATGTCTGCTTTTAATGCAGAAGATCACCAGCATCCAACCTTGTCTCATGCACACAGAGATTCCTCCTGATTCTCTGAATCTTCTGATGACATTCTACACTGTAGATGGTGGGATCTTCACAATTTTATGTTAAGGTACATTTTTCTAAAATTATTCCACAATTTTTAGACTCAGTTTGTCTCAGATTGGTGAATCTCTGCCCATTTTTCCATCCGAGAAATTCTCCCAGTTATACCCAGTCATGTAACTGACCTGCTGCCAGTTAACCTGGTTAGTTGTCAAATGTTCCTCCAGGTGTTTCTGGATTGTACAAGTTAGTTTTACAGCCTTCTTTTGCTCCTGTTCCAACTTTTTCCAGATGTGTTGCTGCATCAGATTCACTATCAGGTCATATTTTCCATCACATGGTAAAATGTTTGTTTCATCATCTGACATGTTGATCTTCTACTGGTGTCTCAACTTTTTTAGAATTGTGGTTTTATTTCTCGAATCTAATGGGACTTTTGCTATGAAATTAATTGATTTCTCAATGAAGAAAAAAAACAACAATAAAGCTGCAACAACTATACAAAATGCAGACTTTGAACTTCAGCAGCTGAAATTATATATGAAGACAGCAGAGAAGGGTCAAGCAGCTCAACAACAAAGGGAAAAAAAACACACAAAGATATGAGCAATTCAAGATGAACACAGGAGATTTCAACAAAATAGAAAGACAAAATATATGACAAATTTATTAACTTTCTGTCTGTGTTTTGGGGTAAAAAGTGTCTCTCCTGTTGTCCTTGTCTAGCCAGTGTGGCTATCATGCAAAAAACAGTGAATATCACTGAGATAACTGATGCTAAGATGAACAACCAATCATCATTTATTTATTTCCTAATTTATTAATTGGAGCATTTATGTCAGATTGTTTAGCTAACAGCTTTTTGATTTTCTGGAACAAACTGGGGTCATTCATACCAGCCAGCAGTGGCACATGATGAAGGAACCATCAAATTTAAGCTAAAACTACATTTAATAAAGAGATCTTTATTGGCCATGTACAGAACCGACTGAACTGAGATTCCCTAAAACATCTCCATCTCCAACAGACTCCTATTCACTATAAGAGCTGCATTCACTCCCTCTAATCAGTGAAAGGGTCTAAATTCAGACAGTATGGGACGTGTAGACGCTTTAAAACTGAGTTCAAACAGTTGCTTTACAACCACGAGAAAAGGTTGGAATGAAGGAGGATGAGTACTAGTGAGCATCAGAGCTAATTTCCGGCCTGAAACAACGATCCAGCAGCTCATCAGGCAGAAACCTGATGGATAAGCTCCTGCACAGCATGCACCACCTGGTAAAGGCTGGTCTGACGCTGATCATGGCACCTCAGGAACCCTTCAGTAAGTCCAAGACTAAACAGACGGCAGGTACCACACTTATAATCCTGTTTACATGATTTTAGCTGCTTGGAGACGTCTGAGGGGGCACACGGGACACACAGGAACACGTGACAGCTGACTGTGTGATTTTACTGCTTCACTTTGAAAGATTATTGATCTGGTGGTGAGGAAAATTATCATTGCTGCTGATTGTTTGTTATTGTTGCCACATTACACAAAAACTACCACGCGGAAGTTAATAAGAGCTAAAGGATCGGTTAAAAGAATAGTTCATTAAAGTATGGTGCAGAAATGACAAACATACCACTGACGCATGTTAATGACAACATTTCTGAGAACTTCATAACTTAAAATCCTTCTTCACATTTCCTTATAACTGAGATGGTGCATGCAACAGGTCTGAGTCGGACCCTCAGGTATCAAGCCTCTGGATATATCTGAAGTACATTTTTAAAATTGCAAGAGCAGGATTTAAATACTGTTTTAACATTATACTCATAACACACTGTGTAAAAAAGATTAACAAGAGCATAAGAAATATTGAAAAAGAGAAAGGAGTGAAGCAAGTGAGCCCATTCACATGCACCAAAAATCTGATCATTATCTGATTTGTGGAGTTATCAGATAATTATATAAGTGATCATGTGGACATTATAATCTGATTATGCTTCATCAGAAAACTGCAGTTATCTGATTATGAGAAATCGGATTAACACACCCTCCTAATCAAATTAACACCCCCCCTCCACTGCCCCTATAGGACCACCATCCATCATAGGGGTCATGGGGTCAGGTGCATTGTGAGTTGTGCAGTGGCTGAAGGCGGGGACCTTGGTGGTCCGATCCTCAGCTGCAGAAGCTAGCTCTTGGGATGTGGTCATCGTTTTGGTGGGGAAGGAGCCTGAGCTGGTGCGCGAGGTTGAGTGGTTCTGTTTAGATACACTACTGTTCAAAAGTTTGGGGTCACTTTGCCATTGGATTCAATAGGGAAGTGACCCCAAACTTTTGAACGGTAGTGTATAGTTGGACTCACCTTGACGCACGGCTTGGGCTCTGGAACTACTGTCCTCGAGAAGGGCTGGACCCTTTTCCATTCTGGAGTTGCTCCTGGTGAGAGGCGCCAAGCAGGTGTGGGCATGCTCACTGCCCCCCGACTTGGTGCCTTTATGTTGGGGTTTACTCCTGGGAATGAGAGGGTAGCCGTCCTCTGCAGTTGGGTGTGGGACGGGTCCTGACTGTTGTCTGTGCTTATATACCAAACAGCATTTCTGTTTGGTGTATATAGAGAGAGTACACACCTTTTTGGAGTGCTGGAGATCTCTCCTTCTGGGGATTCCCTTGTTCAGCTGGGGGACTTCAAAGCTCGTGTGGGCAATGACAGTGAGATCTGGAGGGGTGTGACTGGGAGGAATGACACTGTTGATCCGAACTTGAGTCGTGTTCAGTTACTGGACTTTTGTGTTCATAACAGATAGTCCATTACGAACACCATGTTCAAGCACAAGAGTGTCCACGTGTGCACTTGGCACCAGGACACACTAGGCTGCAGTTCGATGATCAACTTCATAGTTGTAACGTCAGACTTGCGGCCACATGTCTTGGACACTCGGTGAAGAGAGGGGCGGAGCTGTCAACCAATCACCACCTGATGGTGGGTTGGCTCAGATGGTGAGGGAAGATGCCGGTCAGGCCTGGCAGACCCAAATGTGTTGTGAAGGTCTGCTGGGAACATCTGGCGAAGTGCCCTGTCACGAAGAGTTTCAACTTCCACCACCGGCAGAGCTTCAACCGTGCCCCAGGTGAGGCAGGGGCATTGTGTCCAAGTGGACAGCCTCTGTTGCTGAGGTGTAAGGTCAGTGGTGCCTGTCGTGGTGGAAATCCCCAAACTTGTTGGTGGACACCGGCAGTGAGGGATGTCTTAAAGCTGAAGAAGGAGTCCTATCAGATCTTTTTGGCTTGTGGAACTCCTGAAGCAACTGATGAGGTAAAATGCAGCCTTGATGGTCGCTAAAGTAAAAACTTGGGAGGAGTTTGGAGAGGCCATGAAGAACGACATCCATGTGGCTTCGAGGAGATTCTGGTCCACCATCTGGCGGCTCAGGAGGGGGAAGCAGTGGCCCATCAACACTGTGTACAGTGGGGATGGGACTGTGCTGATCAAAACTCTGGTTGATTTTGGTTGGTGAAAGGAACACTTTGAAGATATCCTCTGTCCCACCAGCACGTCTTCCAATGAGGAAGCATGGGGACTTGGGGATGGGCTCCCCTATCTCCGGTGCTGAGGTTGCCCAAGTGATTAGAAAGCTTTTTGGTGGCATAATAATCAGCTTACATAGTTTTCATTTTTTTTTCCAGGGAAGGTTTAATTGGTGCATCCAGTCCTACATTAAAGAGAGCTGCTGTGAGACAGAAAAATTAGGTTTGGTCCATGGTTGATAGTCTGTGTAGGCTGTTGGTAGATATTACCCCAAGCAGCCTGTTGGGGTGATAAGCATCATGGGAAAAAAGAGTTTATTATGGGAAGTTGATGCATTTTAAGCAGACATCTTTTAGATTTCCAGGTAATTCTGTGAGGTTCTGGTAGATAACAAGAAAAGATGAAACTCAGACTCCATTCCCAGGTTAAAAATATAAAAATATTGATTCTGAAAATGCTGCACAAGAAAAATAGACATAATCAATGTTAGAAAAAAGCCACTCTCTTAGTATTTGATATTAAAAGAAAGCACTCAATTGATTGTCTCAGAATAAAGCCCTCCAAGGCTTCTGTTTTTTTTTTCTGAAAAATCTCTAATAAGTATCAGTCAGCATCCTGGAGAGTGACAATGGATACTATTGAAGCTTCAAAGATTCAGTTTTAAATTAAATCAATATTCTGTGAAACCTTAAAGTTTCGTAGCCATCTGTTCAGATATGGAAACCTGGCATAAACTGATGCATCAATCAGAAACAAGGTGCATAAAACTGTCCTGCTAGAAGATTAATTTATCCTCTACATCCACCTCCCTAAGTGCTGAAATGTCATTTCAGTCGAGTCGCACACAGAAAGCTTTGTTGTTTTCTTCTGCGATAGTTCAGCAAATACTGACATCTGTGTTTTTCAGATGCAAAATATATGAAATATTACAAGTGAGATTACAGATTTAAATATTTGGTGCTGTTTCAGTCATTGTGAGGGACCATTGATTGTGGGGGAACTATAATAAAGGAGAATGCAAATAAAATAATCTCATGTAAGGAAACATTTTCACATTGTGTCACCCACAAAGGTGTGTTATAATATAGTATATGGTTTTGTCTCCCTCCTGTAGTGATGATTAAATGGTTGTAGAAAAGAAATATTAGGAATAAGAATATTTAGGTAGTTTCTGACAAACATGACTGCTTAGTCCACCAGTCGTTGTCTGTAATATTAGGGTCATACCTCCAAAACACTGATGTTGAAATACTTCACAGCACAAACCTGTCATCTCAATCTACACCATGTTTAGTTGTTTGAGGAAATCTAAGTGGAAATTTGACCAGGTAATGGTCAGGTATTGCTAATGGCCTATGGTGTTTGGAGAAGAGACACCACAAATTGTCCTATGTCTCAAAATATTAGCATCTGACAGCATGAAGCCGCTTAAGGCCTCCTCATCTTGAATACAAACTAATAAAGTCAACACAAGAAAAGTTTTTAAGTTTGCATCCCAACAATGTGAGTTCCCTTCAGCAGGGAGGCAAACACCAACCAAAACGCTGCATCAGGACACAAAAAGTGTGAAAGAGCAGAAATGCAGTTTTCCCTCCTCTGGAGTCTTCACCAAAGGTCTCGTATGTGGGTATGCTTTAAAAAATCTATAGCAGAAAATGCTGCGCTACAGTGAAAAGCCAAGTAAGTAGCTTATTCAGCAGCCCAGACTCCTGCTTTGTGTTTGATCTAAGCAGAATTTAGGTTTGCACAGGAGTATTTTCTCTCATTCTCTGAAGATGGGAGACGTTTGACATGTGATGACAACACCTGATGCATCTGCTCAAGTGAAGTGTGTAACTCAAAAAGCTTCTTTCTACCCGGTTTAACAGCGGGAGTGTGCTAGATTCATCAAACCACAGCCGCCACTGGAGTGTCAATCAAAAGAAGCAGCTTCATCTCTCTAGCTGAGCCATGGTGGCATGCAGACATTTCTCCGTAGCAACAGGCTGACCCTGTTTCTATGGTTATGGTGTTCCTTCTGTGTTTCTTCCAGGACAAGAGCATGTGGGCGCTGCTCAACCTACAGCAGGTGCTTCGTTTAATCACCACAAACAGGAGGAAATACTGACAGCTGCGGCAGTGTAGCAAGCTCTTTAGCTAAAACTCATCAGCAAATACCTCCAGACAGTTGACTTCAGTAGAGATGCAGACTAGAGGTATTACCGTCTGAACTGCTTTTAGCTTTGAGAAGTTCCTGAAGGACAGTTTGAAAGGATGGAAGTCAGTTTGCAGAGGATTTGGTTTTTAAAACCTTTGAGTGGAATGAATTAAGCAGTCAAATGATGCAGATGATGGTTTTATTTTCAACTTCTTATTCTGCTCCTCCCTTTAAAGGAAAATAAGGGAAGAAAAATCTAAATCTCTGACTGCTTGGTCCCTTCTTTCCTGGAGCTGCGACTGAGCCTGCCTGCCGTTGCTATGCAACAATCAGTGATGAGAATCATTATTGGATAAGTCATTAACTTAAGGCTGTAGTTCAAGAGAGGCATTTCAGACATGGAGACACCATCTTCCTCCCGATTTATCACGTCAGCAGAACAAAGTGTGTGAGACTGTGTGATACCGGAGAGGTTTTCTGTGCAGCGCAGCCCTGTCACTCAGCGTGATGAGTGGCTTTGACAGCAAATGATAAGTGGTGGCCACGCGCTGATTTTCATCCTGCTGGTCCCCAGAGTCCAGGACCACACCCAAGCTCCTGATCCCAAGTGACCCCTTCAGCAGTCTAATTCCATTTCCTGCTGCCAGCTGCCCTGAGTGATTACTCTGACCAACTCCATTCATGAAGCAGCAGGGAAGGGGCGGGGCCATCGACTATGAGTGTGCATTTACAGGAGTGTGTGTGTGTGTGTGCCCATCCATCTGTTGGAGTGCGTTTCTGCAAGAGATGCACTTTTTTTTTTTTTTTTTTGCACAAGTCTGTGCAGTTTGTGAGCCTGTAGGGGTGTGTTGTGTTTTTTAATGCAGGTTTGATTTTATGTCTGGGAGAGTCCCCTGGCAAAAAGAATAAATAAATAAATAAAAACGGACACCAATTAAAGCTGCTGCAGGGAGCTGGTCTCTCTACATCGGTGATATGGCTGAAACAAACTCCTTCAGCCTTCTTTAAACACACCTCAGCCTTTCCCATGAACACGCTGTTATTTATGAGCCGGAGAGACATCTGTGTTTCTGAGCTTTTCTGAGAGCCTTTTATGTCAGTTTAACTAAATCATTTTATGCCATCAATCAGGCGGCGCTCTCACAGACTCTTCCCAATAATTGTTTTGATTTTTACTTTCAGAATTGGGTTTTAGGACTACTTGTGCTGCAGACACTAGCAAGGCACTGTCAGGGTTTACTGAAGGGAACTGGGACTAGAGAGGACTTTTCTTTTGCTGCATTTATGTGCAGATCAGATGGTTAAATTGATAGTTGGTGTTCCACATTTTAACATTTTATTTTAACATTTTGTCTGGACCAGGATGTCTTGTTGATGTCAGAGGAGAATGGACAGACTGGTTGGAAAGACAACAGGAAGTCCAATAAGCACTGGTTCCAACCAAGGTCTGCAGAACAGCATCTCTGAACACACAACACATCCAGCCTTGAAGCAGATGGACTACAGCAGCAGAAGACACACCGGGTGCCTCCTGCCAGCTAAGAACAGAAAACTGAGGCTCACACACACTCACCAACACTGGACAATAGAAGATGGAGAAACGTTGCTGGTCTGATGAGTCTCCATTTCAGCTCCACATTCAGATGCTCGGCTCAGAATCTGCTGGAAACATCATGAAAACATGGATCCATCCTGCCTTGGATCAACGCTTCAGGCTGCTGCTGGTGTAATGGTGGGGGGAGATTTTCTTGGCCCACTTTGGGCCCCTTAGTACCAACGTGGCCTGGTTTAACCAGCACAGCCTACCTGAGTATTGTTGCTGACCATGTCCATCCCTTTATGACCACAGTGGAGCATCTTCTGATGCTACTTCCAGCAGGATAATGCACCATGTCACAAAGCTCAGATCATCTCCACCTGCTTTCTAGAACATGACGATGAGTTCACTGGACTCCAACGGCCTCCACAGCCACCAGATCTCAGTCCAGTAGAGCAGCTTTGGGATGTGGTGGAACGGGAGATTCTCATCATGGATGCAGCCGACAAACCTGCAGCAACTGTGTGATGCTGTCATGTTAATATGGAGAAAACCTCTGAGGAAGGTTTCCACCACCTGCTTCAATCTATCACACTAAGAATTAAAGCAGTTTTGAAGGAAGAAGAGGTCCAACCCAGTACTAGCTAAAGGTAATAGTCCCATCTGTCACACCAGGATTAAAGCAGTTCTGGAGGAAAAGGGGGATCACCTATTTGTCCCAAATAGAAGTACTGAAGTCATCACTTCTGTGCTTCACTTTGCCCAACACATCAAAATTCAGCACAGCTGAACCTATAAGTCAGTTTAAAAATGACTGTTTTTATAGAATTGTTGTTAATTTTTTCTGATTTCTTTTGCATTTATCTTCTTTTAAAGCACTTTCAGTATTATTGCTTGTGATCATAATGATTTCTTGAGATTTAGATAAAAAATTTAAGTTTTGTATATTTGTTATCAGCGAAGCCTGGAGACTATTGTCAATCAAACCCTGTTTAAACTATGCTCACAGTTTTAGATAATAAATATGGATTAAATTAAAAATTATTCGTGGCTGACAAGGTATTTCTGTTACAAATGAATGAATGTCAGCATGCAAATATTCAAGCCCTTTAAAGTTGGCTCTTGTGGTTTTAATCAGGATAAAGTCAGGATGGACTTTACAGACAACCTTACCAGTGGCTTACCACGGCTTTGACTTACAGCATTCTGCACAATGTGAGATCTTCTGGCAAAACTAAGACTAGACTTATTCACCTCAGACTCACAGAATCTGCTGGATGTGTTGGTGATACAGGGAGATGCTGGGAAATGTGGAGACAGCAAGGACTCTTACCAAGATGTTATGGTTCTACCCTTAAGACTCAAACATGTAAAATGTGGAGCTCAAATTAGGTAAAGATTTTTCATTTTTGTTGGATTAGTCTGATTTTCATTTTTATTTTTTCCTGCAAGTGTGATATTCTGTATGTGTAGCTTGTGATTAATCAAAGTGTTGAAAAAGTTCAGTCACTTAAAAATTACAACTCCATTTCCAAAAAGGAAAAAAGGAGAAAAAAACAAAGATTTTAAATTTTAAACATTTAAACTTTATAGCTCAAACACAACAGCTCACATTCTGAAACTCTGAATTTTTATTATCTGTTAAAAATATAGACTCATTTTAAATTTGATGCCTGCAACATATTTCAAAAAGTTTGGGCAAAGGAGAGACTGGAAAAGTCTTGAAAACCAACAGGTGAGACATGTGACAGCTACAAACCAGTCAGTGAAACGAGCAGCAAGGCAGAGCTTCCCAGAGAAGCCAAACAATACCAAAATAGACATGAATGACATTTCTCAACATACAATACAAAAATCTCCAAACATGAGGCATTAAACAAGCAGTATGTGATGTGAGTGAAGCTCAGGCCCTCAGGCAGCTCTGTATTAAAAACAGACCCGATTCTGTCAGAGAAATCACTGCATGGATGCAAACATGTAAACAAAAACATGCAAACCAGACTCAGAAACACGGCTTTCTCTAGACCTGCAGTAAAGCAAACCAGTCAGAATCGGAGATGCAATGTCCTCCAGGTAAGAACTGAGAGAAAACTTCCAGCACACTGCTCAACAGCCTCCATCTGTGATGGTATGGAAGCACATCAGTGCACACGGCATGGATAACACGTCTGTAAGGGCTCGCATCATTAACGCTGAATCCTTTCAGCAGGTTGGAGCAATATGCCACCAGCCACACAACAGCTTTCTCTGGGAAGGTTGGTTTTTTTCCAGCAACACAAACAACATTTAGCAGATTATAATTTGATGATTGCTGATGTCACCCTAGACTAAATTTATAGTCCAGAGATTGACATGACAGAATATTACAATCACTTCCATTCATTTAAAAATGACAAAAATATCTAAAACTACTTTTCTTTCTGATCTTAATTAGATATTTTAATGAAAATCTGTTTGTTGAACAAAAACAGACTTAAACACATTTTAAATACTGATCTTTACAATGTAAAAAATCATTTAAAAGAAAACTGAAAGAAGACACTTCTATTTGAAGACATTAAAGCAGGAAATTAAGGAGCCTGTCTGGTGAAATTGATAGAAAATATATTAAACTGTGGCCATGCATTAGTTATGCAGGGCTATGGCATAGATGTAACATGTTTTTTTTTTTTATTTAATTAAGTTTTATTTTAATCTTTGGATGGATTATACTGACGTAATTGAGCTTACTGGGTTCTCCTACAGTAACTGCACAGTTAGTACAAAACAATAAACAGAGACACCAGGTAGGCTATTCAACACAGGCTCAGGCAATAGTCTATCTACTCTATGGCAACCCTGGAGGGACATACAACCTACTGAAAAACACCAAAATATTAAAGAACAAGATGCTCTGTAATGATATCCAGAGATCTGTTGTGATTAAGCACAGTGTCACAATTTAAACAATATCCGGGCAAGTTGTCGTTGCACTGATAACGTGTGGCGACTATTTCATTATCTGATGTGTTTGTGATCTGTGGCCACACAAAAACATGTTTTCTTCTAATGTCACCAGACAGGCGTCGTAGCACATGATGTAAACCTTACTCCTATTTAGTCTCTCAAACTAAATATGTTTACAACTTAATGAAAATACAATTTAAGAAAAAGGTAGGAAAGGGATTTTTATCACACATTTGTAGTTGTGTCCAAACTATGCTGATGACACTCAGCTCTATATTACTGCCTCACCGGGGGAATCTGGTCTGAGACAAAGCTTCAGTTTGTGCTTTGGTTAAATCCCAAAATTTTCTTAAACTAAATAAAGATAAAACAGAAATTATTGTGAGATTAGTGTCCAGTTTCACTCTGTAACGTCAAAACCAGCGGATCAGTCCAGAAATCTTGGTGTCATTTTGGACTCTAGGCTAAATTTTAACATCCATATTAAAGCAGCCTCAAGACCAGATCTAGAATAATCAGCTCAGAACGATTTAGAAAAACTTCATCATCTGTTTTCAGTACTCTTGACTACTATATTAGAGTTTTTACAGGTCTCTCTAAGACACTTTTGTTTTAGATTCCTCTGTGCCTAAGAATTGTTTCTGCTGGTGTAGAAGGCTCTGAGTGGTTCTGGTCTAGTAAATATTTGATCTTAGAATGCCATATCAGCCACCAAGTCTCCTTCGATCATCTGGGTCAAGTTTGCTTTCCATACTGAGAGTTTAAACTCAGCATTTCGTTTTTCTGCTCCTGATATCTGGAACAAACTACCAGAAAACCTGAAGTGTAATCCAAACCTGAGTTATGGAAAATCAGGTCTGAAAACTTTAATTAAGATCATTTTTTCTTTTTCTGTTACAATATATTTTCTTCCAAACATAAATCGATGGTGATCATGTGACGACGTTGACGTGTTTGTATCACATTTAACTCCTTGTATGTATTCTCTGTGATCGTGTGAAGCACATTGGGTCAACTCTTGTATGAAATGTGATGTTTGAATTAGTTTTGCCTCCCAGATGATTTCTGGATCCAGGTTTATTCCATATTTTCAGTTTAGATCGATGCTTTCAGCTCACCGATCACTGAGTTGATGCAGATGGATGTATCGTTACATCCCCACTGAAAAAGCATCTAAAGCATCTTGGGGTAAAACACCATGAATGTCCTGATATGTTGAAGTTCTCACACCCCGAACATATTTGACCTGGTCTCCTCAGGCCTCAAACACAAACTGTTCACTCAGGGGTAAACAGGTCCTATCATGACTCAGACATGTTGCTGCCAACAAACAGGAAATGAGCAGACTAGCAGATAAAATTCATCTCCCAGTTTAATCAGTTGATGTCTTTATTTTAATTAGAATTTAATTTACGTTGTTCTTGTTTTGTTTTCACATCCAGCTGCATCAGCTTGTGAACAGTTGTAATTTGACCTTTCATCCTCCAGGTCATTAACCCTTTCATGCATTGTGTCCACTAAAGCAGACACTTATCTGACAGCTGTTTTCTGCTATATTCATGGGTGCAGATGGAATATTTTTCCCTTTTCAGCTTCAGTGGACATTAGTGAGTAATCCAATATTCTGCATTTTAATTACCAAAATTTGCCTCAGTGGTAAACAGGAAAAGAAAATAATGCTTATTCATTTTTTTAAATAAAAATTCATATTATAGAAATATGAAAACTTAACTTTATAAGTATTCTTTTAATAATATACCAAATTAAATAAAATACATGAAAAGGTATGATTAAGAAATAAAAAAAGCACCCAGAAGTAAAATATTGGATGTAAAAAAACATGTAGTACATTTTCCTTATAAGTTACATGTGAAAGGATTAAATGGGATCAAATTTCACTATTCCAAGATAGATATCCCACCCCAGTGGGAAATATATGTGTTGATTCTGGTTTCATGTATGCTGACAGACAAATCTCTGGTAACATCATTCATTCATTCATTCATTCATTCATTCATTCATTCATTCATCTTCTACTGTATACCGCTTATTCTAATCCAGGGACACAGGGGGCGGGGCCTATCCCAGTATTTAGCAGGTGAGAGGCAGGTACAACCTGAGCAGGTCGCCAGTCCATCTGAGGGCTGTAAGATCCGTCAAGTGGAATAAATCTGTTCCAGGAAGATGGAGCTGGAAACACCAATATTTCATCAGTCCCTCATGAGCTGCAGACCAACTGTCTTTACGATGTTCAGCCTCGCTAAACAGACACAAGTAAACAAACTCTCAGCTGTTCCCTGACGGCTCTGGTAAATGGAAGGAATTCCCACAAGAAGTCATTTCTCAACTATTTATTTATCTGAGACAATCAGACACTTGTGAAACTTCTTAAAGACGTCCACTGTGAATAGAATAAATAAGGGCAGAGCTGCATTAGAAATCGGATTAATATTTCATGCAGAAGTCAGCTGATTCAACCTATTTAATTACATTGTCGAGGTCAGAGGGAGTGAGGTTCATGTGGAGGATAATGTCATCCCGCTGGCCATGAGTGCCTCCAATTACAGAAGCTGCACAGCAGCCGCTTGGGGATGCAACTGTTTGCTCACAGCATCATCCCCCTGAACATCCGTGATTTCCTTCTTTGGAATAAAATGTCAAATTTCACCCTCATTGAATTATTTTTTTAATACATATTTTTTCACTGATTCACTAGACTCCAAGAGCAATTAAATATCAAAGATTACCAGGAGAGCTTTTCCCCAGGGCCCTGTTGATTCAGTCTCTTTGCTTTTGAACATCTGCAGTGAATCTGTGGGAATTTGGCTTCAGTGCTTAAGCACAAAATCTAATTACACCCCCTGTGGTATTAACGTTTAGATCTAAACAAATGTGAGCAAAGGGAACGCATCGCTTCACAGTGTCATTATCTTATCAAACAGAATTCCTTTGTAGTTCATCATAGATTCATACAGCCGTTATCTTCGTAAACCAGATCTGCAGATTCATTAGCTGCTTTTCAATGAAGTACTGAGAAGGTGGACAGTGAAGGCAACATATCTGAACAAGAACACGGCTCCTGGCTGAGGCTGGAGTTTGCAGACAGGTCTTTCAGCATCTATGCCAGTGCTGACATTTCTGCTGCTTGGTAGCAGCATCATTAGGAGCAGTGGAAAACAAAAAGGTGGGTCGAGAAACTTCATTAGGAAGACCACGTAAAGCACAAGGTTGTGTTTGTTCTGGTCCATCTTGACAATGTGAGCATGCACAAACAGATTGCACATAGAAAATCATTTCTCAGAGTCAATGCTGAAAGATGAAGAGTAAATAATCCTCTAAAATGATCCAAGTTAACATCAGGTTTTTGCATTAATCCACAGATAATGTTGCAATGAGCTGCACTGGATGCTAAAAATATCTGAAAGACACCTGCCGTATGTCAGTAAAGTTGAAGAAGCTGCTGCTGTCAATCAAATTCATGCAGCTCACAGTGCTGGAGATTACTTTGTAACATAAACTGTCTGTTTCTGCTGCTTCCCCTCACAATCATCACGACAAAAGATCAAATCTTTTCCACCACAATACATTTCCATAGTAATGAAATCCTGCCTTGGGGAGTTGTAAAGCTCTGGGTTGTGTTTTGGAGCCTGATAAGCCTTCAGACCGGACTTTTGTCTTGCATGCCTAGCGGTATCTGCAAAGAGCAGTCCTGAGAATTGTTTCTCTGCAGGTGTGTTTTTGGGCTGAACTCCTGAAGATCAAACAGCTTAAACCTTGTATTTATATTTACAAAGCAGAGACAACTGTGGATTCTGCCCCGTCATTTCCACAGTATTGGACAGGGAGAAAACTGTTTTCTGTTAAGAAAAGAATCCATTTTCATTATTGTGCAACAGTTTCAGTCCAGCCCTCATTTCTTTATATATTTCCAGAAAAAAACAGGAGAAATGTGCAACGTGGAAATACAATATATAAGGCAAGAATCGAGTTTTTACAAAAGATTAAGAAGCTTGAAAGTGATTATTTGGTCTGAGCAGCTTTATTCTTCAACACATTTCTTTATTCTTCGTGTTTTTTCTTTAAGTAGTCTTCAGGAGTAGTCATTCAGGGCCCTTGAAGGACTTCTAAAGCTCTTCTTTTCATTCCGTTCTCTGTCCAGATGATCCCACCCTGCTTCAATAATGTTGAGTTCTGGGTTCTGGGGAGGATCCATCCCTCCATCAGACCTGTTTCTACTGATCTTCAGACCAGTACTTGTATCATGTGACAAACCTCAGTCTTTTCTCCCCGTTTCTCTTCCTTAAGAATGACTTCTTCACAACCACGTTTCCATGGAGACCATTTCTGATGAGGCTTCAGCCAACAGTAGATCTCAGTACATCTCTCAGGTCCTGGTTTAGGTCTTTACTGGATTTCAGATCCAGAAATTCTGTAGACAGTTTTTAGTCCTGACTCTTCTTCTTTTGTCCAGTTTCTGCCTCCATGCTGAGATAAGCCAAGTTTCCAGCTACCAGCTCTTTGGGAATCACCTTGTTGATGAAACTACAGAAATGGGTCAAATGATCTCATTTTTGTGACAAGCTGCTGGTAACAAAAAGCCTAAAGATCCAATTTAAAGTGGAAAAACTTTGAAAGACCTTTAAAAAGCCTGGAGAACTGTCACTCAAGACCACTTTAAAAGATTACAACAAAGTCTGACTGCTTGGAGGAGAAATTTGAAGAAATTAGGACTGAATCAGGACTTTTTAATGTACTGACTGTAGAAGGACGAATGAGGACGGAACAGTTTTATTTCCTGAAGGAAAATAAACTGAATTGTGTGGCAGGAAACTTGAATAAATGTGAGTCATCCTTTGAGAAAATACATAAATAAAGGAAGAAGTATTAGCTGATGGAAATTAAAAAGGGGGCATTAAACCTGCCGATTAAAGGACATCACAGGCAGGACTTATGAGCTCCTTCTGAGTCTTTTCCTCTCCTCCTGTCACATAAATTTCAACTGAGCACTTCCAAATCCTCATCAGCCGCAGACAGATGAGAGCAGGACTCCAGACTGGATCCAGCTCTCAGGCTGACTGAGCCGTACAACTTGGCGGCGTGTTTGGAATAAGCAAAGGCTTTCCTCCTCATCATCTCCCCCTTCCACATGGAGACCATGAGCAGCGTGGAGAGCAGGACGCCGCCGAGGGTGAGCAGGCACAGTCCCGCAATGACGCACCGGTCCAGATGCGCACCCACTCTGGCTTTCGCCCTCTCCAGACGCTCCATCTCGCGGGCGGAAACGGTGTCTGGGTCCACGCGCACATCCCTGGGTACCGTGTATGTTATGGCAACCAGAGAGATGCCTGTCACCAGGCACGTGACGGCGATGATGAAGCCGTAATCTACGGACTTCCCCGACCCTTCGGAGGAGAGGTCGTCATCGGACAGCAAGTAAAGTTCCGGGATGTCGTCCTCCTCTTCCTCCATGACCTCCTCCTCCGCTTCACATAGTTCACTTGAGGAGCTCTGAGTCAGCCGGCAGACTGGGTCTGTTCCGATCAGCTGGTCATCTTCAGCATCTTCATCCTGCCTGCAAGTGAAGGACGTCTCCGTCTCCTCCGGACGCGCAGCTCTCCGGGTCTCTGTCCGCGGTGCTGAAACCTCCCCTGTGGCTGGATGAGGAGAATCCCTGCCGCTGCAGGCGCTGTCGACGTGACTCTGGCTTTTTAAGATATGGAAACGATCTACTCCATCTGTTTGATCAAAGTAAAACAGTTCCAGGTCATCCATTTGAGCATGGGCTGGGCTTTGGTTGTTAAGTCCATGCGTCCGACTCTGCCAGGAAAACAAGCGGGAGAATATTCTTTAACTCTGATGTGATGCCCGACAACTTCTTTGCATATGTGGATGTGAAATGTTCCCTCTCCTGAGAAAATAGAGAAAATAAACTCAATTCTTCTCAAACGCAACACCCCCTTTTGCCTTTTCTTGCTTCTGAAAGCTCCCACATCATTTTCCAGAGCACCCAGTAACCATGGGAGACGATAATAAATGTAATTCCCTGTATTGGATCCTGCTAACCGGCTGGTCAGCACCAACATGCGGTTTGCTGAGTTCCTCCGTGTCTCCTGACCGCTTCAAGCCCCGTCTGATTCCACTCCTTGATCAATTAGAGTGAAATGTGCGCAGACTCCTCCCACAGACCGCCTCATAATTCTTATTATTGAGCTACTACAGCGCACGCACGGACATGCACACATATCATGAGAGAGACATGAGGCATCAGACTGCCTCTGAGAGTAAATGACGATGTTTTCTCATAAGAAAATGGGATATTACAGCTGATCCAGGGAGGAGCATGAAGCTAGGTTTTTTTTATTCTTCTAGTGGAAGAAAAAAACAGGCTGCTTTCATTATTCTTCTCCTATCTTCCTTCCCAAAGCTTGTTTTAAATGCTTAAATTAGGACAACAATGGATTTATTAAGTCTGCACTAGGTCACAGATCAAACTGTTCCAGAAGGGATTAATGTGAGCTACAAACTCCATAAAAAGTGCTATTTTAAACTTTTTTCCCTTAGACTTACCGTCCACGTTATCAGGTCCACCTATTCAACTGCTTGTTGTCTAATCAGTCAATCACATGATAGCAACTCAACACTTTTAGTCATGTAGACACAGTGAAGATGACTAGTTAAAGCTCAAACTGATCATCTGATGAGGAATAAAGGGGATTTGAGAGATTTTGAACATGGCATGGTTGTTGGTCTGAATATTTACTGGGATTTTAGATGACAGAAAGACAACATGCAGTCCAATCAGCACTGGTTCCAACCAAGGTCTGCAGAACAGCACTCTGAACACACAACACGTCCAACCTTGAAGCAGATAGACTACAGCAGCAGAAGACACACCGGGTGCCTCCTGCCAGCTAAGAACAGAAAACTGAGGCTCACACACACTCACCAACACTGGACAATAGAAGATGGAGAAACGTTGCTGGTCTGATGAGTCTCCATTTCAGCTCCACATTCAGATGCTCGGCTCAGAATCTGCTGGAAACATCATGAAAACATGGATCCATCCTGCCTGATCAGTGGTTCACCATGCCACTTCATAATGCACCATGTCACAAAGCTCAGATCATCTCCACCTGCTTTCTAGAACATGACGATGAGTTCACTGGACTCCAACAGCCTCCACAGCCACCAGATCTCAGTCCAGTAGAGCAGCTTTGGGATGTGGTGGAACGGGAGATTCTCATCATGGATGCAGCCGACAAACCTGCAGCAACTGTGTGATGCTGTCATGTCAATATGGAGAAAACCTCTGAGGAAGGTTTCCACCACCTGCTTCCATCGACCACACTAAGAATTAAAGCAGTTTTGAAGGAAGAAGAGGTCCAACCCAGTACTAGCTAAAGGTAATAGTCCCGGAGGGCTCTTCAAAACTCTAACATCCACCTCTTTATCAATGGTACCTTCACACCGACGAAATCCTCCATACAATGGATGCTGGTGACCTCCACACCATCACAGCTTTCCAGGCTTCCACTGACTACATGCCGAAGTGTCCTTGGGCAAGACACTTAACCCCACGTTGCTTCCCGATGTGCCTATCGGGATGTGAATGTGTGTGTGAATGGGTGAATGTGATAAGTAGTGTAAGAGCTTTGAGTGGTCAAACTGACTGGAAAAGCGCTACATAAGTACAAGTCCATTTACCATGTGACCACAGCACACATTTCCTCTGTCTGGGTGCAGATATAGAGAAAAGAGTAGAAGGCCTAAAACTGAACCTTGCTGCGCCCCATAAACAAAAGAGGCAGAAGAGGACACAGCATCACCAAGGCTGACACAAAATGTTCTATCAGCAAGGTAAAACCTAAGCCATTGTAGAGCTGTGCCTCTAATGCTCACCCAATGCTCAAGACAATCAATCAAAATTTCATGATCCACATAATCAAAACTGCAGATAAAACAAGAAGTAAAAGAACAAGACAGTCCTCAGAGTCCGTAGCTAATAAAATATCAATAAACACTCAGAAGAACTGATTCTGTACTGTGTAGAGATTTAAAACCTGACTAAACTTCTCTAGAATAGTGTGCTCCCTCAGAAAGGCCAGTAGCTGAGTATACATTATCTTTTCCAGCAATTTTGAGAGAAAAGGCAGTTTGAAAATGGACCAGTTTCAGGTTCTGGATCTAGTGGTGGACTGTTGAGTGAAAAGAGTACTCCTGGTCCTCCTGAGTGTGTCTGTATTGATCATGTTGTCGTGATGGTTTCTTTCCTTCACTCAGATTTATGCAGACTACCTGAATCTTTTCCCAACATTCTGCTCTGTAGATGCTGAAAGACCAAAAGCTCTTAACAATTTGTCATTGAGAAATATTAGTGGGTGGTTCCACTGAGTTTGGACCATCCTTTCTTGGAAAGACTAAATCTTTGGTGGATGCTTCTTTTATACCCAGTCATGACACCCTCACCTGTCACCAGTTAATCTACTGGTTGGATAATCTTCCCGGAATGATGTTAAATATATTTGAGGCCAACAAAGATACAGAATCTCATCTCTTTGGACTCATGTCTGTTAAATTAAAGGCTTAAACAAATGACAATAAAATTTTGTTTGAGTATAACAAAAAGATTTATGGGTTATTGATTGCCATACAAACAATGGGTTTTAAGGCTTGATCTCTTTTTAAAGGGTCATTATTTGGTGAGCCCAAGTCCCACTGCTGAGCAGCAGAAGCAGTTTTGTGAAGCCAAAGCTGCCTGAGGTTCAAATACCCCGAGATACAAGATTTATGGAAACATTAAAATGTCCTGTGAAATAACAGATGACCCAGAGGCCCTGGAAATTCAGCCACACACACACACACACACACACACACACACACACATTTAAACAGAGGTTGGTTTATTGTGAGGAATGAGAGGATGGTGGTTGGCAATCAGATCTGGGGAAGGAAGTCTGGTCACGTGGGGCAGAAACATTCCAGGACAGCTCATTTCTGGGATCTGAAAACACTACGACAGGTTGAGCATAAGTCCGAAATCCAGATAGTGGTCAAGAGAACAGACAAAAGGTAATACACAGCAGGCAAAAGTCAGGATACTTTTCCAAGGGGGTAGGCCAGGATCCGTGGTCATAGATCAGAGGGTCGGTGTCAAGATAATCACAAAGAGAGGAAGACCTATCGAGGGCAAAGCATGGGAAGGGAAGGGAAGGGTAATCCTGGGACATGGCTTGGTCGGTAACAAGAAAACTGGAATGCAGAAAACAAACTCTGGATCTCAACTTGGCACAAAGCTGCCGATAATCTGGCAGGGAAGGAGAGACTGGAGTGAGTTTAAGTAGGGCTGAGCACAGGTGAGGATAGGGAGCAATCAAGGAAGCCCAGGTGGAACAAATTAACCTGATTAAGGAAACAATCACTAGAAGCCTGGAAGAAACATGAACCATGACATACAAAGGTTTATAAGAAGCTTTAAAGCTATTTTATATCTCCAGTCACCCAGACTGAACCAGACTGACTGCATTTCCGTTGCCAGTATTTATGCTAAGCTAAGCTAAGCCATCTGCTGCCTCTTCCTGAAGATCATTCAGACTGAACGATTCTTTAAAACATAGTTAGAAAAATCAGGTTATATCAGATTTTCTGACAGAGGATAAAATCTAAATGATAGCATCAGTCTGAAAACAGACTCATTTGTTGCAGCAGCATCTTTCTTTTATCTGCGATGCACCTTCACACATGGAAGTCTGGCAAAGAGACAGAAACAGTAGCCAAGACCCCTGCGTTTTAAATTCCAACTCTGCCTGTTTTTCAGAAAGCTTCATGCAGCCAGAAGAAAACTTGACTTTGATATTCCACCCGTCAAATTCATCAACTCTGGCAGCTTTATAGGGACTAACAAGCTGCATTTTAAAAGGAAGGTGACAGTGGATTCTTATAGAAACCTTCAACAGTGGAACATTTAAAGAACACTGCAGGTAGCCAAAGGTGATGTTGAAGAGCCCCCCCGTGCTCTGCTGTTCACCTGAATGAGTCGTCCTGATTCTGGTTGGCACTCAGTGGATTCCTGCTGCTTCGCTCACAATCAGCTGACTGAAAATGTTCAGCTTGAAGCAGTTATAGTAATAAACCTCATGGTTAAGGCCACACGGCAACAAGATGACAGTTCAGTCTGCAGGCAGGCTGGAAAATATCAGAATTTTAGTTTTTCTGCTGACTGTCATTTACTCTTTAATTATAAAGCACTTTTTCTTACAAAGTGCTCATAATAAACAAAATAACATCTTTACCTATCAAGTCTCCCTGACCATAAAACCAACAGGTTACACACACACACACACACATTCACCTCAGCCCCAGGCATTCAGCTTCCACATTTCTACACATTAAAGCCGGTATGTCACTCAGTCTTATGGTATCCTCTCACAGTCACAACCTTAAAAAAAACATTTTTTAAACTTCACTTTTCTTCCAATCAATCGTTTTTCTCCCATTTCTGATGAAAAAAAATATAAAAAATACTACATTATGATATACTTTCAGTGCATCACAATATTTTTCCCTTTCTGTTGTGGATGTAGCATAAAGCATACATGAAATGTGCTGCACACTTTCACAAACCAGTTTAAAAGGGTAGCGAATTGCAGAAAAATGCTGTGCATGCATGCACAATGCAACCACACTCAAATACTCGTACTTATACCAGATCATGACAAGCCTTTCAACGGGTAAAATTCAGCAGCAATACGGACACATCGACATAAAGATGAAGTACTGAATTTTTGCCGCAAGTACACAAATGGATGGTCATTTTTATGGACTGCACACCCACGTGACTGTGATGTCTAATCTGAAGGTTTGTTCTCCACACACTAATCAGGATTCAGGGTGTACACTCGTCACAGCGCTGCAGGAGGAAAGAGTTTTAACAATGTGGGCAGTAAAGCAGGAGAGAAACTTTTCAAACTGCCTGTAGTATCACATCCAGCCTTGGTTATCGCCCACATGAGCACAACCACGTCTCCTAAACCGCCTGGAGACGAGCGCACAACGTGCAGGTCCACCGCTCCAACATCCTGCTGCCCTGTAAACATGACACGGTAAAACACCTGCAACTTCCTGCCTGTAAAACAGAAAGCTACCAAATCACAGGATAAATCTGGAATAATGAACTTTATTTTTATTATTATTATTATTGTTATTATTATTATTATTATTATTATTATAGCTGCTTTTTACCGATGCATTTAAGTTCTGGATAACTGAGAGACTTGCTGAATTGAAGCCAGATTTCACTAAATCTGTTGGTACGAAGCCATAACAAGGATTCACTGTGTTCAGGGAAACAGCTGGAGTAACGCTTTCCTGTAAAATTAGATTAGAGCAGCACGTCTGCTAACAGGGACCAGAGACCCCACATCTCTCCCATCCTACAGCACGGACCCTCACTTCCGGTCTTCAAGAGCTGGTGTCCTGCAGGTTTTAGAAGTTTCCTGCTGCGCAGCAAACTTCTAAAACCTGCAGGACACCAGGTTGAAGATCCCTGTCCTAGAGTCTTTCCACTGGCTTCCAGTCCACTTCAGAGTCCATTTTAAGGTCCCTTTATTACATTTTAATGTCTTGGGTCTCCTCATCTTTTAGACATTCTAAATATTAGACGAACCCTCAGATCATCTAATATTTAGACATTTTCCTTTTATTCCACTGAAACTTAATTAAATATGTAATTTTATGTCTTTGTACAGATTTTATTCTCAACCTTTATGTTGATAATCTGATTCTATAAAGTTTTTTTGCCCAACAATATTTCTTATTATTTTAGAGCACATTTAGTTTCCTAAAACCTTTATTATTTTATTTTTTCATGATCACGATCTTACCAAACTTTAATTTACGCCGGTATTTCCTTAACCTGCTAAATTGAGGACCCCACAGTTTCAACCTAAACATCAGTTAAACTGGACATTTTTACTAGAGACTGACTGCTTCTGACACACTGTTCTTGGTCTGTGTAAGCATGACAATGTGTGTGCATTATGTTTTTTAACATGTGAAGATCATTGTGATGCATCCTCTGTATGAAAAGTGCTATATAAAAGAAGTTAGATTGATTTATTAAAACATGATAAAGAGTACACACACTTCATTTAGTCCATCTGCCTAAAAGTTACCAAACTGATAAATATGCAGTTGAAACGGTCTCAGTCGACCTCTTCATTCAGAGCTATAAGCAACAACATAAAAGAGGATCCAACCGGGTCCAACTAGCACCTCATAAAGAGGTCAGGAAGCTGTGCAAACAAACACAAAGTCAAAAAGGACAAACACACACCGACTCTCAGCTGTGGAGATCTACAGCACTGAAAGGACAAATATTCGGATGTTTGGTTCATCGCAATCTCATGTTGTTGCATCATTCCTTAAATGTGTTGTGTTTGTACTATAGGTTTAATATAAAACATGACTTTACTGTGAAGGATGAAGATTGAAGAAACGAAACGAGGAGGCAGACAAGTGAAAGATGCAGCTGTCACAGACGGCTGAAATTCATCCAGAGGAATCAGTGAGCATGACTGGATGAATCTAATCAGGCGTTGGTTTAAAAGTTGCAGCTGCAGGGAATCATGGGAGATGGTGATGAAACCTCTGATGCTCCTTTCCAAAGTTTTCAGACAGCTCTCAGCACTGCTGCTGCTCAGATGCTTCCAGCTTGTTTTTCTGTAAGGAACCATCCTAAAGACAATTCAACCAAACTCCACATGCTGAGATTAATGGCTCTTTTCTCCAGTTTGGTTATAAGGAAGCAGTTGCAGCTTACCCCCCCTGTCTGAGCTGAGTGATGCTGAGTGCTCTCAGCTTGTTATGGTAAGGAAGTTGGCAGGCTGATGCTGGGATTTAGTTCTGTGGACTCATCTTTCTTTAGTCCTGCTGAGTTTGTGGTTTGCTCTGCCTCCAGATCTGAATCTCCCTCTTAATTCATCTGATTCAGCACATCTGCGTCTGCAGCTCCACTTTCCCAAAAACATGTGGAAATAAACTTCCTTCTGGAGTTGGATATCAGAATCATCCTTCAGCCTCCGAGTGGATTTTATCAGTGCATGAAGAACCGAAACCCAAAATCAGTTCCTGCTCATGTTTTTCCCTTGCATTGGCAGTAACTGCTGCACGACTTTCTTAGGGCGCAACCAGTCGTGGTAACAGCTGCTCAGGGACAGATGTTTCTGGGATGATTGCTGACTCTGCTGGTACCAGAACAGTTGACACTCTGGAGAGTCAGGCGGATGCCCTCCAGTCCAGAAGAGACATGAAAACGCTCCCTAAATCTGGCATATTTACAGAGGTGTTTATTTGTTTATTTATTTATTTTTTTAATGCTCTGACCCTGACAAACGACTCGCCTAAATAACGATAAAGAAAAAAAATCTGTCATCCAGATGTACTGGTTCTCATGAACTTGTTCAGTTTCTAAAGGTCTACACGTGTATTTTTTTTCACAATTACCAAAGAACATGAATTTTGTTTTACTTAAAGTCAGGTTGTTCTGGTCAATGCTGTCGGGATTGTTTTACTTTAAAATTAGAAATAGCCACTGACTTACTGGTTACTGGACTCCTTACTGGTTAATTGTTCTTCATGATCATTTTCATTAATATTTAATGAATAAAAAAAAAAGCTTTTAACTCTTTAATCATATTTGATACGTACAGTTTCTGAGACCCTTTGCATCACTTTATGGTAAAAACTTTGTCAAAACCCTGTTTTACACAAGCTGTCTTCTGCCCCCTAGTGGATATCTTTTGCACTACAACAATTTTGACATCAGACTGTGATAAATACTGTAGTAAATATGCTAAATTAATTTTAGTTTATTTTTATTAATTAATTGATTTATTTATTTTCCGCATTTTGTTGAAGAGCCAAATAAAGACTTCAGTTTAAAATAGAATTATAAAGGAGGATTTATTTTTATAATGTCTTTGAGTAAATGACACAGGCTGTAAAAGCCTGTGATGGTCTACGTTTCTGACCTATGTAAAGTCTATCACAGCTGGACCACCTTCAGCTCAGAAGTAACAGACTTGTATTGGATTTAGAGGAAAAATGATTTTCACTTAATTTAGTCTCCAATCACTGAAAGTTACACAGAAATGACCTTTGAGATGTTTCCAGAGTTTCCTTTAATAGACCGACACATGTGGATGTAAAACACCTCACGGACCTTTCAGAGTCCTCATAATTCACCGTAAAAATCAACATAATTCTCATCATTTTTATCAAAGAATTAAAAATTCTTGAATGTGATGCATATATTAAAAATCATTATCTCTTTAAAACAAGTTTAATTAGATCTATAACAGGTGTAAAAGACAAAACAGAAGTCAGTTCTCACTCACCAGCTGTCATTTTCTGCAGAGCTGGACCAGCTGCAGCTGACTGGTTGACCTGCTCCCAGTACCAGACCTGGTCTGAACCCACCAGCAACCAGTAAGAGCAGACAGAAATATCATGTTTGTCAGTATGCATTGATTAAACAAATTAAATACATGTCTTCTTTTATATGACAACAATAACAAGGTTCCAACATCCCTCAATGAATCTTTATCCCCAATTTTAATGTTTTTAACTTCTATCATGAAACCGAAATCGTTTACTTAAACAAAATGATTTGAATCATATTGAAAAGGAAAAATTTTACTTGAAAAAACAAATTTGATTTTGTTTCATAGGTGTTTTTAATACAATGTGAATGATAACATTCCTGTAAGCACTTGATTAGAATGAGATAAAGATAGATAAGAGATAAAGAGAGAGAGGGTTGGAAGACGCTTAAATATTTACCACAAAACAATTTACTGTTTTAATTTTAATTTTAATTTTAATTTTAATTTTAATTTTAATTTTAATTTCATTCTCATGTAAATATGCAAGATTATAGCCAATTTCCATCTTTAGTCCCGAGACATGTAGATGGACTTAAAACAATAAAGTACAATGACATAACATACAGAAAACATAACACAATAAAGGAACAGAACAGAACAAATTTACATCACAAGGTTGCGGATTAAAAAGTGTCTAAAAATCTAAAAAAAAAGAAAAAAAATAGCCACTATCAGTGTTATGCAGAGTGGGTTCATTGCTAGTGTGTGTTAAACCATTGCTTAAGGCTGTTTTAAATTATTAATAATTCTTAGTTTTCTTAATGGTTTCATGTATCTTGTTCCAGGAATGTGTCCCTCTGAATGATGTATCCATCTCCCATGTGTGTGCTGTCTTTATTTTCCTTAACTGTGTGTTAAAGTACCAGAGAACATTGCTATTGTCCCTTCAAATAAATATTTCTGTCCATCCAATTTATTATGTTTGCTTTCATTTGAATAAATAGTTTCTGAGTGAGAGGAGATGGGAAGAGAGTTTTAGGATTTTGTGTGAAATGCATTTTAGACCTATTGCTCAACAACTTTTCCAAAATTTGCCTCCTAGGCCAAATTATGTCATGCAGTATGTGTTAACACATAACAGTTCCATATCTGTTTTTACTAGTTGTTATATCATATGATGATTTCAGCTGTTTCAGCTTGTCCTCTCATGTAAAAGGTGTTCATTGTACGGTATGTGGCATGTTGAACAAACTGTCCCCCCCAGAGACAAAGTTTACCCTGAATCTTCAAGCCTTTCCACAGTTCTCATAAAGTCAAGCTAACAAAAAGTCTGACCTGCAGAAGCTGCAGGTCAGACTTTTCTTCATTTGGCTCAGATGTTAAGGAAATGAAACACCGCCCACTGCAGGTAATTATTGTAGGTAAAGCCTTGAAACCATTACAGCATTACTTGTCTGAAAGGCTTGACCGTTTTTGTTCTTCTAAACAGTTTGACAGCCAGAAAACTGGAAGTGGAACACACATGCCAGAGGACTCAGAGCCAACAGGACCTGAGGTCTCTGCACCATCAGCCCAGAGTTAAAACATGCAGCACGATATGGTGCACATGCAGCTGGAGGGGATGCTGCTTCATTAGTTCAATTTGTACAAACAAACTGTCAAACAGACCAGGACTTTCATTCATGTTTGCATTATTTTTGTGTAACATGAATTTCCATTTCCAAAGAAAACAGCATGAAATTTAAAAAATAAGGCAAACAGGAGGTTACATGCAGGACTTGAGAAGGATCTCCTCCACCTGCAGGGCCTGTGTGTGAGACAGCATGTCGTTCTAACATGTTTGCCTGAGGTTTGCAGTGGAAAGTTATCTCCCTCTAACACTGCCATTCAGTGCAGAGAAATTACAGCCAATGTCCACAAAGATGGAGGCCTGTAACTACTCTGCTCCATCGCCGTCAGAAGGAAAACCACCAGACGATCCCCATGAGACACTTCCTTCATAACACTGCCACTCTCTTGTTTATGATCTAAAGTGATTTGTCATTTCCTCCAGAGATGCTCCCAACCAGCAGGCCCCTTTATTTACGCCATCCGGTGAAGTGTGGCATTTTACTCTGACTGATGTGCTGTGAAGCGTAGCTAAGAATAGCTGATGGGAAGCCAGCAGCAGAGGCGAAGAAGCCGGTCCAAGGTTAGACTAGGACACATGGAAAGAGGCACTCAGGAAGAGACCAGTGAGTCAGGCGGCCTTGTAGCAGGGCTGGGAGCAGGACTCTGACCAGACAGAGCAGCCATGACGGGATGCACGCACGCAAATCATGTTTGCATGCTGCCTGGTCACTTTTCAGAAAGAGCTGATGCGAGCGGTGGTTTAAAGCTAAGCTGAATTCCTCTCGCTCAGCACTTCTTCAAGCATAGTTTGGATGAGGTTTAAAAAGGTAAATACAGAAACTGAAAATCCTACAAACATCAAACAAGCATTTTTCTTTGACATCACGTCTTCAGCTTAACTGCAGGAGGCAGAGATGGACTCCTCATCCCATCGGCCTGCATGCGGAGACAAATCTGTGCATTTACTTGTTGTTGTCTGAGTAACTGTTTCTGAGACATTTTCATTTGAATCCAGTTTTTTAAGATTTGAGAATGATCCTGTTTCAGAGCCAGAAGAGTGTGAAATTCAGCACTCTGGGATAGTGGTTAGCTGTCATTTTTAAAGCTGGACTAGGATTCAAAAGATGAACACTGGCAGGGAGTAGGTAAAGAACTAGGAAAAAGAAAACTTACAGGATGAACAGCAGGTGGTCCAAACAAAACATAAAGTCTGAACAGTAAATAGGACAGGCTGAGAGGGAAGCAGTCAGTAGGGGGAACTGATGAGAAAGAATGTCAGGTGTGTAGTAATCAGTCAACTACAGCCAGGTGAGTGAGAATGACAGGAAGTAAAGCTAAACACAATCACAAGGGTAATTTCTCACTTCCTGCACAGACCTTAAAGATGCAGCATGTAAAAATAAGTATGAGTGTTTGTAATTGTGTATGTGTAAGTATTGTGCAGGTGTAAGTATGTAGTGATATTGAATTTGGTTAAGTATGAGTGTTGGTAATTGTGCATGTGAATGTACTGTTTTAGATATAAGAACGTGTATTTTTATATTAGTTTGTAAATACAAATTGTTTCTATATTATATTGTTCTCCCATTCCCCCCAAATCCCCGGGACAACGGATGGAAATTAGCATTTGCTATAATCCGGTATGTTTACATTCATGCTGTATAAGCCTGTCTGTTCATTAACATGCACTGTCCCGCTCAAATAAATAAATAAATAAATGACCAAAGGTCAGTGACAGGAAAATTTAAAATATCATCTAAAAACAGTTTCTGTTGGTCTCTAATCACTTTTCTAAAATAAGTTGTTTTTATTCTCATAAAAAGAGCCATTTCTATCTACTTGCCATGAGTGCACATACATGGCAGCTGCCACATTCGTGCTACCATCTTTACTATGGTGTCTCTGAAAGGACAAACAACTCTGAGTGTGAAGCTTAAAATCTGCAGGTCCGGAATTGCTTGATTAAATATGTTTATGTCTGGAAGAAGTTTGGTCACTGACAGCCATCGTACATCAAGTCATTACTATGCCCATCTTTACCAAGATGTGAGCATTTCTTTAACACTGGACCTTTAAATTTTATATTCAGGATATTGATACTGTAGCATCAGCCTCTAACCATTCTTCATTCCTAACCCTGATAACCAAATGTTAAACATGTTGGTGGTGCTGGTACTGAAAGATCCCCGAAGGGAACACTCCCATCCAACTATCGGCCAATAACCTGTCTCGTAGCGACTAAGATAAGTGGGCACGTGGATCAATCACATGACAGAGACACAGAAAGGCATTGGTAAATGTACCAGAGGACCCAAACACCAGCTGCTGGTTAACAGAAATGTCATCTGAGACTGCAAAATCAGACAGACCTTTGTGCACTGGCTGGACTGACTACCAGAAAGCCTATGACTCAATGCCACAGACAGATCCTAGAACACCTGAAGCTGTATAAGATCAACATCACTCCAAGAGCCTTCATTGCAAACTCAGTGAGGCTGTGGCAGACCACCCTGGAGGCCAACTTCGAGCCAGTTGCACAGGTCGCCATCACATGTGTATACCAAGGAGCTGCACTGTCCCCGTTGCTGTTCTGCATAGACCTCAACACCCTCAGCCAATTAATCAACAGTCTGGCTATGGCTACCGACTCAGAAATGGGGCCACCATCAGTCACCTCGTCTACATGGATGACATCAAGCTGTACGCTAAGAATGAGCAAAACATTGAATCACTGATCCACACCACCAGGATCTACAGCAGGGACATCAGAATGTCATTCAGACTGGAGAAATGTGTCCGAATGGTAACAAAGAAAGGGAAGGTGGTCCATACAGAGGGCATTGCACTCCCAAAGGGCAGAATAACAGATGCTGAGGAGAAGTACAAGTACCTTGGCATACCACAAGCAAATGGAAACCACAAAGAAGCCACAAGGAAAGCTGCCACAGTCAAATATCTGCAACAAGTAAGGCAAGTCCTGAGAAGTCAGCTCAATGGAGAGAACAAGATCTGGGCAATTAACAGCTCTTCCCTGCCAGTGATCAGCTGTCCTGCTGGGATAATAAGCTGCCAAAGGGGGAAGATCAGACCACAGATGTTAAAGCACGGAAGTTGTTCACCATGCATGGAGGGTTCCACCCCAAATCCAGTGTCCAGAGGCTAAGAACTAAGCATGAAGAGGGAGACCGAGGACTTGTGTGCATCAGGGCCACTATCCAAGATAAAAGATCCAAGCTCCATGAATATATCAGGAAGATGGCCTCCATCGATGAAGCACTGAGTGAATGCGTCAGTAAATGGAACCTGAAGGAGAATGAAATGGCGGAACCATCACAGGAGGACAAGACCCCCTCATGGGATGTACCACCGATTTATTTATATATATTAAATATATATATATTTTACTGTATATTTGCCTGTGGGTGCGTGTTCATCCAAAACTTTTAATCACTACAAAGACAAAATCTTGCAGAGAAGAATGAATACATTTCTCAGAGCTGGATCTATTTTCTTCACTCTGTTACAAATAAAAGAACATCAACCAGGGAGTCAAGTGGTTCATTCATCTTTTTTTTTCTTCGTTTCTTACCTGTTAATATAATTATTCTTTCCCAATAAAATATATTATCCTGCAAACATTTATTACACAACATTCAAATCTTTGTTCTCCTTTCATTTCACGAGCAGACTGTGTGTGTGTGTGTGTGTGTGTGTGTGTGTGTGTGTGTGTGTGTGTGTGTGTGTGTGTGTGTGTGTGTGTGTGTGTGTGTGTGTGTGTGATTGATTCAGAGCCTGACAAAGACAGAAAGCTACCTGATTAGGTGCTTTCTGTTGCTTCAGGTTACACACAAAACTACTCCACAGTGTACTTATTATTTAATAAAGGAGGTGGGAGCAGGAGGCAGCTTGTTTATGGCTGACCTTGAGTTATGCATGTGTGTGTGTAAGACACAAGTCTCAGTGAGCTCACACTGATTTCCTTTAAAATGACCTGCCACCGTCTCAGTAAATCAGTTTAATACTTTAAAGCACATTTATGTCATCTGTAAGTTATTACATCCACAGAGATTTTCCCCACTGTTCCATTTCCTTATTTCTTTATTTCTTTCCATGAAAACAGGAATTATTGCAGTCATTTAATGAAACATGCAAACATGTAAATCTAGTATCTAAGTCAGAACCAGAGTCAGTCCAATTCTAAAAGTCCTAAGGTGAAGATGTGTTCTGAGCAGCTTTATTCTTCATTACAATCTTTTTTAAATTTCTCTTAAACCTTTATTTAACCAGATTGAGACCAAGAGGACAGCAGCACAAATCATAAAAAGAAAATAAAACTGCAAGGTACCTTATACCAATCAAATATAATTTAAGCAACCAAAAATTCAGCAAATTTCAGACAGAATAACATGTCTCAATGTGCAGCAGCTGAAATGATAGATTGTTATGATGCAAGTAGTTAAGTTCAGCAGCTATTAAAAACACAGGCACTGCTCAAAAGATTCGTGTAATCTGGAAAGTAGGAACAAAAAGCCTGAAATGTGTGATGAAAAGTTTATAAGTCAAGATGTCGTCATGCTAATCAGTCTGTATGGTTAGAAGCTCAGCATGTTTAAAGATAATTATGTGCAAAGACAACTTCCACTTCATGGGAGCAGATATTTGACTTCTGCACCAGGGAAACTATTTCTGCTTGCAGATGAATTAAAATGTTCAGACAACTCTTTGCACAAAAATAAAAACAACCTCAAGCACATAAGTTTTGATTCCCCCCTCCTCCCAGCTGGAACTTCCTCCCTTTTCCCAGTCCCTGTAGAAAGTTGGAGACTTCCTCTGTTCAGTTAGAGCTCATTCTGAAGCTCGTGTGACACTGTGTGATCTCTCCTTTTGCATAAGACTTTTAATAAAACTCATGAGTGGATTTTTCTCATCTAGACTCTTGGTGAATTGTTTTCCTCCACAAATAAAATCCGACATTTTCAGCTCAGTTTTTAAAGTGTTCCCGACCATAGGAGAGGCAAAACTACAAGCTCATTTTCCCAGTTCACTCCGGACTCTGGGACATTCAAATGATAAATATCACACGCACATAGGCCACAATGACTATCGGCCCTTTGATATATCAGTAAGAACCAGTGGGCATATCTATGGGAACTCAGAGGACCACTTGGCCTTGCGGTACAAGTCACAATGGTGAGTGAGACGACTACAACCAGTTATAAAACATGAAGCATTATGATAAACAGTCTGAGGGGAGTGGTCAAACTCCGGCCCTCAAAGGCTGCTATCCTGCAGGTTTTAGTTGTTTCTCTGCTCCAACACGCCTGATTCAAGTCAAATGGATCCAACAGCTTGTTGTCAAGTTCTCCACAATGACTGAGTCAGGTGTTGTAGCATGGAAACAACAAAAACCAGAAGGATGCCGGCCCTCAGGGGCCAGAGTTTGATGTCTAGATTACAGACATCTGGTTGTGGCATTCATGTACAAAACATCTCCGTAGTCAAGCGATGGCATAAATGCTTGCTTGCGATGAGGCTTCAGCCAACAGTGGATGGATCAACTGAAGGTTCAGATGCATCTCTCAAATCCTGGTTCAGGTCTTTCCTGGATTTGTTCCAGTTTCTCCAGGGCATCACCTGTAGATCCTGTAGATTTCAGGTCCAGAACTACTGTAGATAGGTTTTAGTCCTGACTCTTCTTTTGGCCTCCTCGTGTCCAGTTTCTGCCTTCATGCTGAGATATACCAAGTTTCCAGCTAACAGCTGTTTGGGAATCCCCGTTTTGCTGCTGAAATCCTGTTTTCTGTCTGTCAGACTGTCGGATCTTTGCTGGTTTTCACACATGAAACTAAAGAAATGGGAACAAATTATCCGTCTTTGTGACAGGCTGCTGGTAACAAAGAGCATAAAGATCCAATTTAAAAAGGGTTATAAGCTGTTATATGTTGAGCCAACACTGGTTCATCCCTTTTATTCCCTTTTTAATCCTTTGGAAATGGTCAGGTACAAAGACTGGACTGAAAATGAGGGAAAAGGCAGAAAGTGTCCAAAGAAAAACTTTGAAAGACCTTCAGAAAGCTGGAAAGCTGATCAGGACCACTTTAAAAGATAAAGTCTGACTGCTGGAAGCGAAATGAAAAGGCATGAAGCAGGATCAGGACTTACGCAGCATACAGTATATTTTCATTTACAGCTCAATTCAGAGTTAAGTTTGTGTTTTGTGCAGCAGCAGTAAAACTCCAAAGACATGGCCGTATTTATGGTTTATAGCTCAGCGGAAGCAGGTGATGGCACAGTGATATATGTCCTGGCAGTACATCGTACATGCAACTGCTGTCATCGTCTCACTCTACCCAGAAGGTATTTTCATTTTGCCTCTTCTAATGATGATATTTTCTTCAAACTGAGCATCATTGTGTGGAAGCCGATGGTGGTAAACAGTTTGTGAGCTCAGGCACCATCACATCCTTGAGCTCAGCTTAATCTGTTGCATTTCTGCAGATTTGTCTCCTTTGCTTTCCTTCTCTTCCTCAAAATAAATCTGACAGAAAAATAATTATACACCACCAGTTTTTTTTAGCTTTCCTGCACCAATGCTTTGTAGCAGTTTAGGGATTATTACTCTGTACTTTAGTGGTTTTACACACAGAATTAATGCATCTTATCGTTGGTGCTGTTATCAGACTTCTTCGCTACAGAGGTTTTAGAGGAGCTCTGACATGTCTGAGAAATTAACTCCACCAGGGTTTGTTAGGCCTTAAATTCTTTATGGGAAGCCTGTTTTTGCTAATGGCAAGGCTAATTTATTTATATAGTGCCTTTCATTCATCAAAGTCTTATACAACATCCATCTAAACAAAGACAGCAGCAGACGTTCAGCTTTAGTTTTGTTAGATCTCAGTGCTGTTTTTCACAGTTGTCACAGTTGACCAGAACATCCTACTAGACCGACTGGAAAATTGGTTGGAAATCTATGGTTTGGTTCTGAATTAGTTTTAGCTTTGAAGACAGGAAGTACTTTGTATTGTTTAGGAATTTTAGATTCACTCAAACAAAGATGACATATGGAGTTCGCCTAGGCTCCACCTTGGGCCCCCCATTGTTTAACATCTACATGCTCCCATTAGCTCAGATCATGGAAACAAACAAAATACCTGATCATAATTTTGCTGATGACACTCGGCTCTATATTTCTGTCTCACCATGGGACTCTAGTCCCATGCAAAGCTTCAATTTGTGCTACAGTCAAATCAATTTATGGATGTGTCCACTTTCTTCAGATATTCATTGATTAATTTTTTTATAAAGCTTTGTCCAATTAAGGGTTGCTGGGGGGGCTGGATCCTATCCCAGCCATTATTAGGTGAGAGGCAAGTACACCCTGGACAGGTCGCTAGTCCATCGCAGGACCAACACAGACAGACAAACAACCTCTCACCCTCACTCATAGGGAGAAGTTATAGTGACCAATTAATCTAACATACATGTCATTAGATGCTGAGAGAAACCCAGAGTACCTGGAGAGAACTCACAGGTAGAATATGCAAACTCCACACAGACAGGTCATGGTTCAAACTCCTCCCCAGCTGAGGCTTGAACCATCACCATGCAGCCTCTAGAATTATGTTTTTGTTTATTTCTATGTCTTGTAGATGTTTTGTTTGCTATGATCCTGTTTTTTTTTTTATTTGTTTGTTTTTTTAGCTTGTCTGTCTTGTTATAGGTGCTCCCAATGATTGTCTTCTTGCAGAGGCTGTGGGTCATTTTCTGTTGTGTTTTTGTACGGGTGTAGCAGCTGGATGTCATGTATTTTTGTTTCGATTAAGCAGCTGATGCTGTTGCTTTTCTCTGTCCTGGATTCTGGATCTTTTGGGAAGAGCAAAGCAAGCCAGAAATTTGGGAGTTATTCTGAATTCTGACCTGAATTTTACACTTAAACAAATTGTTTCACCTGAAGAATTGTTCCAGGATTAAAGGAATGATGCGTCAGAATGATTAGGGAAAACAGGTTGCATTTACTGGATGACTGTAACAGTCTATTCACAGGTTTACCACCAATGTGGATCAGACAGTTGCAGTTGATCCAGAACGCTGCTGCTTGAGTTGTTACCAACACCAGAAAGGTGAATCATTTCTCTCCTTTTCTGTGGTCTTTACACTGGATCCCTGTCCAGAGTTAATTTAAAAACTCTGCTGCTGGTTCTTAAAGCTCTAAACCAATGAGGGGTAGACCTGGCATACTATGAACCTTCCAGGCAGCGTAGACCATCAGGTACAGGCTTGCTTTATATTCCCAGAGTTAAAATCAAACATTTGGAATAGGCTCCCACAGAACTGCGGGTCAGGAACTTCACTTCTTAAAACCTCTTTTTGTTTTTGCATTTAACTAGTCTTTATTTTTGTATGTTTTTATATTCTTTAACTTGTATTTGTCTTCCATGTTTCCATTATATGTTTATGTTTATGCCTGGTTGCTTTTTTCAGGCACTTTGAATTACTTTTGTCTGAAATTTGCTATATAAATAAAGTTTGATTTGATTTAATTAAATGATTAAATCTGCCCCTGAAACCAGTTGCTTGTTTTCAGCTGTTGCAGCTGTTTCCTGTGTTGGAGCAAAGTGAAGAAAGTTTCATCATGACTTTGGCACATCTGGAACATCATCTGGTTCAGGGACATAATCCTGACAGTGTCTCCATACGGTCGCAGATCCGACACTTCAGACCTTCTCTTGATATTTACTGATAATTCAAGTGAAACTGTGTCTATCGGATTCATCCTCCAGATGGCAGTAGAACTCTTCCCCTTCTTTTCTGTGGCTGCTATCGCTCCATTCCTGCAGGATTTCAGTGATGTAATCAAGTCAGCTCAGATGTGATCATGTGCGAATAAATTAATTGCATATAAAGTGGATTTGACAGATAGTCTCTTTATTTTGACCGAACACTAACCCATTCACATCTAATGCTTTATTTGAAGACAGCTGAATGTTTTCTGAAAACTCTCCCAAGAAACGAAAAACATGTCATTTGTAAGGTTGAACTTTTAATGTTTCATTTATCAGTATCTCTAAATATATAAATTACTTTCTGTAAAAGCATGTATGTTACTCCTGGTTATGATGGGTTAAAAACAGAAGAAATTACACTTTCACCATGTCAGACCTGCAAAGAACATCTTACTACAATGTGTTGAGATGCCTAAAACTCATTAAAACAAGACAAAATTCTTCTTTTCTGGGAGATGATGGCAATCGCTGGAGGAGAGGGGGCGACATTATGCAACTCCCTGCCGTCCAGCTCAACCTGTTGCTGAGGATGGAGGGCTGGCAGCCTCAGAGCTGGAAGCACAAGCGAGTAAATAAAGCAGGAGTTGGCAGCATCAGCACCATTCTCAGCCCAGTTTCTGCACAGTTGGTGTGGAGGAGAGTTTCCCTCCTCCACAGTGTTGTGCAGAGAAGCAACTACAGGTCACTGCATATCTTTTTGTTCATTTCAGATTGCCTTTATTTGTCTTTCTTCTGTCTTTAACATAAAGAAAATTTACGGAATTGGCTTCTCAGTTGGTGAAGATCCAGGTTAAATCAGTGCAGCAGAAAGTGTGAACTGTATATGAGCAGCTTAACCATCCATATGTCCGTAAACTAAACAAGATTCATTAAACAGTTGTAGTATAGATGCCAGTAACATGGACTCCGATGCTTTACTGGTGCAAAAATTGGACATAAAGGGGAATAAGTCCTCACTTTCATTCTAAAGGAAGAAATTAATCCTAAATCCCAGTCAATAATCTCTCGCCATCAGTATCTCAGAGGTGATGAAGGCACAGCTGGGATATTTATTTGTGTAGCACCAGTAGCACCAGTCCAATCTGATTATAACTCAATCAGATTGACAACATAATCCACATAAATCCAGTTCACAATAACTGTGTTTATGCAAAGCCAAATTAGAATGGATTAAAGCTAATCTTTGATTCAGTCCTCCATCCTAAACAAGGTGGCAGTGGAGAGGAAACCTCCATCAGAACCAGAACCAGGAAGAAAAAACTCCATCAGAACCAGAACCAGGAAGAAAAAACTCCATCAGAACCAGAACCAGGACGGAAAAACTTCATCAGAACCAGAACCAGGAAGAAAAATCTCCATCAGAACCAGAACCAGGAAGGAAAAACTTCATCAGAACCAGAACCAGGAAGGAAAAACTTCATCAGAACCAGAACCAGGAAGGGAAAACTCCATCAGAACCAGAAAGAAAATCTCGACCAGAACCAGAACCAGGAAGGGAAAACTTCATCAGAACCAGAACCAGGAAGGAAAAATCTCCATCAGAACCAGAACCAGGAAGGGAAAACTCCATCAGAACCAGAAAGAAAATCTCCACCAGAACCAGAACCAGGAAGGGAAAACTTCATCAGAACCAGAACCAGGAAGAAAAATCTCCATCAGAACCAGAACCAGGAAGGGAAAACTCCATCAGAACCAGGAAGAAAAATCTCCACCAGAACCAGGAAGGAAAAACTCCATCAGAACCAGAACCAGGAAGGGAAAACTCCATCAGAACCAGGAAGAAAATCTCCACCAGAACCAGAACCAGGAAGGGAAAACTCCATCAGAAGCAGAACCAGGAAGAAAAATCTCCATCAGAACCAGGAAGGGAAAACTTCATCAGAACCAGAACCAGGAAGGAAAAATCTCCATCAGAACCAGAACCAGGAAGGGAAAACTCCATCAGAACCAGAACCAGGAAGGAAAAATCTCCATCAGAACCAGAACCAGGAAGGGAAAACTCCATCAGAACCAGGAAGAAAATCTCCACCAGAACCAGAACCAGGAAGGGAAACTTCATCAGAACCAGAACCAGGAAGAAAAATCTCCATCAGAACCAGAACCAGGAAGGGAAAACTTCATCAGAACCAGAACCAGGAAGGAAAAATCTCCATCAGAACCAGAACCAGGAAGGGAAAACTCCATTAGAACCAGGAAGAAAATCTCCACCAGAACCAGAACCAGGAAGGGAAAACTTCATCAGAACCAGAACCAGGAAGAAAAATCTCCATCAGAACCAGAACCAGGAAGGGAAAACTCCATCAGAACCAGGAAGAAAAATCTCCACCAGAACCAGGAAGGAAAAACTTCATCAGAACCAGAACCAGGAAGAAAAATCTCCATCAGAACCAGAACCAGGAAGGAAAAACTTCATCAGAACCAGGAAGAAAAATCTCCACCAGAACCAGGAAGGAAAAACTTCATCAGAACCAGAACCAGGAAGAAAAATCTCCATCAGAACCAGAACCAGGAAGGGAAAACTCCATCAGAACCAGGAAGAAAAATCTCCACCAGAACCAGGAAGGAAAAACTTCATCAGAACCAGAACCAGGAAGAAAAATCTCCATCAGAACCAGAACCAGGAAAGAAAAACTTCATCAGAACCAGGAAGAAAAATCTCCACCAGAACCAGGAAGGAAAAACTTCATCAGAACCAGAACCAGGAAGAAAAATCTCCATCAGAACCAGAACCAGGAAGGAAAAACTTCATCAGAACCAGGAAGAAAAATCTCCACCAGAACCAGGAAGGAAAAACTTCATCAGAACCAGGAAGAAAAATCTCCATCAGAACCAGAACCAGGAAGGGAAAACTCCATCAGAACCAGGAAGAAAAATCTCCACCAGAATCAGGAAGGAAAAACTTCATCAGAACCAGAACCAGGAAGAAAAATCTCCATCAGAACCAGAACCAGGAAGGAAAAACTTCATCAGAACCAGGAAGAAAAATCTCCACCAGAACCAGGAAGGAAAAACTTCATCAGAACCAGAACCAGGAAGAAAAATCTCCATCAGAACCAGAACCAGGAAGGGAAAACTCCATCAGAACCAGGAAGAAAAATCTCCACCAGAACCAGGAAGGAAAAACTTCCACAGAACCAGAACCAGGAAGAAAAATCTCCATCAGAACCAGAACCAGGAAGGAAAAACTTCATCAGAACCAGAACCAGGAAGAAAATCTCCACCAGAAGTTTCCATGAGCTGTAGTTAAACACAGAGGAGGAGAGGTCAAAGTTTGTGACTGCTTTTCTTAAACTGCTGCAGCTAAACTGGCAAGTAGGAAGGAAAACTAAACAAATCTGAAAAGAAAAAATATTTTCCATCAATAGTCATTTTGCAGTGAAGTGATGCGAACATCATCATCATTTTCAAGCCACACAAAGCATTGATTTAATATGTGCATCCACCATGCATTTCATCAGCTTCACCTGATCAACTTCCTGTTAACACAAATATCCAACCAGCCAATCACACGGCAGCATGTAGTCATGTAGACGTGGTGAAGACGACTTCCTGAAGTTCAAACTGAGCATCAGAATGAGAAAGAAAGGGGATTTAAGAGACTTTGAACGTGGCATGGTTGTTGGTCTGAGTATTTACTGGGATTTTCACCCACAACCATCTCCAGGGTTTCCAGAGATGGTCTGAAGAAGAGAAAATATCCAGAGCAGCAGTTGTCTGGACCAGGATGCAGCAGAAGACACACCGGGTGCCTCCTGCCAGTTAAGAACAGGAAACTGAGGCTACAATTCACACACACTCACCAACACTGGACAATAGAAGATGGAGAAACGTTGTTGGTCTGATGAGTCTCCATTTCAGCTCCACATTCAGATGCTCGGCTCAGAATCTGCTGGAAACATCATGAAAACATGGATCCATCCTGCCTTGGATCAACGCTTCAGGCTGCTGCTGGTGTAATGGTGGGGGGAGGTTTTCTTGGCCCACTTTGGGCCCCTTAGTACCAACGTGGTCTGGTTTAACCAGCACAGCATCTGATGCTACTTCCAGCAGGATAATGCACCATGTCACAAAGCTCAGATCATCTCCACCTGCTTTCTAGAACATGACAATGAGTTCTCTGGACTCCAACGGCCTCCACAGCCACCAGATCTCAGTCCAGTAGAGCAGCTTTGGGATGTGGTGGAACGGGAGATTCTCATCATGGATGTGCATTGTTACACAATCTTTCACTTTTCAGTAAACCTTTTTAATTTTAACCAGTTTTTTTGTTGTTTATTTTTAACTCATCTGAGTGTTTTCAGGATAAATTAATTTAATTCAGATTGGAATTACAAAGAAAAACATTTATCTGAGTGTTGATGGAAAGGTCTAGCTTCACTATGATCAAGTTTCCTGTTAGCTTCTCTGATGTTGGACTAGATATTCCATACATAAGTTCATCAGGTATAAACCAATCAGAATGTTCACCTCACTGAAATAGGCTCATATTTAAGTTAATTTTTGCAAATGCATCACTAAAGAAATCATTTCCAGAACGGCCATGCTTCACAGCAACATGCACCACACCGGGTAAACATGATTAATTCCATCTCACTGTGACTGCAGTTTGTTCCATTTTGCAGCAGCTGTGTGGCGTCTGCTGACATTTCAGAAGCTCATTTGAAACAGAAAGCGCGCGCCGCATTTTGGCGTTTGAGCAGCTGCTTCTGTTGATAGGGGGAGGTCTGCAAACCAAAATGATGGGCTAATCCTCTCGCATGCGTAAAGGAGAGCTCGAGCCAGGAGGACGGCTCAAAAAGCAACCCGCCATCTGCTCGACAGACACAGTTTGTTCTGACAGGAACGAGGCACATTTTACGCACAGCACGTCCGCGGAATTTCCGCCGGGTCCGAGCGGCTGTCCGTCACTACGGGGTTTTTTTTACGCTCAACCGTTCACTACCTTCAGTTTCACGCTGATTTCAGCTCGGGACGCACGTTCCCATCTGCGTAAAGCTGCTGGACTGCTCGCTTCTGTTGCGCGTAAAGCTGGTCAGGTGCGTCAGGACACGCGCTGCTGAATTTGGTTGTTTAGCCGAAATTCAAAAAGAAAAGATGTTAAATTTCACATCTTCTGCGGAACGAAACCAAACTTTGGGGACTTGGGTGGACTACAGCCTCCAGTACAAGGTGATAAGCAGCTTGCTTCTTCTCGTGATTTGTGCGTTAGGAATCGTTGGCAACGTTATGGTCATCCTGGTGGTGCTCACCACTAAACATATGAGGACTCCCACGAACTGCTACCTGGTCAGCTTGGCTGTGGCGGACCTGATGGTTCTGACAGCGGCTGGTCTGCCCGCCATCACCGACAGCATCTTTGGAACCTGGGTGTTCGGCCACTACGGCTGCTTGTGCATCACCTACTTCCAGTACCTCGGGATCAACGCCTCCTCCTGCTCCATCACAGCTTTCACCATAGAGAGATACATCGCCATCTGCCACCCCATCAAAGCCCAGTTTCTGTGCACTTTGTCCAGAGCGAAGAAGATAATTTTGTTCGTTTGGGCTTTCACCTCCATGTACTGCGTGATGTGGTTCTATCTGTCAGACATCCAGGACCTGGTGTACGACAACATCACCATCACCACCTGCGGCTACAGAGTTCCCCGCAAGTTTTATTTGCCCATTTATTTCTTTGACTTCGGCGTCTTCTTCGTGCTGCCTCTGCTGCTCTCCGCGATTCTGTACGGACTCATCGCCCGGATCCTCTTCCTAAACCCGCTGCCTTCTGACCCCAAAGACAAGAAGAAGAACGGAGTCAACAACCACGCCATGAACAAGAGCACGAGCTGCAAAAACTCCCGTCACTCCAGCTCCACCGCCACATCCCGCAGACAGGTGAGCTGACAGGAAGATGACACGATCAGACCGTTGTTATTCATCACACTGAGCTTTATTACACAGAAAAGAAAGGAAAAACTTTATAACATGAAAAGTAGCTACTGTCAAAGGAACAGGGCCGAGTCTAGAATATTCTTGATAGGGGCCTGACCACAATGCCCAGATATGTCACTGAGAAGAAGGTGGCTCATGTAAATGATGCATCTTGTGTTTTTTTTTTTTTTTTTGGGGGGGGGGGGGGGGGGGGGGGGGGATGTATTGTAAGTTTTAATCACTGCTGTATAAACATGTATAATTGATAATAAGAAAGATTTCCTTTGAGCCAAATCACAACAGTTTCCTCAGCTTTCTTGGTTGTTTAGAGCCCTTAAAACTACACTAGATGGCATTGATCTATCTTAGCTGATCTAATTAATTTTTGCGGGCATTTCTATCCCATCCAGGAGGTTTACAATCCAGCCACTAAATGTAATTTTATTCAGAGACTCTATCTGGTAAATCCACAATGATCCATGATAACATCATTATTTATCACAATTCATCATAAAAACATCACCATCACTACTATGTTGCTAAGAGACCTCTATTTAGACCTGGAGATGATGATTAAGCCACTTCCTGTCAGACTTTCCACCAATCAGAGAGCTTAGATTGACGGTAACGTCCAATCAGGAGCAGCCAAAGATCAACCAGTGAGCAGAAAGTTCTATGTGTGTGTGAAAAGAAGAAAAATAATGCTTCTCGATGGCTTGAGTTATTCCTACAAAGTTCTGTTAGTAATAAATCCTGTTTCTTCTTCTGGTTCTGCCTTTATGCTGCAATATCTATTGATACATTCATTTTACATCATTTTAGCCTCACAATCTGACAGCTGAGCCTGGAAACATCATGTCTGATGCTGACTGGGGTTAAAATGATTCCATTTCTGCATGGAGTTTTACATAAAATGGTTTTACATAAAAAAAGCAAAGAACCAGAGTTTTAAGGGTTACCTTCAGTCATCCCATCTGGTCATTTTATTACTTTTAGATCCTCTTCATCAAACATTTTGGACAGAAAATATCATGCGTGTATGCAGTTGTAAAATGCTGCTGAATAAATGCTGCACTATAATCAAGAGCATGTTAGTGTTGATGTAGAACATCATGTAGAACTACATATGCTGCATTTACTTACACTTGGCATCTGAGGTTTACCCAAGTAAACATCCCTTTACATTGAATTTTTCTTAGAATTTTATTGGGGTGGCACCTGAGGGGTTCAATCAGATTGTAGAGGCGGCCCATACCAGCTCCAGGCCACCCCTTTGGCCACTACTCTTGCTAATAAATAGCCAATACTTTCATTTGTTTCACTTATTTAAACTATATCACTGAATTTATGTGATGGATAAAAGTAAATTACCCATAAATTACTGGTTTTCTATTTAAATATTTGATTTAGTACATTTTACCTGACAAAATGTAAATGTCTTATCTGTCACAGAGTAGTTTTAACAGTGCCCAATCTAAAAAAAAAAAAAGGGACTAAACAATGAAAAAAAAAGCTCAAAAGAGTAAAAAACACAACAAGAAACCCCAAAAACTGTTTCAGAAAACAACATTTCAACATACAAGATTCCACAAAACAGAAGAATGAAAAAACCACTAAATGGTAAAGAAAGAAAGAGTTTTTTGAGTTTTAAAAGGTCCTTTATTTCAGGCTACACAAAGGCTCCAACCTGTTTGTGAGATTAAAGAAATCAAATTCCAGCCTGAGCCGAGCTGCCAGTAACCTGGTGAAGACCAGGAGATCCTCCTCTGACCCTTGACCTTTGATTCTGTCCCTTCTGATCTTCTAAATGGCTAACTTAGCCTCACCGAAAATTAAATTTAACAGTGAGTGAACAGATTTTTTACACGCTGAGTACTGAGGCTCAAAAACAAAATAACTGAAAGAAAACTGTTCTCCAAACCCCTCAAAAGCTCAAACAAACCCATCAGCCGTGAACACTGAACAAAGAGATGGTGAACCGTTTCTAACTGGAAACAAAATGGACACCCAGGCCCCGTGTTCGGATCAAGGTGTGCCAGGTACCTGTTAGTGGCTATGGCCCCGTGCACAACCCTCCATTGAAAACTCAGTCCACCTCGACCCCCTGACAGCGGCCAGAGAGCGTAGGTTTGAAACCTTCATGCTGATGAGGTAGAGGGCTTCAGAAATGTGCAAAATAAAAGTCTTTCTGGCAACAAAAAAAGTAAAAAACACTTATAAATATAAAGGTAGTGCTACTTTTATTGGTTTAGAAAATAGTCTGCCAGGGAATGTTTATTTCTGCTTTCTTTTGATGTGAATTCTTTATATTTGTATCCAGTCAGCCACCTCACCTCAGTAATCTCAGCTCTCTGGTCAGATACTGGAAACAAACAGTTTTCTTTGTCTGGATATTTATCAGAAAATGAAATTAAAAAGCAAATATTTCAACTGTTCCTTGGTACCACGACTTGCACATCATGATCTTATTTGTTCAGATTAGGAATATTGATTAAATCGATCCTGTTTCCACAGAGAGTTTTATCACCTCATCTCTCTTGCCTCCCCCCCAACCCCCCTCCCTCGGTAGGTGACTAAGATGCTGGCAGTGGTGGTGATCCTCTTCGCCATGCTCTGGATGCCGTACCGCACTCTGGTGGTGGTGAACTCCTTCCTGGAACGGGCCTATCTGGACAACTGGTTCTTGCTTTTCTGTAGGATCTGCATCTACCTCAACAGTGCCATCAACCCGGTCATCTACAACGCCATGTCTCAGAAGTTTCGCGCCGCTTTCCGTAAGATCTGCCGCTGTGGAAGGAAGGGTTCAGATAAGCCCGCCGCCTACAGCGTGGCCCTCACCTACAGCGCCGTCAAGGACACTTCTCTGGTGGAAAGCACTGATCACCTCACCACTGAGCTGGAGGAGCTGACTGTCACCGACGAGCTGTTGTCGGAGCAGAAGATGATGTTCCCAGACCCCTGTGGGTACAGGAAGGTGAACTTTAGTGACGCCTGAAGTTTGTTTGATGGACACAGTGACAATTCTGCAGGTCAGTCGAGGCTTAAAGACCTTAAAAGTGTTGCTTAATGGAGTCTCTTAAGTGGGAATTCTGTTTCCTGAGTGCCTGCTGACCTTTTCAAAGCCATGCTGCTGCACCTAACGATGTAAGCACACATCAGAGCCAGTGATGCGTAGTCTTTGATCCCGGACGTTGTAAAGCACAAACGGCAACAGATAAGGACTCCCATCATGCACCTGTTATCACATCTGAAACCAGCCCACATTATGTAAGGTGTCTGAGTCAACAGAATGTGACTGTGCGCAAACACTTTTCCCACTTCAGAGATATTGCAACTCACAGCAGCGCAGACTTTCTGATTCTCAAAGCTAAAAACATGTTGGTGGCTCCAGATGGCCTCAAGGGATCTAGAAGCTTTGCTAGATGATGTCAGGAAACAGACATTCACTATTACCCGCACAACCAGTCAGTGATGCTTGAAAGCAAAGAAAACCAAAGTTGACTCCGGCTTCAAGTGAGGAGTTCACTCATTTTACCACTGAAAGGCAGGATGGGGTGTTTCCTGTCAGCTTCAGCCCCACACACTGAGATTTTCCACACACACTCAACAACATGCAGTCACATTAAAACAAAACATCTTCTGCAGATTTAACAGCAGCACACCTCCCTGCTCCCCCAGTGTTGTCAGGGCAGGTGGTTTATTAAAGGGTGGGATACACATGAATCTTTACTGACCCAACAGCCTGTTTTTGCCGTGATGGACATGAGCGTGACCTTGAGCACAGCCTGCAAACCGAGCAGGTTGCACGTGTCCTCGTTCTCTTGACGCTATGTTTGCAAAGCTTTCAGACAAAATTACACACAGAAATTAGCAACTTCAATTACAAAAAAGTCCCATAATGAAGTTTATTATGTGATATCCTGTTTCTATTAGTGCATCATAGGAGGTTTAACCCTTTAAAACCCAACTCGAGAAAAAATGTCTAGACATTTATAATTAACATGAATAATTTTTGTATTTTTACCATTTAATACTGTGCGATGTCAAAATTGTTATAGTGGAAAAAGGAATCCTTTAGGGGGCAGAAGACAAGAATCTGATTGTGTTCAACAGAGTTTTGAGCAAAGTTTTTACCATAAAATGATGCAAAAGGTCTCAGAAACATTACCAAATATGAAGCATACAGCATAAAAGGGTTAAAAGCTGCCAACATAAGCTGAACAGTCTCACAGCAACAGCTGAAATAATCACAAGAACTGCATCTATTGATCAGTGTACATGGAAACATGGAGACACAAAGGAGCAAAATTTTCCCAGATTCTATGAAACAGCCAGAAAACAACTGCTGTGTTACATTTAAATGGTAAGAAAAATCCATATTTGAATGTTTGGAGGAGTTAAAAAGTGCTGCTACACACACAGCTGTTCGCATCCTGATGTCAATGTCAAATTTATTTCTATTGTACATTTAAAACAATAAAGTGCTTTTCAAATTAATGTAAAAAGACAAGATGCAATAAAATGAAACATAAAAGCAAACAAATATAACAAATTAAAACAAAAAACACTAAACCTAATGTTACTCAAACTGAGCCTGACTTAAAGGCCAAGATTAAAAAGTAAGTTTTTAGATAGGATTTGAAGGACTGTAAAGACTGGAGTGTGAATACTGAGTGGCAGGTCATTCCATAGTCTGACAACCTTGGTTGAACTAAAAGCATCTGACTGGATGATCTCAAGATAGCAGGTTGCATAAATAACCGGGTGTTGTACCATTTAAAACTTGTAAAGTGTCATAGTTCGAGATACCACAAATGCAGGACTAACAAAACCCAGAGGCAGACGAGGGCAGCGAAGAGTTCATGTAACAAAAGACACAACTAACAAACACACACAATGAACTGGCAATAAATGAAGAGAAACCTGGAGCATAAAAGAGGGACTGATTACTAAACAAGAAGCAGGTGGCAATTAACGACCACTTCAGGGAACAGGAAGCTAACGGGGGAAAACTCTACAAAATAAAACAGGAAACAAAGATGAGACTAGACTAAGAAACTGCAATGGAACATAAAACCTGCAGATCATGGCAGGAAGTGAGTAAAGGAATCTTAAAATCTATTAAAAAACGGAGAGGCAGCCAGTGTAAACCTTGTAAAACTGTGTTCATGCTTTCTGTGAGCAGCATTCTGGACAAACTGCAGGCGTTGGACAGATAAATGCTCAGCAGCAAAGTATAAATACTGGCAGCTGTCCAATCTTCAGGTAATGAAGGCATGAATACATATTTCCAGGCCTTTTACAGGATTTAGCTTTGGCATAGTCCAAATTACGGGGGAGCAAAGGGGAGCTCGGCTCCCCCGAGAGAGCGGCTCCTCTAAAGACATTCAGCTGATACTCCACGGGGAGCCCTAAAATACTTCAATTTCAGGCTTCATGGGTGGCAGAAATCAGTCCAACATGAGGATTTTTATTTTTTTAATTTATTTTGTTTATTTGACAGGGACATTGCACAATCACACGTTAGCTAAGAGCTAATTTGCACCTGCAGACCCTGGGCAGGTAAACAGACAACAGTAAATACAGAACAAAAAAACAGGACATTACATAAAACAGTTGACTACAATTTAAAAACTAAATACAGATCCAGATAAGACAACATGAAGCTAGAAATACAACACAAAAATGTATTTTAAACACGGGTAAAAGATATAAACTGTACAAGGCATAAATAGTGAATATAAATTATATTAAAAGTTTAATTTAGTTAAAGCATAATCTTTAAAAAGATCAAGCCAAAGTCAATAGTGCAAAATAAGTGAGTGAAGGCATTTAATTATGGTTCCAGTCTTGTGTGGATTTTAGTCAAAGTTTAAGTTGTTTTTTATACGCTGTGAAGCTGCCTCTGATGACAGTGGGAAGGGAATTCTGATTTAGGGAACTGAAATAGAAACGATTAACATGACTTCTTGAGAATAAATCTGACTCCTGTGGTTCATCAGCCCAAGTTCAGACAATTTATTTTATTCACACTACAGATTCCAGCGTTGTGTTCATGTTCTAAAAGAGAAACTATTTCCAATCAGCTATAATGGATTTTCAAGCAGCACCTGATCCCTGCAGCAGTTAAAGAGCCAATCAGAGCTCTTTACCTGTTTGTTAGCAAGATTTCATAAAACTGCTGGAGGACAGAAAGAGCTCATTAAATCATGTTTACCTCAAAAATTTAACTGGAATCATGAAGACTTAAGCCTTTACACACCCATAATAAAATCATTATATCTCAGCAACCACAAGGTCTTTTTTAATACTTTTAGAGTCATAGTAAAAGGTTAGGATGTATAATTATAATTATATGTGTTACTGGTGAAGAATAAATGAAGATGGCACATTTCAGGTTTGCCTAAAAACACTTTCTGGATTATTCTGACTTTGGAATGATGCAGCTATAGCTCTAAACCTCGAGAAGATCTTATGTGAACATTATCTCTGCAAAGTTCCCCAAAGTGGCCGTTTTGGCACCATCTGTTCTCATAGTCACCCAGATGAGCATCTCAGCTTTTAAAAATATGTAAAAAAAAAAAAAAAAAAAAAGAATAAATAATAATAATAATAATATAAAAAAACTCCTTCGAGTCTTTCTACCTCGCTAAGGTGGTGGGAAGTTTGGTTCAGATATTTGCAGAATTAGTTATGATATTGTTCTGGATCTGGATCCAGGATTTCAAACAGATAAAGCACTGTAGGCTGACTAAAATCAATTTAACTCTTTAAAGTGTGAACCGAGAAACAATATTTTATCCGAAGTCTTTATCTGGCTTTTCATAAAATGCATGTATGTATTGTTTATTACCGTATGATGTCAACATTATTGTCGTGCCAAGAGTGTCCAACAGGGGGCATAAGACAAGTGACAGATTGTAAACAAGATGTGGAGCAAAGTTTTTACCATGAAATGATGCAAAAGGTCTCAGAACGAGTGTCTATCAAATATGATAGAAATGGCATTAAAGGGATAAGCGAGGGAGTTCTGGTCCTGGACCAGTCATAATAAAAAATTAATCATTTTTAGCATTAGATTCAACTTTAAACCTCCTCAACAACTCATATGCCTTATTAAAAATCAAACCTATTAATCAATGAATCATACATGAATAGAGTTTCTATATTTTGTTTGCGCTGCAGCAGTGACTGTAAAGCTCAGTGTCTGTACAGTTTCTGTGGTTTTACAGAACTTCATGTAGAATCTGCTGATTAAAGTGTCGCTGTGAACATCAGCAGCGGTGATTTCAAGCTGAATCAAACATGAATTGTGTGTTTTTACTGTTCAGCATCATGTGATGTGTGGATTTAACGAAGCGCTGCTTTGCTTGTGCTGCTGTTGGTGGTGAAAGCATCTCTGTGCAGATGTGTGGTGTTTGCTGTAGATATGCTGGTGCAGTGTGGTGTTTTCTGTCACTTCAGTTACCATTGATGGGTTTCACCGCTCAGTCTGCCACACAGGGACACAGTCCTGTATGACTGGACACAGCGGAGGAGCTCTGTTTACTCCTGAGTGAGGAAGATAACAGCAGGGATTTATTAATCTGCTGCAGTACTGCACAGGCCTCCGGTATCTGCAGATTAGTGCATTCATGTGTGTACGTCCTGTGTGTATTTAAAGGGATTTTTAAAAAATAATCTTAAAATGTTCTTATTGTTATTACAGCTTTATAAATATCATTTTGTAATGTGCTATGTGAAGGTGTTGCTCTGGTTATGCTTCTTATGTTGTGATCCTGTGACTGGTTTGGTATCTGGAAGTCAGTTTGTATTTATTGTGTTTATGTTTATAATAAAGTTGTCTCTGGAAAGATGATTATTCTCTTCATTAATTATTAATCACATCGAGAAATGAAGCTTAAAAATAATTTTCATAATTTGTTAGCTTTGCTTTTTCTATAGTCTTCCTCATAACGCCTCATTTCAGCACCACGGACAGCGCTCAACCTGACCCATGAGTGTAAGACTAACCAGCGTTGTGTGTAAAAATAATAATAATGATGATGATGATAATAATAATAATAATAAAGGCACATCAGTTTTGTGCCTTTAGATGTTCCAATCAACATTCCAAGAATGGGATTTTGTTTTCCAGACTGCCTGCTGACGGCTAAACGAGATAACTGGAAACTGTCAGACTCTCAGCTGTGTGGCAGCATTTTGTAGGTGGTATGTTTATAGAAAGTTTTGTTTCGTATGTTTTCTAAGTCTACCTATGGAGGGCTGCTCTAATTTTGAATCTATTTATTTATGAAAAAGCAAAGACAATGTGTTACTAAAATGCAGCAGTTTAACATTGTTGCGCCCCGGGACCAGACACTTCATGTTAGCCTCTTGCTAACAGACATGTAACTGAGGCTTATATTTCTTCTAACCCAGCCTCCACCACGGATCACCACGGTGAAGGGTGGATGTTCCACTAAACCAGCCTCCACCGCGGATCACCACGGTGAAGGGTGGATGTTCCACTAAACCAGCCTCCACCACGGATCACCACGGTGAAGGGTGGATGTTCCACTAAACCAGCCTCCACCACGGATGACCACGGTGACGGGTGGATGTTCCACTAAACCAGCCTCCACCACGGATGACCACGGTGACGGGTGGATGTTCCACTAAACCAGCCTCCACCACGGATGACCACGGTGACGGGTGGATGTTCCACTAAACCAGCCTCCACCACGGATGACCACGGTGACGGGTGGATGTTCCACTAAACCAGCCTCCACCGCGGATCACCACGGTGAAGGGTGGATGTTCCACTAAACCAGCCTCCACCACGGATCACCACGGTGACGGGTGGATGTTCCACTAAACCAGCCTCCACCACGGATCACCACGGTGACGGGTGGATGTTCCACTAAACCAGCCTCCACCGCGGATCACCACGGTGACGGGTGGATGTTCCACTAAACCAGCCTCCACCGCGGATCACCACGGTGACGGGTGGATGTTCCACTAAACCAGCCTCCACCGCAGATCACCACGGTGAAGGGTGGATGTTCCACTAAACCAGCCTCCACCACGGATCACCACGGTGACGGGTGGATGTTCCACTAAACCAGCCTCCACCACGGATCACCACGGTGACGGCAGTTTTCAGTGTTACTGAAAAGCTGGACATGGATTTTCCTTTGTGATCTCAATAAACCAAACAGTCTTTAAACAGTGATGTTTCCTCCCAGTAATCATAACGTTAACTTCTAAATATGTCGTTAACGTCTGCATCTTCTGTTTTCTACTCAGCTTTGACATGAAGAGGAAATACTTTTTTGGGGAACTTTCCACAGCTGAAGGTCTGATTCCCATCCTGCATGAAAAACTGAAAAAACTGAAAATTCTAAACTGGTAAGATATATATATATATATATATATATATATATATATATATATATATATATATATATATATATATATACATATATATATATAGTGTTCCATTTCTGGCCATAGTACCCTGGTTCCTCAGTACCTGACGCAGACCTTGTTTGACCGGGCAGCGTCTGAGACGGTATGTCTCTGTATGCCTGCACTCATGATGAGGTTGTTAGGGAGTAGCATTAAGGGTCTTGCCTTAGGACCCTGCTAAAGTATGCTACTAGTGACAGGGTAATACCACACACACTGGCCCACCAAGGCTGGAGACTGAACAATACTAGAAAACATACGGGAGAAGGAGGTATCACATAACAGTGAAGCACAGTGGTTAAAAGAACTAAGAGTGGACCACAGCCAAAAACCAAAACCAGAAAACTGCCATCACGTGCATGCAGCATTTTCAGTTTTCATTGTTTGTCTGCAGTTTCTCTATTAATCTGCCATCACTGGCAGAAATAAAGTGCATGAGTGGAATTTCAAAAAGGCTCCATTCAATGACTCTGGAGTATAAATGATGTCTAAATGTGAGTCTTCCCTGCTGAGTGCAGATGAGTCAGATCTACAGTCAGATATAAAACATCTCAGAGAAGAAGAGGAAGGTGATCCGTTTGTTTCTCTTTTTCCTTGTTGCTGGGAGCCTTTGTTAGACAGAATTTCATTGGCCACTCTAACACTGTGCTTGACATGTTTATTAATGTAAGGAAAAAGATCAAGGCATTTCTTTTTGCTTCTCACTATCTGTATTAATGTTAATTATTTCAACAGTTTTTAATGATCAGTTTTTCATCTTTATTTTTTATTTGTTTTACTTAAATTGTTTTAAGTGTTGTGAACTTCCATGTTTTGTTTTTGTTTTTTTATTAGAGAAATCTGATTGGTTCTTGCGTAAGCATGTAAAATGTGGGGAAAATATTTGGTATTTTTTAATCTGAATTTGTACATTTTATGTGTACCTGCACTTTTTGATACACTGACATATATGAAGATTCAAGTTACAGACCTTATGTCCCTAACCTCACTCCATAGTTCTGTTTTGTCTATTAAGCCCCATTTCCACCAAATGGTCCGGTTTGGGACAGAATTGGTTAGTGTGCATTTTTTTACATTTCCACAGGTAAAAACTGGAAAGGGTACCATTTATTTTTTGGGACCCATCTGTTGAGGTCCCATTTGGGATTAAGGAAACTTTTATTTTTGAAGCCTTTATTTTCATATTTCTTTCTTTACTTTCAACACAAATCCAGTGGTTTATCCAGGATTCCAGGCCAACAGAAGACAAAAGTTAGTGTGTGGTGGCCAGTCAATGCATCTTAAAACGTCCAGCAGGATCATTGTTAACTTTGGGGTGTGAAATACAGGAATTCTTGGGTGTCTGGAAACCCTTAAATAACACCATAGAGCCCTTTTAAATGTCAAAAATAGAACTGTTGACAGAGCTTAAAGAACATTTTAGAAGATACGAACTAAAAAAAATCTAATTATTACAAAAAGTGCTTTGTGTCACATAGGAAAGAAAAGATTTAAACATGACTCATATAGCAGAGTAAACAAACAGAAGATTAACCCATTAACACAAGTTCCCTCTAGACTAATAGAGGGTTCCTCATCAAACCCTAAACCCCTCTACCCCAGTCCTACATCTGCCCAGAGTTAACACACTAGTAGGCCACGTATACAACATTGGATCTATGCTATATAACATATGTTGTCACCTTCTGCCATTTATTTAGAAAACACAGGCTTTTTCATGTCCTTCATACATATAATTTATATAACTTCATTACATTAGAAGCATGCCCTGACGTCGTCAGACAACGTGGGCATCAAACCACTGAGCGTCATTTTAAGCTGCTGCAGTGAAATGCTTTTGAATTCAGGCCTCTGTTGGATGAGCGTGTTTATTTCCATCAAATGATGTGACACCTATCACATCACCCAGTCCACATCAGCTCAGATATCCAGCATAATGTTTCCCAATGATCAAAGTGGTATCAACAAAAATCCTCAAGGGCAAAACTTTACCTGGGAACAAGTTTTCTAACTTCATCAACAAGTACATTAAAAAGATGCAACTCTGCCGGCGACTGGCAAGATATTTCTGAGAAGTGCAGCACAGAATCACTGCAGCAATTATCCACTAACAACAGGACAAAAATAATAAGAAAAAGAAACTCAGATTACCACCTAAAATTATGTTCCCTGTGTGACAGAATATAATTACCAGACAGCCAGCGGGATGCAGGCTGTGAATTGGATGAATCACTTTACTGCCCCTGTGGAAGTTAAATAACCAAACAGCCTGAATTTAGTTTAATCAAGTGTCACAAACAGACAAAGTGCAGAGGAGAAACGGCTGGAATGAGATGTCCGAGAGAAAACACGACAAGGAGGAATGATAGATCAGAGAGGATGAAGAGAGGATGGGCAGACAGGTGCAGCGAGGCCGAGATAAGAAACTTTCTGCTTCATTAACTCTGAAATCACGGTGTTTCTGCACAATAAAAAGAGGTTGTTCCGAGATAATGGGAGAGTAATGTTCGTGATAACACCTCAGACGGAGAAGGCAACAAAGACAAGGGGAGAAGTAATTGCTGCTCTTCTGCACCAAGCATACAGCCTCGGCTTTTGTGAATAATTACACGTATGGAAGAAAATGAACCGTGTCGAGTGGCTGTTCAAAGTCAATTTTTCCAACAACTGTGATGGAGGAAAAATGAAAGCTCTCGTGTCGCACAGCTAGTAATGCATATTTGACTTTTTATGATTCTCAAACTCCATGAAAACATCTCCTATAAGGGATGTTTATGGGAAAAATGTTTCTCATAAGGGTTAAAAATGTAGATTACATGGGTTACAGATGTTTTTAAACTTTTTTCCAGCATCATGTCAGCAGAATGATGGTCTAGCTGCTGCATTGCTTTGTCTAGAGGATCTTTAATCCTTGTTGCTGAGTACACACAAGCTTATGTCCCTAGTCTCACTCCATAGTTCCGTTTTGTCTATAAAGCCCCATTCCCATCAACTGGTCCGGTTTGGTACAGTTTGGGTCAGTATGCATTTTTTTACGTTTCCATATGGTAAAAACTGAGAAGGGTACCATGCAATCTGATCTGTGCACATCAGGGCATCCGTGCACACAACTCTAATGTTTATGCACAGGAACCTTGTTGAATGTGAAAATGACTACATCTGCCAGGTAGAAGGTAACGTGTGCAGAATATTAATGTTTGAGCAGTTTGTAATGTGTGCATGCGTAGAGTTATTTTTAGTGTATTCAGAGAGAGGCTTCTTCAGGTCTGCTGCAACACAGAAAGGTGCAGATGGACATCTCTGCCAGCAGTCATCGTCCGCCTGAACAGGATTATTTACCCATGATTTGTCTCACACATCCATGGTTTTAGGGCATTTCTAAATGGAAACCATTGGTTCATTGTGCTGCTGATCTGGGTTCCTCTCCTCAGGACTCTCAAGATATAAAACTACCTCAGATTAGCATGAAGGAACATACAAAGAAAACAAAGAAAAAGAAGCCAGCAGCCAGACTGTGCAAAACTCAACAAATCCACAAATTATCACCTTCAAAGCTCATCAGTAGACTCAAATACAATCATAAGTTCTGTAAAAGAGCTCAGAAATCAGCTTTTTCTACAGTTAAAATATTTTCTACCTGATGTCCACGACTAAATTATCCTTCCATGTGCTCATCCCATCTAATGGCTCTTATCGTTACCAAAAAAAGTGCAATCAAATCAGAAACAACTTACCTGCTGGAAGAATTATCTGGGTTTGTTTGCTTTAATTGTTTAATCATTTAAAAAGATGCTAATTACACCTGCAGAGAAGTTCAGTCTCATCATGATGATCTGCTTCAATCACAAGTCGATTGTTTCTTTAAGGCCTCTCTCATCGCCTCGCGGCAGGATGTCGGCGTGGCGTAGGGTGTAGCGGCGCAGCAGGTCGGATTAAAGCTGGGACAGATGCTTAGAGTGGCATTTAACTAAAGCTGACATATTCTTCCATCCCGAGTGTGTTTACATCCCTTTTACATTTATACACACCATGATCTGAAACATGGTAAATGAGCAGCAGAGAACTTATGTTTTTATTATGTGGATTTGAATGATTTTAAACTGTGATGGTCACACAGCTGGATGGTAGCATCTCCTTATCCGTGGATCCTGTAGGATCCAGTCATCAGGGCTGATCCAGAGTGGTCCAGGTGTCACTGACGGGGTCCTAGATGCATGCTGGGAGGACTGGTCTGTGTTGTCTCTATCCATTAGAGTACATGAGGAAAAATTAAGCAACAGTTTATTCATTGAAATCTGGTGATTGACAGCGTCTAATGCTTTCTTTAAATCAAGGAACACTGCTCTGTTCGCACCAATTATCTTGACTGCTTGGAGGATACTTTTTGGTCTATAATTACACATTCCTGCAGGGTTTGCAGATGTAAAGATTGGTGTAATTACTGAGTATTTCCCAGTATTTGGACACTTTCATTTACAGACTGATTTATGTTAGGATGTGGGTTTCAGACACCACCTCAGGTGGCGAGGGCACTGGCAAAATGCAAACATGAGCAAAAATCTGCCAGAAATGATGCCGACATGGAAATAGTCTGTGCCCACCACCTGTTGGACCATTCCTTTATAGGGACTGTCTTGCTAACAGCCTCTCATTCCCACCTGTTGTCTGTTTTATTTGTACAACAGCAGCTGAAACTGATGCACAATCAGTGTTATTTCCTAACTGGACAGACTGATGACCCAGAAGAGGGACAGACTCAGAGGACAAAACGGATTCAGAGGAACTGACATGTTGTGTTTACCTGAAAAGTTTGGGAAACACAGACAGTAAGCTGTTCTTGCTCTACGTGATCCAATTCTCTGTCCAGATGGCTTGACAACATGTTTTCATCTGTTGTGTCTGAGCAAACACTGAACCCATCCTCAGAAAGATTAGCAGCTTGACAGACCACCTTCAAGTTGTCTGGGGGTGGTGCAGCTAATAAAACAAGAGGTGCCGTCTAATGCAATTGTGCTGCCATAATTGAATAAAAACAGAGTCAAACTGGATTTTCCTGAGCACAACAATGAAGGAGGAAAGGCCGATTAGCCAAAGCTTGTTGTGGAGGAAAAAAAAAGCTTCAGAAAGCAGACGGTTTTCACATCAAACCAGCTCTTCTGTTGTTTTAGTTAGCACACAACCATTTCCAAGCTCTGTGAAGCAACTGGCTGCAAGCAGGATGCTTTCTGTTTACTGTTTCCCTGGTTGAACATGAAAGGAGGATGATATGGATCTATTTCCTGCAGGAGCCAGAGGTGACATTGCTTAAACGCCTCGCTTTTTTAAAATCAATCTCACACAAAGGCCCGGCTTCATATCTCTCCTGCTTTTCTTACTATGAAAGAAAATATATAAAAAATAAAGACAAATATAAAGCTTACTATTGTGGTCTTTCCACAAAAGAATCTATTAAGGATTCTCTCCAACCTCCGTCTGGGCTTTTTAAAGGATGTCGGCTTCAGCGTGAAGCTTTAAAACTCGGCAGCTCCTCCAGTCTTCGATTCTGATGGAAACAAAAGTTTAAAATGTCTGAACTCACCTCATGTTTTTAATTCTTCAGAAAGACTTCATCAAGGGCCACCCTGGTTCCAGTCTCAAAAGAAGAGAAATGATTGAATTTTTAGGCCCTGAATCCATCCGATCTGTCTAACCCAACAGAAGCCGGTGGGACGTGTGCAACTTGTTTATGGAAATTTTTGGAAACGATTATTCGCCTCTTTCATTTTCCCACAGTAATGATGGTAATCCGAGCCAGAGAAAGGGATTTCCTCAGTGTCCACCTCCCCACAGACCATCTGACAGAATACTGCAAGCAGCCAGCTAACATTTACTGACTCACTCATCATGAAATGTGGACAGTTTGTTTTAAACAACGTGTTCATTGCTGCAATGAATTCACTTTAAAAAAATCCACTCTAGAAAATGTTTATTTTCATCATTTGAGTTTCAGAACATCATTTCTTGGACATAAAGACAGACGATAACAGATCTTCAGGTTGGAATGGTTCCACCCTCGCAGGCTAATGACATGCAAGAGGCTTCGATTTAATTATTGTTGACCTTTAGAACAAAGAGATTAGTGGAGGTCAGGATGAACAGTCTCTCATTGGTTGCTCTGAAGCCCAGGATTGGTTTGTCGGAGTCCAGGCTGGCCACCTGTTGCTTGGCAACCTGTCCTACCTGACGACCCTGCTTCCTGTTGAAGAGGACGGTTTCCACCGGCGAAGGCTGGCGGTAGATGAACGCTCGGCGGAGACACTCACAAAGAGACGCGTAGGAGAAATTTGGAGCGCAGGTAGCAAACTTCTTGTCCCGCTTGGATGCCTGGACGTAACCTGTGAAAACAGAGCAGGGACACAGGGCGGGTGGGTGGGGGGTGATCTTTAACACACACTCAGAGAAGCCACAGGAAGCTGCCCTGCAGCCGTAATAATAGACGTCATTCGCTTGATTAGCAAACAATTAACTGCACAGAGAAGAGAAATGACCTTAATACTAAACGTCCCTGAAGATAAAAATTAAAAAAAGTCATCATCATTAATGGAAAAGTTTGCTCACACATCACTAAACATTCATTCATTTTCTGGACCACTTTGTCCAATTAAGGGTTACGGGGAAGCTGGAGCCTATCCCAGCAATTAGCCGGCGAGAGGAAGGGTACACCCTGGACAGCTCACCAGTCCATCACAAACACCAGTTTTAAAATCTTTACACTGGTTTCCAGACAGAATAGATCTTAAAACTCTTCTGATTGTTTACACATCCCAGAATGGTTTATGCCCAGAACCAATCTGTGATGTATTTAGAAAATATTACCTAGCAGGGCTCTAGGCAGGGGCGTTGCTAGACATAGGGCTCTACTGGGGCCCAGGCCCTTCCATTACTCGCAACATTCAATGCTTGTTTTTGCTAACCCGGCAGTTACTGCTGCTTCAAGCTGCTGAAACTCAAAAAAATTGTTGTTGTTTTTGTTATTATTAATAATAATAATAATAATAATAATAATAATAATAATAATAATAATATGGTTTTCCTGTGAGTCGTCAACCAAAGTAAAACATACACATAGAGAATATATAATCTAATAAAATATGCTGGATGGCCAAAAGAAAAACTGTTTATAAAAAAAAAACAAAAAAAAACAAAAGGGGGGGGGGGGGGCATGTAAACAAAAACAGTTCCTCATTCCTCTTCATCATCTGTTCTGCTAACATAGACACAGTATGTCACCTGTCCCACCAGAGACAATAAAATACTGAACTTGTCTTATGCCGACACCAAGGAGGCATATTCTGCATCCCCCTCCCTCCTCTAAGAAGAGCTGATCACCATATTATACATCTCCTGCCTGTGTACAAACCTGTTGTACCAGGCTGTGGTCCCACGTACAGTGAGGAGGAGGACAGCTGAGAGTGAAGAGGCTCTTAGGGACTGCTTCAACACCACTGTGTGAATGAAGCTCTGCGACCCACATGGGGAGGACAATGCCATCACAGACTGCATCGCAGACTACATACATGTCTTTTTTGAGAGCACTGTTCCCTCCAGGGTGGTGCTTCGCTAACAACAAGCCGTGGATTACCACTGATATTAAAGCTCTCCCAAAGGAGAAGAAGAGAGCTTATATATATATATATGTTCACCGGTTGCCATTTGCTTGTGGTATGCCAAGGTACTTGTAGCTCTCCTCAACATCTGCTATTCTGCCCTCTGGGAGTGCAATGCCCTCTGTATGGACCACCTTTCCTCTCTTTGTTACCATTCGGCCACATTTCTCCAATCCGAATGACATTCCGATGTCCCTGCTGTAGATCCTGGTGGTGTGGATCAGTGAGTCGATGTCTCGCTCACTCTTAGCGTACAGCTTGATGTCATCCATCAACTGGTTTATATTGAACATTTTTTCTCACTTACCGAATGCCCTAAACTTCTATAACCTGTTGCCTAAAGGGTTAACTCTTCTACTTTTTGGAGGCTTGTTTCCTGTCCAGATGCTTTTATCTGTTGTGGTGCTTTGTTTCAAAGACTCTTCTTAATTTGTATTCTTTTATTACAGCCACAGTGTCTTTCATATGCAAACATATACTTTTTTGTTTTCCCCTTTTCATTAAGCCATTTTTTGAGGGGACAGGTTGTCGAAAGTTGACACAAGCTGTCTCCCACCACAGGATGCGCTCGCAGCCCATGACTGACACACCAACACACTGGCAGTGCATTCTGGGACTTGTCGTATTATGGTGGTAAGTGCACTCTATCAGTGGGCCAGATTGAGTTTGACACATATGAGCTAAACAATAAAATGGACTGAACAAAATACGGATGCATTGTACAGGAAGGGTCAGAGCAGGCTCTATTTTTTGGATTTATCTTTTGGAGCACTCCTGAGGACCTTCTATGACTGTTGTGGCATCAGTCATCCTGTCTGGTGTGGTCTGCTGGAGCAGCAGCATCACAGAGAGGGAGAGGAAGAAGCTGGACAAAGTCATGAGGAAGTCCAGCTCTGTCCTGGGCTGTTCTCTGGACTCAGTGCAGGAGGACGGTGACAAAAGGGTCCTGGTAAACCTGACATTCATGCTGGACCATGAGTCCCACCCCTGCAGGACGCCCTGTCTGCTCTGGAGAGCAGCTTCAGGGACAGACTGAGCCATCCTCGCTGTGTGGAGGAGAGATACTGCAGGTCTTTCCTCCCTGATACTGTCACACTTTACAATGAATACATGGAAACTGTCTTTACATGTTGAAATACATGTTTATGAACATATTTAGATACTGTACATACTCACCCTGTCATAATTAGTTATTATTTGTGTGTGTGTTCTTGTTTGATATCACTTGTGTGCTTCTGCTTACTGAACCTGTACTGTTGCAACAAAGCAAATTCCCCACTGAGGCACTAATAAATGTTTTCTTATTCTTAAATAGGTGTCCATTGTTGTGACACTACGCATGAAAGGGTGAAACACAAGCCATAAGTATGGATCAAAACTGACAGTATGGATCCAACACCAATAGTGATCATCTGGGGACGTTCTTCAGAAAGAAGAAAGAATTTTCTTTGTCCTAATATCCAAAACGTGTGATTTTAAAGTGATGAGGACAATGCTAACATCCACGGGTGTGGTGTGTATCTATGATAAATTCAGATTTTCATACGTTGATTGTTACTGTACGTGAGCCTGTCTGGTCATCAGTGCAGACCTATAAACTCTGTAAATACATAAAAGATCCATTAAACTACCTTCTGTTTTTCTGCAGTGTTTTATAAAGCTCCCTAATGAATTTGTTTTTGGTCGAATGCTCAAACTGGCCTCGTTCTGACTCAGTGAAGAATTTTGAGAAAACATTCCCAGTGTTTCCATCCTCACCCACTAAATGGATTATGTATTCCAGACAGAAATGGTAGATTGGCGAGACTCATGTTAACACAAGAGAGATGAAGATGTCAGAGGTGTCAAAGCAGAAAATTGAAACGAGGCTCCAGATGCGTCGTTTACGAGGAGAGTGATGAGGAGGTAAATCAGCACAAGTCAGAGATTGAAAGAGACGTGATTGAAAGCCATGAGGCTGGCACAATATTATGCAATTCTCATCCCACAACACATTACCCACACCAGGTTGAGGTGTTTATGTGAAGAGCAAAAGATCGATCTGTTCATAGTTTCTGTTTTCAAAATGCTGCCATCTGTTACTGCTGCAGGGCCAGATACACAGAAACATGACAGTAGATGTAAACAAGGTGAATGGCTGAAAAAATAAACAGCTCAGCAGAAGAAAACAGGTCTGAAGAGGAACTCTGGGCTATTTGTGTAGATAAAATATGAGCTGATAGTGAATCTGATACAGCAACACGTCTGTAAGTAGTTCCAGGGTGATGTTCAGCACTGCGTAAAAAGTAGTTCCAGGGTGGTGTTCAGCATGGTGTAAAAAGTAGTTCCAGGATGATGTTCAGCACAATGTAAAAAGTATTCCCAGGATGATGTTCAGCACGATGTAAAAAGTAGTTCCAGGGTGGTGTTCAGCATGGTGTAAAAAGTAGTCCCAGGATGATGTTCAGCACGATGTAAAAAGTAGTTCCAGGGTGATGTTCAGCACTGTGTAAAAAGTAGTTCCAGGATGATGTTCAGCACGGTGTAAAAAGTAGTTCCAGGATGATGTTCAGCACGATGTAAAAAGTAGTTCCAGGGTGATGTTCAGCACGATGTAAAAAGTAGTCCCAGGATGATGTTCAGCACGGTGTAAAAAGTAGTTCCAGGGTGGTGTTCAGCATGGTGTAAAAAGTAGTTCCAGGGTGGTGTTCAGCATGGTGTAAAAAGTAGTTCCATGGTGATGTTCAGCACGGTGTAAAAAGTAGTTCCAGGGTGGTGTTCAGCATGGTGTAAAAAGTAGTTCCATGGTGATGTTCAGCACGGTGTAAAAAGTAGTTCCAGGGTGGTGTTCAGCATGGTGTAAAAAGTAGTTCCAGGGTGATGTTTGGCACGATGTAAAAAGTAGTCCCAGGATGATGTTTAGCACGATGTAAAAAGTAGTTCCAGGGTGATGTTCAGCACGATGTAAAAAGTAGTTCCAGGATGATGTTCAGCACGGTGTAAAAAGTAGTTCCAGGGTGGTGTTCAGCATGGTGTAAAAAGTAGTTCCATGGTGATGTTCAGCACGGTGTAAAAAGTAGTTCCAGGGTGGTGTTCAGCATGGTGTGAAAAGTAGTTCCAGGGTGATGTTCAGCACGATGTAAAAAGTAGTTCCAGGGTGGTGTTCAGCATGGTGTAAAAAGTAGTTCCATGGTGATGTTCAGCACGGTGTAAAAAGTAGTTCCAGGGTGGTGTTCAGCATGGTGTAAAAAGTAGTCCCAGGATGATGTTCAGCACGATGTAAAAAGTAGTCCCAGGGTGGTGTTCAGCATGGTGTAAAAAGTAGTTCCATTGTGATGTTCAGCACGGTGTAAAAAGTAGTTCCAGGGTGGTGTTCAGCATGGTGTAAAAAGTAGTCCCAGGATGATGTTCAGCACGATGTAAAAAGTAGTCCCAGGATGATGTTCAGCACGATGTAAAAAGTAGTTCCAGGGTGATGTTCAGCACGATGTAAAAAATAGTTCCAGGGTGATGTTCAGCATGGTGTAAAAAGTAGTTCCAGGGTGGTGTTCAGCATGGTGTAAAAAGTAGTTCCATGGTGATGTTCAGCACGGTGTAAAAAGTAGTTCCAGGGTGGTGTTCAGCATGGTGTAAAAAGTAGTCCCAGGATGATGTTCAGCACGATGTAAAAAGTAGTTCCAGGGTGATGTTCAGCACTGTGTAAAAAGTAGTTCCAGGATGATGTTCAGCACGGTGTAAAAAGTAGTTCCAGGATGATGTTCAGCACGATGTAAAAAGTAGTTCCAGGGTGATGTTCAGCACTGTGTAAAAAGTAGTTCCAGGGTGATGTTCAGCACTGTGTAAAAAGTAGTTCCAGGGTGGTGTTCAGCATGGTGTAAAAAGTAGTTCCAGGGTGATGTTTAGCACGATGTAAAAAGTAGTCCCAGGATGATGTTCAGCACGATGTAAAAAGTAGTTCCAGGGTGGTGTTCAGCATGGTGTAAAAAGTAGTCCCAGGATGATGTTCAGCACGATGTAAAAAGTAGTCCCAGGGTGGTGTTCAGCATGGTGTAAAAAGTAGTTCCATTGTGATGTTCAGCACGGTGTAAAAAGTAGTTCCAGGGTGGTGTTCAGCATGGTGTAAAAAGTAGTCCCAGGATGATGTTCAGCACGATGTAAAAAGTAGTCCCAGGATGATGTTCAGCACGATGTAAAAAGTAGTTCCAGGGTGATGTTCAGCACGATGTAAAAAATAGTTCCAGGGTGATGTTCAGCATGGTGTAAAAAGTAGTTCCAGGGTGGTGTTCAGCATGGTGTAAAAAGTAGTTCCATGGTGATGTTCAGCACGGTGTAAAAAGTAGTTCCAGGGTGGTGTTCAGCATGGTGTAAAAAGTAGTTCCAGGGTGATGTTCAGCACGATGTAAAAAGTAGTCCCAGGATGATGTTCAGCACGATGTAAAAAGTAGTTCCAGGGTGATGTTCAGCACTGTGTAAAAAGTAGTTCCAGGATGATGTTCAGCACGGTGTAAAAAGTAGTTCCAGGATGATGTTCAGCACGATGTAAAAAGTAGTTCAAGGATGATGTTCAGCACGGTGTAAAAAGTAGTTCCAGGGTGGTGTTCAGCACGATGTAAAAAGTAGTTCCAGGATGATGTTCAGCACGATGTAAAAAGTAGTTCCAGGGTGATGTTCAGCACTGTGTAAAAAGTAGTTCCAGGATGATGTTCAGCACGGTGTAAAAAGTCGTTCCAGGATGATGTTCAGCACGATGTAAAAAGTAGTTCAAGGATGATGTTCAGCACGGTGTAAAAAGTAGTTCCAGGGTGGTGTTCAGCACGATGTAAAAAGTAGTTCCAGGATGATGTTCAGCACGGTGTAAAAAGTAGTTCCAGGATGATGTTCAGCACGGTGTAAAAAGTAGTTCCAGGATGATGTTCAGCATGGTGTAAAAAGTAGTTCCAGGGTGATGTTCAGCACTGTGTAAAAAGTAGTTCCAGGATGATGTTCAGCATGGTGTAAAAAGTAGTTCCAGGATGATGTTCAGCATGGTGTAAAAAGTAGTTCCAGGGTGATGTTCAGCACGGTGTAAAAAGTAGTTCCAGGATTATGTTCAGCATGGTGTAAAAAGTAGTTCCAGGGTGATGTTCAGCACTGTGTAAAAAGTAGTTCCAGGCTGGTGTTCAGCATGGTGTAAAAGGTAGTTCCAGGGTGACGTTCAGCATGGTGTAAAAAGTAGTTCCAGGGTGGTGTTCAGCATGGTGTAAAAAGTAGTTCCAGGGTGATGTTCCGCATGGTGTAAAAAGTAGTTCCAGGGTGGTGTTCAGCATGGTGTAAAAAGTAGTTCCAGGATGATGTTCAGCATGGTGTAGCATCTTTTCTTCTTCTAACATGTCTGGAAACGTCTGGGAAGTGAGGAGACCAGTTGCTGGAGTTTTAGGAGAGGAATTTTGTCCCATTCTGGTCTGATGCAGGATTCTAGCTGCTCTACAGTCCTGGACCTTGGTTGCTGGATTTCTGTTTCCATGATGCTCCAGATGTTGTGTACTGGTGAAAGGTCTGGACTGCAGGCAGGCTAGTTCAGCAGCTAGACTCTTCTCCTGTGAAGCCATGCTGCTGTGATGGATGCAGGATGTGGTTTAGCATAGTCTTGCTGAAATCTGCAAGGCCTTCCCTGAAAGAGACGTTGTCTGGATGGGAGCAGATGTTGCTCTAAAACCTCCATGTACTTTTCAGCATTGATGGAGCTTCACAGATGTGTAAGCTGCCCACGCCATAGGCACTAATGCAGCCCCATCCCATCAGAGATGCAGCTTTTCACCTGTCCACTGATAACAAGCTGGATGCTCCCTCTCCTCTTTAGTCTGCAGGACACGCCGTCCATGCTTTCCACAAACTAGTTCACACCTTCATCCAGGTTTCCACTTTGTCTCAGACCATTTTAAATGAGCTTTGGTCCAGAGCAGACGGAAGCAGCTGGTTCTGGATCCTGTTCACATCTGGCTTCTTCTCTGCATGATGGAGCTTTAACCTGCATTTGTGGGTTTCAGGGTGAACTGTGTTTACAGACAGTGGTTTCTGGAAGTCTTCCTGAGTCCATGCAGTGGTTTACAGTAGAAAATCATGTCTGCTTTTAATGCAAAAGATCACCAACATCCAGCCTTGTCCCATGCACACAGAGATTCCTCCTGATTCTCTGAAGCTGATCTATATATAGTGGGATCTTTAAAATCTTTACAATTTTTAATTCAAGAACATTTTATTGAATTTTTTCCACAACTTTTAGATCCAGTGTGTTTCAGATTGGTGAACCTCTGTCCATCTTTCCATCTGAGAGACTCTGCCTCTCTGAAATGCTCCTTTTATACCAGTCATGTTACTGACCTGCTGCCAGGTAACCTGATTAGTTGTCAAATGCTCCTCCAGGTGCTTCTGGTTTGTACCAGGTACATTTCCAGCCTTTTGTTGCTCCTGTTCCAACTTTTTACAGACCTGTTGCTGCCATCAGATTCACTATCAGCTCATATTCTCCATCAAATGGTAAAATGTCTCAGTTTCATCATCTGACATGTTCTGTTAGGAATAAAATATGGGTTGATGAAATTTACAAATCACTGCATTGTGCTTTTATTTTTTATAAAGCGTTCCAACTTTTCGGGAATGATGGTTTTATCACACTGTGCAAAAAAAGTTTACTTCAATCTAATGTAACATGCTTATTTTATTGTCTCAATTCTTGATGTTCAGGATTCCACAAAGGATTGTGAATATTTGTGTTGTTGATGGCCTTGTGTTATTTCTGGAGATTTATCAGCTGCTTATTCACAACATGAATCTTTTCTGCCACATCACAGAGGTTATTCACAAAGTTCACATACAGAAAGAAGAGTTTAAGTACGATGCAGCATGGTAACACTCAGACAGGTTGTGGAGTGATTACCGAGGAACTAAGTGTGCCAAGAAAACGTTCCACACACCATGACTTCAGCAGCACCAGCCTGTACAGCAGGTTGGCTCTGTGGATTCATGCTGTTGACGTCAAATCGCCATCGACCATCTGCAGCCTCAGAAGAAACAGAGACTCGTCAGAGGAGCCTACGGCTTCAGTTCTTCACCTGAACTGCTGCAGACTCGGACATGAGCAGGACCACAAATGGTTCTGTTGACTGTTCCTTTAGGTTTCTGTCGTAAACAGGAAGGACCGAACTCTGTCTGCTGTCATCCTAAAGTTTCTGTTTCTAAAACCAACTAAAAATCTTGATATTGTTGAACATTAACAGGATCTCAAAGGCTAGATCTGCAGAACTTTATACTTTACACCAATGATTCTTAACCATGGGTCCATGGCCCATGCTTGGGCCTCAAGCGACATCTAGAGGGCTACAGAAAAAACCTTTCAGTTTTGCACCTGCGTGCCACGAGGGCCACATAATTTATCAATTGAAGACACAAGGGATATTAGTGCTCATAAAAAGATCAGTTGCAGCGTAGTTTCCCACCACTTGGTGGCGGTAATGTTAAGCTGTTCAACAAACTCCAAAAAGCAGAAAACACTCAGCTAGCCGCTAACCTGGAGTGAAAGTTATGAAGAAATATTTAGCACAAAAAATAAGACAAAATTGATCCCAAGTCCCCTACAAGGCAAAAATATTGCAGAACAATCCAATTCATTAAGTACGATTTAGATTTAGATAAACAGAGGTAGCAAGGCTGAGCCTAGAGGTCTGTATGGAGTGTTAGCTAACACAAGCTAACACTAGCCATCACCCAAGCTCTGAAGCCTTCAACACCAAAGCAGCATCTAGCAACCAAACATACAACACTGATAGAAAAAACGGTGAATTTTTAACAAACAAAAGTAAATGAACCACAGAAGAAAACATCTGTCATGTCTAGGTTTATTAAATAAATAAATAATTTAATTAAATGTTTTATATTTAAATATTTAAATATTGTTAGCGTGTTGGTCATGTTGTTCAGGTTTACAGACATCAAGCAATATTTCTTTATATAGCGCTTTACAACACTCAAATGTGACCAAAGTGCTTTCCAATAAAACCAGTTCAAACACAATAAAATTATGAAACGAGAAGTACATCAATAAAATACATAAAATTAAACAAAATGTCACAATATTTGTTTTATATTTAGACTTAAAAAGACCTGGCTCAATTAAAGTGTGCATATCAGGAGGAAGTCTGTTCCAGAGTCTGGGCCCAGCCACAGAGAAAGCCCCTGTCTCCCCAGTGTTTGTACTTGGCTTTTGGGACTTCCAGCAAAAGTTGGCTAGAAGACCTCAGAGTTCTGTTTGGGTTCTGTAGAGACAGATTGTCAGATAAATAAGATGAACTGAGGCCATAAAGAGCTTTAAAAACGAACAATAAAATCTTAAAATCAATTCTAAAAGAAACTGGAAGCCAGTGGAGTGACTGTGCTCCTGCCTGGATGTGTTTGTTAAAAAATGAGCCGCAGCATTCTGCACCAGCCGGAGGCGTCTGAAGGAGGATTTGGAGACTCTTAACATAAAGTGAATAGTCTATTCTGGAGCTGATAAAAGCATGTATAGCTTTCTCCAGATCTGAGCGATTTAAAAATGGGTTAACTTGATGAAAACTAGTTGATAAAAACTAGATTTAAATTTGAAATTATTCTCAAAGATGACCCCATGATTCTTTTACAGAAGGCCTGAGTCTAGAAGTCTGTGCACCGAAATCCGTAGTTCTAGAATCACCGAATAAAAAATACTCGGTTTGCTCCTCATTCATGTCAAGGAAATTGTGGTGTAACCATTGGTTTGTGTCAGTGATACAGGCAGCCAATAATCTCACTGAATCACCACATGCTGGTGACACTGGGAGATAAAACTGAATGTCATCTGCATAGCATTGAAATGCTAAGTTGTGCTAGCAATAATTGAACCAAGTGGCGATATATAAAATAAGAATAGAAGAGGGATGAGTATAGAACCTTGTGGTACACCACAAAACAAAGATGCCAAAAGAGGACGACAAGTCGTCAAGTATTACACAAAAGCTTTTATTTGTCAGGTATGAGGTAAACCACTTTAGTGCAGTACCACAAATACCAACAAGTTGTTCAAGGCAAAATAACAGGACTGTATGGTCAACTGTGTCAAACGCCGCAGTGAGGTCCAGCAGTACCAAAACAACAGGGCACTTAGCGTCAATAGAGAGAACAATATCATTATGCACCTTTAACAGAGCAGACTTAGTGCTGTTTTGTGATCTAAAACCATACTGGAATTTCTCTAAAATAGCATTATTTATTTATTATAGACTGCAACTGCAAGAACAACTTTTTCTAAAACTTTTGAGAGAAAAAGTAAATTAGAAACTGATCTAAAATTAAATAAACCTAAAGGATCAAGATCAGTTTTTTAAGAAAAGGCCTGACAATGGCATATTTAAAAGCAGTTGGAATAATACCTGAGCTAAGACACAAGTTAATTAAAACCAAGAGAGAAGGTCCTGCAGTAGTAAAAACCTGTTTTAAAAGACTAGCTGGAAGAATATCTAAAGGGCAGTTTGTGGTCTTTTTCTATTTCTGTAAGATGTTTAAGTGACACTAATTGAAAACCCTCAAACAGCAGGAATGAGTAACAACCGCAGGTGATTCTGTGCTGAGGTGGTTGCTGGTCAGTAGTCTAACAGACATCACCTTGTCAACAAAAAATTTCAGAAAGGACTTAAGTAGCAACAGATGCATTGTTCAGAGAGGATACTTGATGAATAATTTATAATACTGAAAAGCACCCTGCAACAATGCCCATTACTGGAAACTATAAACAGGAATTTCGATTTGCCTCTTTGACAGCCCTCTGATAATCAGTTAGAGAGTTATTATTAATATTTCCAGAGATACATGCAGTTTATCCTTCTTCCAATTTTGCTCTGCTTGTCTGATAAATAAATAAATTATACATAAATAAATGGATCATGTTGTGTATCTGACAAGGTTTTAGCTGTAAACTCCTTTAATTCTATCATGAAGTGGTGGTTAGCCGAGCTCCATGTAGACCAGAGTGTCTGTGGCGGATGTGTTCTTTATCGGTGGAAAAAAAACCTCATGTTTGTGATGTTTTTGGCTGTGGTTCAAATCATGAAACTGATGGAGGCTACTTCAGGGTTCCTCATCAAGTCATAAAAAAAGGAAAGGGAGCCAAGGACGTAATGAAAAGACGTAGAGAAAAGTGTCCTGTGAACCTTTCAGCAGTGAGGGATAAGGTGATTTAGTAAAAGGGGCAGAAGACAACCAAATAGAAAATAAAATAACAGTTTAATGGAAATTCATGCTCCAGTTTGTTCTTAATTTTCCATCAACAATAATGATGGACAGAGCTGCCACTCCTGTTGTATTATGTGTGTAGGGCATGAAGTTCCAAAGAGGCAGCAACAAAATCAGGCTTATGATTATTAATAATCACGGTATATAAGGCGCACATTTTACAGCCTTGAACGGTGAAGTGTGATCCAGTGTTGTTGATGATTTACTAACAGGAAAACAACACTGAGCCACAACAACACCGCAAACAAACAAACCAGCTTGACTATTAGTCGCTAACAGCCACACCGCCCTCTTTCCACACACACACACAGATGGACACATGAAGAAAGTCACCTCCTTACCTTCCAGCCAATCAGAGACTTTAAATAGGAGCATCATCAGTCACTTCTTTAACTGATCTTCTGACACGTTTAATGGCACTCCGTAAATGTGGTGACTACTACAGTAGCAGAATATTTTTATCTCAGCAGAACTAATTTGGTAACCACGGTAACCATTTTAACATGACATTTACATGTAACATGTTACAGTCAGTTACTATATAAACAATGTTGACGCATATAAACGATAAAAAAATGAACATATTGTAACGGCTGCTGTGGTTGGTCCTCTGGTGGTGGGTTTGTATGCATATTTCCCATCATGCCTTGTGGCACTCCCTACTCTGTGGATATTACTCCTTACTCCTATAAAGATGTAGTTGTGGGTCTATCAAAATATATGTAAGAAATTTGCATAGTAACTACTTGTTATGATGACCGTAAAAGAACAGAACCCACACCCCTCAGCAAGCTTATAAGTCTGTTATTAATTCAGCCTAAATTCAAATTTAACAATGCTGCTCAAACATTGCATTTTTTTCCCTTTTAGTCAATAATAATAATAATAATAATAATATTCAATGTTCGGTGGCATTTTTAATTTATTAAAATTCATTCTTCTCATCTTACTGTTCTATGATGTGACTAGGGCTGCAACGATTAGTCGACGTCGACAGTAAAAATAGTCGTCTATGAATTAACCCGACTACAGAGTAAGACACCGTCTTCTTCTCTATCTCTGCTGAGAGCTGCACATGCACATAAAGTCCGCCAGGGGAAAAATATGGAGGCGGACCAGGGAGTAAAAGGGCAGCAGAGGATGTCAAAAGTCTGAAATAACAAGTACGTCTGCAATGCTCGAACATTTAAAGAGGAGGCACGTCGGACTTACACAACAACCTCATGCAAGATTTCAAAGCTGAAAGTGAAATAAGATCCATTTAATAACGATGAGATACATAATCCGATTGGTCGACTAGTCGTTTTAATAGTCGGTGACTAATCGACCATCAGAATAGTCATTAGTTGCAGCTCTAAGTGTGACTTTAGAAGACTGTCTTACCCAGAGCGTGGAAGGTAGCGATGTGCTCCCACATGTTACCGGGCTGGTTAGGACGAGGCTGCCACACCAGAGCATCCACATCATGTCGGAGGCAGAGGCAGGGCATTTCAGACGGGTCCACGTCGACCGTGAACAGGTACTGATGGCTCCCGAGGTTCACCTGGAGAAACAAACACACAGGGATGAATGAAGCAGGAATCAACCTGACAGATGACGGGGCGATGAAGTAAAAATGTAAAAACGTAAAAATTTTGCTTACTCATGCCCACACATTCACGCTTTTATGTCTACACACTAGAGCTGAATGATTATTTGTTTTAAATCCCAATTTAAAACGATGCAATTAGCAAATCGCCAAGAACGTGATTAATTTCCATGTTACAGAGCACCTGATCAGAGTTTTACACCAACGGTTTTACAGCGTCCACTCCTTCAGACGCATGTCCTCTCGTCTTTCTTGTGACAGTAGAGTCCTCTATTTGGGGTTAAAAAAAAAAAAAAAAATGCTTATTATCATCCACCCTCTCACAGCCGGTGAGAGGGAGGAAGATGAGGAAGAGGAGGAAGCTGCAGCGCAGAGAGGACACAGTAACCAGGTGCAAACTGAGGAGAAAGTCCCTCCTCATATTCCATCAAACTATTCCAGGTGAGAGGGTTCAATGCCTTAATAAGACGAGGTAGGTTACATGTTTACATTAATCATCATGTGACAGCTGCACTCAGCTGTCTTCAAACCTCATCACGGACTCATTTTCCATAAATGACTGAAACGGTGGGACAAAATTACAGAGGACAGAAAACAGTCCATCATGTGAAATGTCCTGATGAAGTGAGTAAAGACGATTTTACTGATCTGATTCGCTCATTACATTCAGATAAGTTCACATCTCATAACAGGATGATGTTAAAAAACCCACAAAGAATATCGGATCCATTTTAATCCATAATACAACTCCGAAATTCCTCCAATGACATGGATTTAGCTTGTTCAGCAGCATCTCCCTGATGGCCATCTTCACCTCCCTGGATGAGGTTTAAAAACCAGGACTTCCATCTGGCTATCAGCAGGATGAAGCTTCATATTGTTCGATACACTGTGGTGCAAATCAGACCAACAACATCAGACTGTCTAGTTTTTACTACAAAGACAAAGTAGAAACCTGATCTATAAACACAGGTTGCATGATGTAGTTTGTAGGTGAAGCAGTTCATATCTCAACTTTACATACTTGTTAGAATATAGAACCATTCATATTTTCATGACATGATAACCCTCCATCTCATATAGAAAATATATTTCTGCATGAACACCAAAGAGAAGCAGGAATTTCAAGATTTAATTGCAATATTGGTCAGAAAAATTAAAAATTGTTAAGACCTATTACACATGAGAAAACACAGTTGCTTAGAAAGATTAGATAAAGTCAATAAATGGCTCTGAATTAGTTTAAATGTCCCATTTTCGGTGGGTGGATCATTTTAAGCCAGTTAACATCGCTTCACTGCCACAGCAGAAACATCAACATTAACTATGATGCAGCGTAACAAGAAAAACTGAGAAAACAAACCAGAGTGCAGGAGGCTGGACTGAACAATACATCATGGAGACATTTATTACCAATCAGGGGACTGATATTGATATTTTCTCAGAAGCTCAAAGTTCAATATTTACTCATGCTGTTCAGAAACAATTAACCAGCTGCTGACAGATGGTGTACCTGGGGGTAACTTCAGGTGCGTAGTTACTCTCCTGCATGACGTCTGGGATAGTTAGCTGAATTAGTCTGCTGCATTTGTTTACCAACTAGACATTCCCACCACGGTTGCCTGGAAAAATGAGGACTGAGCTAAAGAGGCTGAAGAAAATAAGGATGGTGTTGTTGTAGATTCAACAGGAGCAATAAAAACACTAATGAATACGAAACCATCTGCTCACTGCTTATCGTCTGTCTTTATTCTAATAATAAAGTATAAATATGTTTTACCAAATAGTATACACAGCAGATGAGATGAAATTAGAGTTAAAGCGGCACTCCACCTGGAACAGTCAAAGAATAAAAACTCTTCTCCATTTATTTCAAATAACTTCACCCACCCTGCACGTCATCAGCTCCACCTGTTCAACTTCTAGTGAGAACAAATATCTAATCAGCCAATCACAGGGCAGCATATAGCCATGTAGTCATGATGAAGACGACCTGCTGAAGTTCAAACTGAGCATCAGAGTGAGGAAGAAAGGGGACTTAAGAGACTTTGAACATGGCATGGTTGTTGGTCTGAGTATTTACTGGGATTTCCACCCACAACCATCTCCAGGGTTTCCAGAGATGGTCTGAAGAAGAGAAAATATCCAGAGCAGCAGTTGTCTGGACCAGGATGCAGCAGAAGACACACCGGGTGCCTCCTGCCAGCTAAGAACAGGAAACTGAGGCTACAATTCACACTGGACAATAGAAGATGGAGAAACGTTGCTGGTCTGATGAGTCTTCATTTCAGCTCCACATTCAGATGCTCGGCTCAGATTCTGCTGGAAACATCATGAACACTTCAGGCCCAGATCTCAATCTAATAGAGCAGCTTTGGGTACAGATCTTCCCTCCCAACCAGTATATAATTTATGTTTGGATTTAGTTAATAAAGATATTCATGATATTTATTCAACGACAGCTGCAGCGATGAAGGTTTTGTTTTGTTTCTTGTGTGTGTGTTTATTCCTAGCATAATGTTTTATGTATCAGACAGTATTAGAGGGACACTAAAGGTTAATGTTTGCTAATGCAGCCTTTCAGTGTGGCTCTTTTCCCACAGCCGTACTTATAAAAACTAGTTAAATTGGAGAAAAAAAACAAATAAAATAAGTTCTTTTTCACAGCTGTGGGAATGAGTGTGTTACACATCATCAACAAAAGGAAGATTTAGAAGAGGGTGGCTATACAAACTGCTTTGTTTGTTAAGTCTTTACATGACAATTCGCTTTTCTACACACCTTCCACCCAAAGATAGAGCCGAAAAAAGGTCCCATACACACCAAAATATGAAGTGAAATACTAGCAGAGAGTAACCCAGCAGAGAGAAACACACCACCACATGCCTAAAGTGGGTCCTAACACACACACACCTGATGGATTCATTCATTTAGACATAACACCTGTCTGTATTCTTTCTTCCTTTCATTCCATCGGCCAGCTGTTGGAAATAATCATTTATGATGTTTACGACTGAGTTAACGCAACCTAAATGAAGAAAAGAGCTAACCAAGTGTTTACAGCAGCTTTCACCACAGTTCATGAGGAAGCCATAGTGTGTTTAGATCCGCAATCAACCAACCTGGCGCCAAAGCAACGGACCTGAAGAAAATGCATAAAGACATAGGAGTGTATCCACACACTGGCTGCTTGTGTTGATGCTTGTGTTGATGCTTGTGTTGGTGCTTGTGTTGGTGCTTGTGTTACAGTTCATGTTGATCCTCATGTTGCAGCTCTGTTTATGTTTGTGTTGACCCTCGTGTTGCTGCTTACGTTGCTTTGTCTTGGTTTCGTGTGAGTTGCAGGAGAGGCGTGTTAGAGTGGTATGGCAGACTTAAGAGTTATTCCCTCCAAACTAACGGACTGAGCCATCCTTGTCGGATTTTGTTTGCTTTGTTTAATATAGAAGAAAAAACAAAAATAAAGGTGTTTGTTTGGAGTATGGCTCACCAGCCTGTAAAGCATGGCACAAAAAGCTGCAGAGAAAGGAGGAAATTCAAGTAAAACGCCTGCAGGATAACCAGCAGCTTTTTATGCTAAAGCTAAATGTTCAGTAGTTTGGTTAAATGGCATTAATGTTTATCTAATGTAACAAAGAAATAAAACATTATCGTGTTGTTTGCTATTATGTGATTATGTACAACTCATGCTGGTCTTACAGTGCTATGTGATGCGTTCACTGAATGTTACATTAAACAGATGAGAAATACATCTTTTGTGATGGACAGTTTCAGTGCTGAAACACAATCAACCCGACATTCGTGGCTTTTAGTCTTCAGTGGTCAGGGTTTGGGTTGGCTCGTGGTGTGGATGGACCCCTAGGATATCATTTCCTCACCTGGTGCCAAGACGTGTTTGTTTATATTGTTATTTTTGAGTAAACTTTGGGTCTGCTTGTTTTTACGATGTAAAGCACTTTATGCTGCTCTGATGCATTAAAAGCACTTTATGAATAAAGTTTGATTTCATTTGAGTTTTAGATGTTTCAGCTTCTTCACTTGGATCTTAAACTTCTAAAAACATACTTTTTGATGGAAAAATCTTGTATTGATGATATTGTGACCACCTGTGAGAGACATAGTCATTAAAGATTGTGATCAGGACTGTTTCAGGACTGTTACCTTTAATGCCCCCTGGGAGTGAATACAGTTGTAGAAACACATCAAAGGACTTTGCCGCCTTCTGTGGTCGGTCAACATGGACCTCACTCCAGGGGTCCAGCACCAGAGGCCAAGAGGGACCATTGTTGAGGGATGGGCTAAACTGGGCTTCAGTTCTAACATTGTCAGCTGGCTTGTGTTAACTTGTCTTCTGGTTGTGTTTGAACTCCTGTGTTCGCACTAAACAGCTGTGACTTTTCACCAATCTGAGTGTCTGACGTTCATGTGAGGAATTTTCCTAACACTTTTCTTGTCTTTATATTTTCTTCTCTTTGACAGATTTAGTAGAAAAGGATCAAATATATCTACAACTTTCCACCCAGAGTGTTTAACTTTCTTTTTAGTGGCTGATCTGCACCTCAGAATTCATGCTGCTTGTTATGAGGAAGCAGCTGTACTGAATGAAATGTGATAACCATAAAAGTCCATGAGTTTGGCCTCTCTCTTCTGTAAATGAACTCGCTGATGAATGTGGCTGACGTACATCTCCGTGTGGTTTGCTGCTATTTCAGCCCAACTCTGTTTGTTTGGATAGAAAATGATGCTGTGACATAATCGCTCCCATCCTGCAGCTCCAACATGCCGCGGAGGCTGTCAGGCAGCGCCGCCCTCCCCATCTCAGTACACATCTGACAGGCATTTAAAATTCCCAGTAAACAAACCCACATGTTGGTGCTTGATGGTTGCACACAGTGACAAGCCATTTAAAAAGCCATCATTCCCTCCTCTGCAAAAACTCATTTTCTGTCCACTTGTGTTTGACTTGGAGCGAGCAGCAAATGTTCAGACTCGCCTGTGAGTGAGTGAGGTGACAGACAACGACACCACAGACGGTCCAGGTCGTGATTTTTCATTAAAAACAAAAGTTAAAAAAAGAAAAATAACTGTACCAACTTCAATCAGAAGGCCGTGTGTCACAGAGTGTCGAGTCAATGCAGGTTTCATTAAACTGGAAGCCTTTAACGGGTGATCTCATTGATTATTTCAGGCTTCGATCCATCTGTAAAATAAGTTGCTCCTTTGAGTGCCAACACTGGCCGTTTCTAATCAACCTAAAGACCTAAAGGAGGATCAATTCTAATGAACAAAGAGGTTTCAGGCTGGACAGACAGCTTTAAGATTCTCATTGATGTTCTGCACATCTGAAAAATCAGCTCCTCTGAACAAATGATCAAACAATGTGTTTAAAAATGGTAAAATTTCTTACAGATTTAAATGATCATGATTAAAAATAAATAAATAAAAATAAGAAAAGAAAGCCAGTAAATGTAGCTACAATTAACCATTCATTTCTAATGGACTCATTTTACTCTCACTATTTCTCTTCACACTTCAGACTTCTGAGTCCTGTCATCTGCAGAAATACTCTGATTACTTTGCAGCTGTGGGGTGCATCAGAGCCCGTTTACATGTATCTGAAGAGTTATCAGATAATTAAAGTGTGTTAATCTGATTTAAAAAGAATCAGATTAACACACGTCGAGTCTCCTCAATACCTCGATGCCTTCATCATGTAAACCTGTAAATCTGATTTATTTTGTCTATTTACATCTGTGCATGTGCAGAGCTTCCGTCCACAATCAGCTTCTCTCACTGAGGTGCCAGATTTGGATTAACAAAGCATTCGGAACAGCTTTGTTTCTGGACACGCGATAAAAATTCTAATATAAAGCTGGAAAACTGTTAGAAACCTCAGAAAAAAGGAGGATAACTTGGTTTTTGGTGGATTATGTTCACAGCTATGACAAGGTACCTATATGCCCAAAATCAGCTTCTCTCACCAAGATGATGCCAAATTCAGATTTTTAATATGGTGTAAGTAACGAACTAGAGAGCATTTCAAGCAGCATTTCTTCATGTTTCATTCAAGCGGTGGGGGGCACCAACCATGGCTCTACCTGGTAAGCCTGTGTCCAGCCATCTACTCATTAATGCAGTAATTTGGGGAAAGCTGAGCCTTTTATCTCATTATGTCATGTCAAATCTTTTCCAGCACCCTCAGACCTGAATATTGTATCTGATATTTTTTCCATGGGTTTAGCTTCACACATAATAGTAAAAAAAAAAACTGAAAATTACAGAAGCAGCAAACAAACAGAGCCTAGATTAGAAAGTCACGCTTATATTGGACTTAAGGGTTTTCACCAATCCAGCGCAGAATAAAGAAGGATTTAACTTCCAGCAGCAGTGAGCGAGCATTGGATTAAACTTCTGAACCCAAAATCTAAATTCCTACCGACGGCCGTGTTACCTGCAGCATTCTGGTTTAGTTAAAAAAGTAAAACATTAAAACACTACCGCTCAAACGTTTGGGGCCACTTAGAAATGTTGTGATTTTTTTAATAAAAAGCTGCATTTTCTTCAATTCATATAACATGAAATTAACCAGAAATACAATCTAGACATTGTTAATGTGGTAAATGACTGTTATTGCTGGAAACAGCTGTTTTTTATTGGAATATCTACATAGCTGTACAGAGACCCATTTTCAGCAACCATCACTCCTGTGTTCCAGTGGCATATTCTGTTAGCTAATCCAAGTTTATCATGTCATGTTTAAACATAATGTAAAATTCATGCTCGGCTCCGTAGAATGAACAGCTTGCTTTAGAGTGAAAAAAAGCCTTTGTTTTTTTATTTTTAAGAAATTTCTACTTTGTTGTTGTTGCTGTGACGTCGTATAAAGCTCCGTATCAGCAGAAACTTGACCTTTAATGTCTTGGATCAGACAATAAATCTAATTGCAGTGGAAGTTACGCTGGACTGTGGTCTGGAATATCAATCTGGCTGATATAAAGTGCTGCACTGGGAGTTCTGACAGTAACCAGTAGGAAACATAATACCTTCATTTCATCTCTACACAAATACATTTTAAATTCTTGTCTGCACATACCAAGCTCTCCTTGGCTAAGCTCCAATATATCTGGATTTCTACCACACCTGCAAAGCCATCAGCATCACCAGCAAACCCCCATCCAGTCTTCAGTCTCTTCTTACTGCGTCTCCAGAATTGTTCAGATAGGTGGGAAGTGTCAGAGCAACATACAGGTAGACGGCAGCATGCAGGTTCTCCCAACAGAACATTGTTAACTTTAAATTTACAGCAGGACTCTGGACTGTTATCCCTCTCTTTGTGGGACTCTTGTCAACGGAACAATGTTGTTTATTAAAAAACTTTACTCACTTTGACAGTAACTCATAAAGCACAAAAAACCATGAGAAAGGAATGAGATGCACACAGAAGAGAGGCTGAGCACTGCTGCCGTTTAACAGTTTAAAATACTAATTAAAATTAATATAGCACCATTACTCTAAATGAGCAGTTTACTCTCAGACTGCAGGTTCTACCTTAAAACTTTCCTGAACCCTCTCTCGCTCTCTCAGTGATGCTGCAGGAGGTCTGGGCTGTTATGTAAAGTGCCCTATGACGCTCCTTGTTATGGTTCTGCACAATATAAATAAAACTGAAGGCATGAATGTTTTATGATGTAAAGAAATACTCTGCAACTTAAACAAGTTTAGAAAACTTTTAAACAACCGAATTCCAAGACATCTTGGCCTGACCTTCACCCTGAGCTGCTGTTTTCTGGAGCAGGGCTGCCAGAGCAAAGCCACGCCGGCTATTCCAGATAGATGCTAATTTCAGAATTATTTGGGTGAAATGAGTTAGGTTTGTCATGTTTTCTGAGTGCTACGTGAGGATGAGGATCACCTCCTTAATGTGATGGGGAACAGCTTCTCGGAGCTTTACACAGTCCTACCTCTGCTTTAAACAGAAGGAGTTTAACCTGCGTCCTTTTCATACAACACAGCCAAAAGGCACTTCTGCATTGGGTCTTTATTTTTAGATCTTTCATTTTAAGTCATTTAACGTGAGCTGGAATTCATTTTAACAGTTAAAAGTTGCCATAACGTTGTACAAAATACTCAAATGTCTCTTATTTTTATTTAACAGCTCATATGATGAAAGTGGTTTGTTACACAGAATATTATCAACATGTTCCCGTACTGGAGTTAGCTAAAAAATTGTTTAAAAAAAAAAAAAGCCCAACAGAGCATTTAGCTTGTCATGTATCATGCTTCATCTTCTGTAGTCAAAATTAAACCCACAGGCACCTTATTACTCTCCCGTTGCTGTAGTAACTGATGCGGTGCAACAGACATCTTCCTGTGTTTGTCTGAATCAGCCTGAGTTGAGGGCTGTTGTTGATTTTATTGTGTGAAGATGCAAACAAGGTGTGAAACTGGCTTCTTCTCAGGTGTCAGCAGCACCGACCAGGACCGCTGTGGTTCCACAAGCCAATCATCATCTTACAGCAGCTGAACAAAGGCTGTTTATGAATAGTCTGGTTGCTACATCTAAATAAAAACGGCTAAATAAAAGTCTCATCCCATCAAACGTCATTTAACTCTCATGCATTAACAGTTACAAACAAGCAGCCAGTTGCTTCAGATGAAACACTTTTAAATGAGGACAGAGCTGCACGTCGTTCCTTCCTCACGCTGTAAAAACCACCTTCCAGGAACAGGGTGGCAGTGATGATGATGATGATGATGATGAGAGTTGGCATTTCAGCTGTTGTAAAGACATCTGGCCTCCGTGCACATGCTTCTTTATTTTTTATTTCATTGTTGTGCTTTTATAACAGCAGCTCTTTGCAAAGCAAGAGAACAGTCGCTAAAAGCTTTTATTTAAAGCAGGTACGAGTTACTTGATTACTTTCCTATGCAGGCTGTAATAGCCCAGCACCACCTCCTATTAGCTGCATTCAATGGCCAGACTTTTAAAGCACGGCAGTACAATGTATTGATTTAAAACACATTGATCGGGTTCGCTTCAGAGGCTCTCAACACTGTGACTTCTCATAATTTTGCAGCCATGCAGATAATTAGGCTTAGACAGCAGGTGCTTTCTGAGCAGGAAGGACATCGTTTCTATGAATCGTTACGTAAACACAGCCTATGACCACGACGCTGAGACGGTAAAACACAAAGTTTAGTTAAGTTGTGGGCTCTCGCTTCCATGGTAATGGTTTTGGTTGAACAGAACTGTAAAAAGGTTTGAGAACAGACTCCGGAAAGAATTTTTTATGAAAAGCAAGGTGAATCTTGTGGCAACGACGACATCCGTCATTAGATCTTTATTTGTGCACACAGGTCCTGTTTACACCGGCAAACAGCACAACAGTAAAGGTGGAGCTTCTGTTTGTGCTGCTGAAGCTTTTAAATTTATTTGGTCTCTTAAAGCACAACTTTTACTTTTTGGTGCAACATTTATGATTACATGTGCTAGATAACCAATGACCTCTAAACTAGCGACTGTCATGCTGGGTAGTAGATCTTAAGGACCGGACTGGGGCACACTTCAGATTTAGTATTCTAACGTCCCTAAACAAAATCTTTTATCACTCTTAGATCAATGAAAAACGGCACATCGTTGATATAGTTCCCACCATCTAAGAACACGTACCAAACCCCGTTAGATAGCCCAGCAGCAGCTGACCTGAGAAGGAAGATCATAGATAAACTGGACACTTGGAGCCATTTGCCAAGGCCAACAGACAAAAAAACCCCTCTGAAAATCTGCTAGGAGATGTGGATGCACACACATCCACACAATACAGAGCCCAAGATGCTAATTTACCCCACAATTTACCCCACATCAACAACGATCCTAATGAGTAGTAATAAAGGGCAGGACCCCCATGGAGACGAATGTTAGAGGATACGATCAAGGCAACATGGGGAACTTTAGCCAGCTGTTCTGACATCTGGTTAATTTCCAGATGTCCATATCTGGAAACTATAAATATCAAACTAAAAAAAAAAAGAAGAACATATTAGTTTAAGAAATATCTTAAATTCCAGATTCCAAACTAGCAACAGCTTTATTATTTAAAAAAAGTGCCACTTTATATCAGATAGTGTTATGATTAATAAAAAAAACTAATTTAAAACTTTTCTAACATTTTCTAAAGGAAGCCTCGATGTTCAGAAACATTTGATTGTATTGTATTAGAGATGTGGAAATGACGCACAGCCTCCTCCACGGAAACACACAGAAAACCTTTCCTTTTCTTTTCAGCTGGGATCAGAACCAAAGAGAAGCACATCGATGGAGGCGCCAAATTAACAGGCGCAGCCAGAATTTTAGGCTAAAAGGTTTTATGAAAAAGGTCAGCGTGTGTCCTGGTGGGCAGGCGAGCGGATGAAGCATTAAGGTGAAAGCAATGATAGCAACTCAAGAATAGAAAGGGGAAGGCTGGATGAGATGCTGGAGACACATGTACAGACACACACTTCTATACATTCACATGTTCACCAAACCGAGCCTCCTGTCCTTCACAAAGCTGATGTAAAAGGAACAATCCAGCTTATTTATGGGCAGCAGCACAAGAATAAATGGAGGAAGAGACATTAAAGGACTTGTATTCACATTAGGCCCTTCATCCCAGCCTGGACACACACTGTTCTGTGTTTTCACTTATTATTAGCCTTTCATTACACAATGAAAGGGTTCATGTGTAACTGCTGCAGAGTTGTGTGCTGGAGAATTACTCACCATAAACAGAAATGATTTTGTGCAAATGAAACCGAAGAAACTGAAAGAAGAGCATCGACCATGGACACAGACTGGAGGAAGCAAATGAAAGGAGCTTTATATGTTTAGGTTTCACGAGAAAAAAACATTTATCTGCGTTCAATACCCCGTCTTTATACTTCTAAAACACAGTGATGATGAATAAGCTACATAAACATTAAGCAGAGGATTTTATGCTCATTTTTGTGTCCTTGAGAAAGCATGTTCACCTTAACAAGCCAGTCTGTCTTTTACAACAACATGAGATCATCTTTTCAGGGTAAAGGGCAATTTGGAGCAAATGAAAGGAGCAAAATGCTTTAAAGAAAAGGAAAATGATAAGTTATATAGATAATATAAGGCCAATAATTCAGTGTCCATTTTTAGGGTTAACCCATTTAATCCCAAGAATCTTCCCTGTTAAATAAGTACCTCATTGCTTAGACTCCCCCAACACAAAATACAAGGCTTTTCATTTCATGTTGGTTGTGTTAGTGAACATGTAGGTTCTTTAAAGTTTAGAAGATGCAAAACCTCTGACGGTTTTACATTTAGTAGAAAAAACCACAAGATAAACAGAACAAACCTTTGACACCGAGAATACGACTTTACATTATGCTGGTGGCAACACACCACCTACGTTTAATCTTCTCATGATGATAATTCTCATTAAATATTAGTAAATGACCCTTTATGTGCTAAATATTTCCCTTGAGTTTGCCTCACATTGTTCATGTGGAAATGTTCTTACTCTCACTATTCTACTGGTTCTACTGGTGGTTTTCTGTAAGTGATCACCGCTCACCATCATTCAGGATGCTGTAATGTGTTGGACATTAATCTGTGGAAGTACCGTGTTATTTTTTAACGCATAAACAACTAAGTTATGAGTTATATCACATAAAAAATCTAAATTTGGCATTACCTTGGCGAGAGAGGCTGATTTTGGGCATGTCGGTGCTTGGTCACAACCAAATCTACCAAAAACCACATTATCCTCCTTTTTATGAAGATTCTGACAGTTTTCGAGCCTTATATTTACAAGAAGCTGCAAGAAGACGACGCTGTCCGTGTTTTTCTCTTTCGACTGCAGTTCTGATTTGAAGCACTAGGTGTCAGTGCTACTTATTCAGTCTTTAAACACTCGCCCGGCCGCTCCTCCACCTGCTCTGCTACAGGATTCTTGCTTGAATGGATATCACCAGCTCCATTTTGGTTGCAAATCTGCTTTTGGGTCCTTTAACGACACATGTATCACCACCTGGACTACACAAAGCAGGACACAACAACCTCCGGGTCATGGAACGCCAACAAATTAAATATTAAAATCTATTTCTGTCCATTGGTCGTTTTTCTAGGTTTATTTCTTAAAATCTGAACTAATCTGAGCTAATTCTAGTTTTCTTTTTAAAGGAAAAAAAAAACTGCCTGAAAACACACACTTGTGCAGTGGTTTTGTTCTTTTTTTTTGGATCTTCCTAGCATTCATACTTCCAACATTAAATCTGCACCGTCTTCAGTGCATGAGGTCCTGGACATCCAGAATGAATCAGAGATCTTAGCCATGGCTTCTCCAGCGATGTGAAAACCTCTCAACAATCACTTGCTAAACGACACGGTGCCCGGGGTTAAATGTTTAACACATGAGCCGTTTTACAGAAAGCTGTCAACTTTATCACTTCAGCTTCTCATCGCTCAGATGACGAGGATGAGAGTGAAGTAAGTGCGCCTGTTCTTCTACATGGAGGCCTGTGCAGAGCTCTGTGGACAAATAGCTGGTTACTGGCCTGCTCACAGGGGGGAGGCTGAGTATAAACTTGCCCTCATGAAGTCACTGAGCATCAGGTAGCCGGGGTGTACCGGGTGAATGACAGATAAAAAGAGGTGACAGAAAATGGTAAGTGTGAGGGCATGAGCCAAAAAGGGGTTGAGAATCTAAGTGGTACTTACCACCTGAGTAGGCTGGAGCGATTCTTCATCAAAGTGTGTGAGGCTGGAGCTATCTTCTGGAAAGCCATCACAGTCCTCCAGTTCCTGAGAGTTACAGGGGGGCTTGTTGCTGTCAGGGTTTCCATTCTGGAGAAAATGAGGGACAGAGAAACACAACAGAAGCCATGGGTACACTTGTTTTACACTCATTAACATGTGAAGGGGACTGATGTGCACAGAAGGCCTTGAGTGGGCCCAGATGATGCTGATGAAAGGTGAGGGTGGGAAGGGAAGAGGCAAGCGTTGATGTGTCAGCTGAAAGAGAAAAAAGGAACAGAGATGGGAGGCTTGAGAGGAGGGAGTGAGGGAAGCTGAAAGCTTTAAGAAGTGGCTTAAATAACAAACATCTGAGAGGTCATGAGAAACATTTAAACCTGAGTCAGAGCTGTACTTCTGGAGGTTTTATGGTTGAATGATATTTTCAAACATCCTGATGAGTGAATCAGTCAAATATCTGGCTAAATGCGATGTTTAAAGACTAGCTGAGGGTATTTACATATACTATTTCTATCCATTTCACAAGGAATAAATTCAATTTTTTACAAACCGTCCACTTCATCAGCTCCACCTGTTCACCTGCCTGTTAATACAAATATCCAACCAGCCAGTCACATGGCAGCATGTAGTCATGTAGATTTGGTGAAGACGACTTGCTGAAGTTCAAACTGAGCATCAGAATGAGGAAGAAAGGGGATTGAAGTAACTTTTAACATGGCATGGTTGTTGGTCTGAGTATTTACTGGGATTTTCACACACAACCATCTCCAGGGTTTCCAGAGAATGTTCTGAAGAAGAGAAAATATCCAGAGCAGCAGTTGTGTGGACCAGGATGTCTGGTTGATGTCAGAGGTCAGAGGAGAATGGGTAGACTGGTTGGAGATGATAGAAAGACAACAAGAAGTCCTATCAGCACTGGTTCCTAACAAGATCTGCAGAACATCATCTCTGAACACACAACACGTCCAACCTTGAAGCAGATGGGCTACAGCAGCAGAAGACACACCGGGTTCCTCCTGCCAGCTAAGAACAGGAAACTGAGGCTACAGTTCACACACACTCACCAACACTGGACAATAGAAGATGGAGAAACGTTGCTGGTCTGATGAGTCTCCATTTCAGCTCCACATTCAGATGCTCGGCTCAGAATCTGCTGGAAACATCATGAAAACATGGATCCATCCTGCCTTGGATCAACGCTTCAGGCTGCTGCTGGTGTCATGGTGGGGGGAGATTTTCTTAGTCCACTTTGGGTCCCTTAGTACCAACGTGTCCTGGTTTAACCAGCACAGCCTACCTGAGTATTGTTGCTGACCATGTCCATCCCTTTATGACCACAGTGGAGCATCTTCTGATGCTACTTCCAGCAGGATAATGCACCATGTCACAAAGCTCAGATCATCTCCACCTGCTTTCTAGAACATGACGATGAGTTCACTGGACTCCAACGGCCTCCACAGCCACCAGATCTCAGTCCAGTAGAGCAGCTTTGGGATGTGGTGGAACGGGAGATTCTCATCATGGATGCAGCCGACAAACCTGCAGCAACTGTGTGATGCTGTCATGTTAATATGGAGAAAACCTCTGAGGAAGGTTTCCACCACCTGCTTCATCTATCACACCAGGATTAAAGCAGATCTGGAGAAAAAAGGGGGTCTAACCTGGTACTAGAAGGTGGACCTGATAAAGTGGACAGTGAGTGAATAGGTTTTACAGCACATTATTGTTTGAAGTTCATTTTGGGCTTGAATTGGGTTTTCCACCAAGATAAGAGCTGAGGAGGTGAATTGTGTGTGTCCATTAGTCTGCTGGAACTTGGTTCAGAGTTGGAGGATGGGTAAAATAACCCATGAAGACCTCATAGTTTCACCAACAGAGACGTGGACTTAATTATGGTTGAAAATGATCAGGCTCCTCTTATGAAAGTGAGTTGAATTGTGGACTAATTCACACTTGTTTGGATATTAATGAGGTTTTGGACATCAGTTCCCCAAGTTAAACAGGGCTTTTCTTCTCATTCAGAACTGGATTCCTCAGTATAACCAGCAGTTAGTCTCACCAGGTCTTCAGAGGTGAGATGGGTCAGTCTCTCGTGAATGAGGGCGGCCTGCTCGTCAGTCATCACGAACTCCCCTCTCCTGTCGCCCATCACCAGTTCTGGCCACATGGGTCCCTCACTGCGCTTCTGCAGGGTCACCTCCAGGCTGAGGGGGGACAGTCAAAGAACAAAAACATTGTTCAGTATATTCAGCCATTCATGCAGCATGCAGGCGGTCAGATGGAAAACTGCATTGTTTCCTAAACCACCCAATCAAGAGAAGCTTTGAGCTTCCAGCACAGAACGGTTGCTGTGACAACAGCAGCTGGATTCAAACACCGCGCTGATGACACCAATCAGATGAAGCGGTGAGGAGTTATTTAGATTGGCCAGTTTGTTTCTGACATTAATAACGTTCCTCAGTTTAAAGATTCAGAATACACCAACATTATAATCACAAGATAGAGATATATTATACCCTCAATTCCTACTTATTTAAAAAACCTTTTCATGCATTATTTTCTCAATAATTCAGAGGACTTATGACGAAGCCACAGGATGGGTCGGATGAGCCAGTCTAGCATCAACCCTGCGGCCTGGAGCTGCCGCTTTGTCTCACAACACTGAGGCTGTTCACAAGAAGGGACAGATCTGACTACACCATCTGAGACAGATGTTTTATATCCTGCATCAGTCTGTGGTGGAGAGTTCAGCCAGCGCTGCAGCATCAGCACCAGAAACTTCAAGGAGCTGAACAAACTGCTAAAAGGTCGGCTCTGCGCTGGGGACGGATCTGGAGCTGATTATGTAAAGAAGAATGCTGCAACAGCCGTAAAATGACGATGAAATGATCAAACTTCCTTCACAGGCGACCGTCACACCAGAGTCAACCAAAGCTTATATGCATGCTGTCATATCTTCTCATTTAACCTGCTGTTAAACAACCTGTAAACCAGCAGGTTATATAGAAATAATTTCCTCCACTGTGACATAATAAAAATATACATCCTCAATTTTAACAGTTATTACTTTTTCTTAGACATATTGCTAATTTATAAAGTACCGACTGAACTTGCATCCACACCATTAAGCACCTTTATTCATATAAAACACCAGAGCATTTACTAAAGGAGATATTCCCAAATGAAAAACAGAATTCACCGGGGGCCTAAAATCCAGGAATAAAGTACCAGTAGTTATAAGGAAACTTAATAATTATTCATCATTTAAAATTAGTCTTGAGCAACAGTGAAAAACACACCAACAACAAACTGACGGTTGTTTCCCATTAAATGTGTTATTATTCTGGGAATTATTGTTGTGCGTTATTATTAGAGATATTAAGACACATTTTAACTACATGCATGTAGTTAAATGTAAATATATAATGTCTTCTGTTTCCGTCCCTGTATCATATCATAGGTTGTCCATGTGATATGTTGTCGTATTTTGCTGTTTTACCTGCTGAGGGACCAAAGATTAATGAGCCATTGGCTATAATCTTTCATATTTATGTGAAAATGTACATTACTGTGTCTGGTCCCTATTCTTAAAGTAAATAAAAACAATAAACATGATGGCCACAGTTTCAGGTGAGACAATTCTTTAAACTAAAAACACTTTAAGCCCTATTTAAGTCCATCTATGTGTTCATATTTACGGTGTGATTCATTTCTATTTAATCAGTCATAACATGTTTCATATATTATTTTCTCTATACAGGCTGTTTTACAGGCTGAATTTTAAAGAAATATGGAGATAAATGAAAACAACTGCACTACGGCTGTTTTGTTTTATTTTGTGTCATTTGTTTTCATTCCAGACGCAACAATAAGATGCTTCAACACAAAATCTTAAACATAATTGACAGAGAAACTAATCTGCATAAAACTAATCTAAAACATGACGAGCTGCAGCCTGAACTCCGTGTTGGACTCTAGTTCTGCTTTAACACAACTCATCGAATATGTGCTGCTGTTAGAACTGGAACCACCACTGTGTAACTGCATCCTGCAACAAACTGAACGCAGATTCTTAAAATCCTCCCCAATCACCATAAACTCTGGCACCCAGCAGGGATGTGTGCTAAGCCCCCGTTATAAAAGGCACTACCACCCGACTGTTGGCATCAACTCGCTGTGTGAAGTCTGCAGATGCAGCAGCAGCGACGGGTTTAATTTCCCACGACGACGAGTCTGAGCGCAGACAGGAGGTGGAAGGCGGAGGGCTGGTGCAGAGAAAACCTCTGCATTAATGTGGGGAACAAAGGGAGATGATGATGTGGACTCATACGCTCCCTCCCTGATTCAATGAGCAAGCAGCTGTGCAAATTTCAAGTACCTGGGGGTGTGCAACTTCAAGGACCTCCGGTGGTCCGACAACACACCCGGTATTACAAAAAAGACCAACCATTGTCTTTATTTTCTAGAGGGGCTGGGGTGTGCTGGCCTCTGCATCTAAATGTGAGGTGGAGAGCATTCTCACTTATTAATTACATTCAGTTTGACACAGACGAGGCTCTGCTGCAGACAGAAGGCTCTGCAGATGGGGGTTAAAACTGAATTACATGTTTCCATCCAGTGAAGACGTTTACGTCAACGAATGAGTCATGCATTGTGACGGACCTCACAGACTGTTCACCCCCCAGCCTCATGCAAGACGCCACAAAACATCCAATCCAGAAGCGGCTTCTTTTCCAGAAGTAACCACATATTGACTGCATCTCACTGGTGAAAAAAGGACCTCTAATTCAAGCTGCTGCAGTTCCTCTCTAGTAATTCACACATCCCACATAGAGGTGGCTCAGTGATGCATCAGTGTGTGCTTAAACACATTAAAATCACTGATTTTAAACTAGAACGGCCAAGGCGGTCATTTTGACCATTCTGAAATTTGTATATTCTATAACTTTGTCAGTACATAAGTACATTTTATGTATATCGCACTACTCAGTAGTGAAGGTCACAAGGTGATTCACAATAATAAAAACACAATAATTATACAATACTATAACAATAACACACAGATCTTAAATTCAATGGGAGAATCTATCGTCGTGTGTGTGTGTGTGCGTGTGTGTGTGTGACTGTGTGAAAAAGAAACTAGAATATTTATAATAACTGCTTTGGTGTGTAAAGGCTTGTTTTATTTAATTCTGTATAAATTGTTTTATATGAAAAGCACTGTGTTGCTTTACAAATAAAATTTGATTTGATTCAGAATAATCAAATCTGAGGTTTTGTAAAAACAAGTTATTAAAAATGACCGTCGTTGAGCTTTTTGGCATGTCAATATGGTGCTTTTTATGAGCAGTGTTTTTACAAAGGAAGACAGCAAATCCCAGATTCAAGCTGTCATTTTCTTCTATAACAAACCTATAAAACTAATCCCATCGACTGGTGAGGTGGGCGAACTCTTCAACAAGCAGAGTAGAGTTAAATCTAATCCATTTAAAGACATAAAGGATGATTTTTATGGGGAAAAAAAACTTAAATATGTTATTTATTGAACAGAGATTAGTCTAAATGGTGCCTTGCGCAAGACTAAGATTTAAATAAATTGCACGGCTGATTATCAGTCATAAAACAACATGCATCAGCTGCAAATGTGCAGCCTGCTTATTGTTATTCAGTCTCTGCATTTAAAAACCTGAACACTCATACACACTTTACAGGAAGACACAAGAGCCTGTTTGTTAGCTCTGTGTTGTACTTAAAGATGATAATGAGGACGTGTCTTCATTGATTCGAAGAAAAAAAAAGTGAATAAATTTTAATAAAATCAGAATAACATTATCTGCCTCATTACATTTTCACATAATCGTTTTTACCAGAGTGACGAAGTTCTGAGGTTCTACAGTCTCAGTGCTCCAGAAATAGTTTTCTTTGAAGTGAGGAGAGCTTAATGAACTATGCAGGTGCTTTATCATGCTTCCTGGTCCAGAATTAATCAGGCATTCACCGCTGTATTACGGTCCAGGGAGCAGAGTTAAATGGCGAAAGGGCAGAAGGTTTCAGACGTAACACGGTGTGCTGCACCACAGATACACAGCAGAAGCTGAAAACACGAGTCAGCCTCTGATGAACCTCTCAGATCCTGAACTAGAACTCAAAGATCTCTATGGCTGAGAAAAAAAAAAAATCTAACAGGAGCTACTCCAACGGCTCCTCCGTCACCAGATCTCAGTCCAGCAGAGCAGCTTTGTGGTGTGGTGGAACGGCAGATTCTCGTCATGGATGCAAACCTGCAGCAACTGTGTGATGCTGTCATGTCAACATGGAGCAAAACCTCAGAGGAAGGTTTCCACCACCTCGTTCCATCTACCACACCAAGAATTAAAGCAGTGGAGGGTGAGCGTGTTTGTACAAGTGAACAATAAATGTGCTTTTAGCTTTTTTTCCAAACAATATTGTACGTTACTGTGTAAAAGTCATACAGTGTGAGGAGGTCAAATGTGTTATAATGATGAAAAACACAAGAACAGATGAAAAATCAAACTTCTACACGTCTAAGCTCAGTGAACAGACTGTGTTTACTAGGAGCTCTGATTAAAGGACGGCATTGGGATTGCAACCCCGCGGGACCCGACACAAATCTCACACTGGAGGACGGTTTTAACACCGAATCCAGCAGCAGTCAAATCATAAAATTTATATTCCGTCTTCTCTCAGGCAGATGCCTTCGTTTAAAACGTAAATGTAACGTGTTGTTCTGCTGCTTGCTACTTATTTTTAATGTTTTGTAGTTACTGCTCTTACTCTAACTTTAAATAATGGCAACAAAACAGCTGGTTTCACCAGTAATGGTATTACCTAGTAATATGATTACATGACAAAATATAACAAGCTGCATACAGCTCAGTTAAAATAAATAATATAATATAGAACAATAATAAAGTAAATCAAATAAATACAAAAATCTTTTTCTTCTATTTTATTCTTGTCTTTAGCAGATAAAACTACAAAGTGCCAAATAAATAAATAAAATTGGAAATTTAAAACGTTGTGGGGTATTTCAATAAGTTGACTAGAGAACATTATTTTTGTTTCAAGAACCCAAAATATTTATATATTTTTATTCTCTTTGAAGAGAGTCTCCACCACCTATAATTAACTCAAAACAGCCATGTCCCAAAAAATATCTGAATTCTGTTTTAGACTGGATGCTGCTGCACTGTATGCAACACAACTTATCAATGTTTTATTTGTTTTATAAATAGACCATATTTTATATATATATATATATATATATATATATATATATATATATATATATACATATATATATATATATATATATATATATATATATATATATATACACACACACACACATATATATATATATATATATATATATATATATATATATATATATATATATATACACACACATATATATATATACACACACATATATATATACACACACATATATATATATACACACACATATATATATATATATATATATATATATATATATATATATATATACATATACATATACATATACATATACATATATATATATATATATATATATATATATATATATATATATATATTTTTTTTTTTTTTTGTTATACGAATCATCAATTACTAGAATTCTAATCAATCAAGTGGAATAATTCGATTATAAGTTTCAGCCCCACGTTTAACTTACACAGCTCTGTCCGACGCTAAATGTCTAAGAGGTGATTTTTTACACCACAATTAAATCAGATGCAACTCCAATTCTAATCTGACTATACATAATTATTTACTGAAGGGCTTTTCAGTAAATATAATCAATCTTGTTATGGCCACTACGAATTCTGTTCATATAAGACCGGTGTCTGAGGGCAGACACCGGTCTTATATAAACATGGTAAGAAGGTAAAGATGGACCAAAGGGCAGTTTCTTAACTTGCTTCCTGAAATAAAATTACTCAAACCTTGTCTTTTGATCAGCTACAATGGTGTCCGTTGTGTGTCTGAGGAAAATGCAGTCAGTATCCAGAAGGTTTTTGGAAGATGCTGACAGCTAAAATGGAAACATGAATGCGTTCAGCATCCAAACAGTAAAAGTAAAGACCAGGAGAAAGGGTCTCTCATGGTGAAGCAGGCTTAAACTCAAAGAATACTAAATAAAAGGACAGCTGTCCTTCTGAAGTATTTTTTTTACTTTTTTCTCTTCAAGGCAGACAAACAAAGGCCCTCTCCTTATACAGAAAAACATTTAAACTTATCAAGGATAATCAGAAACCTAATCAACAGATTATGCAACACATTTTTCACTGAATAGATTGGAGGTCTTCCATTAGAGGAACAGGAAGCAGAGATAGAGACACATAGAAAAAGATCTGTGAATGCAGGATGTGACTCAGCTCATGTTTAATGGATTCAGCTCAAAAAAGGACCAGAGGATAATGTGAAAAGAAAAATATCAGAAGGAAGGTCTGACAACTGATTACAAATTACAAAAAAAAAGAAATAATGATGTTAACAAGATCAGTGTTTTATATTCCAGCGTGGATTGTCAGTTATTAATAGCAGGTTGTCAGATAAAACATGGTTAACATTGTTGTAACGAGGTCTAACTAATATAAAAAACAACAAAGCATCCACCTTTTCATCGCTCCTCTCGTTCCCTTCCACCACCACCACCACCTGCTCTATTGCAGCAGCCGTTAGCATCTACATGAAGCATCCAGGAAGAGTCCATTTCATTAAGCACTGACGAACAGACAGCACGGACACACAGTCGCATCACTTCCTTAATATATGCAAAAAGGGGCGACCATTTATAGTAGTTTAGGGAGTTGGAGGCTAATATCACGATGAAGGTAATTTTTCTATTTATTGTGCAGCACTAGTCAGATTTATTTGTGGTGAGAAGCTAGCTAATGAAAGCATAAAGCCAAGCATGCATTCAGCACAGGGCGGGGGGGTCCTGAAGATAAACAGCTGGAAACCAAAGACCTGGAAGACTTCAGTTAAAATAAATAGAGTTTGGATGTCTTTCCAATATCTCCTGTTAAATACAGGAATTAAATGCTGGATTTACTTTTACAAAGCTTTTTAAAACGGTGGTGAAACACACTTAGGGAATAGATTAAAATAGATTAAAAACTAGAAAGAAATTATTTTCTAATTAGTTTTTTATATATTATTTATGAAGAAACAATCTTCAGGCATCTAAAGCTTAAATATGTGCATGAATCACGTAAAATATTTAAGATATTTCTGAAGATTAAGATTCCTCTAACGTGAATGGTTCCAGGTAATAAACTGAGCGAGAACCGCGGTTCTAATAGGAAATGATCAAAAAGAAAGAGTAAACTAAGAAACTGCAGATGGAAACAAGTCAATATAAATAATATCTAACAAATAAAAAAGAAAACCAAAACTTCTTGCAGGTAAAAATACTGAAGACATGCTGCATTTTACAAACCTTTTATCATCCCTGATGATCCAGGTGCAGGCCTCGGGGTCCACAGATGCATGCAGCTGACCTTCCAGCAGGGGAGCGAAACCCTGAACGCCGACGCTCACGCTGTCCACCGTCACCCTGAACAACACCTCCTGTTTAGTGATGCCCTCGGGCATGCGCACACAAATCGTGATGTCCTCCGTCGTCTGCTGCCAAAAGTAGATGGGATCTGATATCGAAAGGAGAGAAATGATGATAATCCTGAGCCAGGATTCAGTCATGCATAAAACACCTAAAACAAAGAAAGAATGAAGAGTCTGCCGTCAGTAATCTGAAGCAGCTGATGTTCAATCACTACTTTAAACATTTTCCATCCATTTTCTACCACTGATCTGAGCTTGGTTGCTACGGGAACTGGTTTAGAACAGAACATAGTGGCTTTATGGTCATTACATAACGAGTTTTAAAAGACAAATTAAAAGAAAAGCACATGGGTTAAAAGACAGACACTTAAAAAGACAATGTTGACTAATAAGATTCACACAGTCAGAGAGCGCAGACCTCCGGCAGGCCACAGGGTCACTCACCGAGAAAAACCCAACAGCCCACCCAGTTACCCACGCAGGCCAACGCTCATACGTGTACTTCCACCTAACATCACTATTTCCACCATCAGGATCGATGCCACGTCTCACCTGGAAATATACCCTCATACACCAAGATGAAGCTAATTGAAGTTATTAAAGGAAGTAGTATTTTCTCTAATGGTGGGAAAGTACATCTACCATGATGTCAGCTTGTAATTCTTCTTCTTTTTTTTTGGCCAGTGATTGAAGGCATTTTTTGATGAGTTAGAAACTTTAATGGCAGAATCATCCCTATCTCCCCATACTGAAGAATCCTCTAAAAGATTCCTGGATCCGGATCACCCCAAAGTCTAATCACTTCTCCCTTTATTCCATTTCTGACATTTCCTGAAAATCTAATGAAAAGCTAACTTTTGGAGTTATGTTGCTAACAGACTGTAAATAAATAAAGATTAAAAGCACAGTTTCTAGCTGAATGGTAATGATTAGGCTTTTTTTATTACCTTCTTCTCATACCTCATTCTTACTGCTGGTCACATTGTTAAGAAGCAAAGATTCTGTTTCCTGTAGGAACCTTCTATCCCCATCAATCTATTTATCTCACAACATCTGAACCATGTGTTGCACCGTAATGAAACGCATGCTTCTAACAATGTAGTTGACTTCCGAATATTACTATAAAAAGCAAGATCAGACGCACATTCCCTCGGAATGAAAAGGAAGTCAGAGGCCATGTTTGCCAAACGCTTTGTTAGAGAAAAGACGATAACAATCACCGGCTGGCAAACACGAGAACCTCGGTGGACACAATCCAACCTGGTGCCTAATGCGTGAATCACATTTACAAGAACTGTCAAAGTTGTATAATGATGAATATTTGTGAAATAAATCCCCTCTCAATCCATCTGTTATCAGCCATGTTCTTTTCACTTGCTGATAAAACCTTACACATTATTTTCTTCCAGGCATCAGTTTATATCTTTATTCTGTTTCTCAGGTGAAACTTTTCCTCCATTCAGAGACATAGCTGCCAGGTCTTCATCTGATGTTAGACAGAATTGTCTATAAAGGCTTCACTCCACTACAAAACTTTCCAACCTTGAACATTCCTGGAGTTGTCCCTATACTGCAGTGCCCCCCCCCCTTTCTTCTGTTGACTGATTAACTAATTCCTGCCTTTCACCGGAGGGTCAGAAGACGGATACGGCACCATCTAAACCTCTTCTGCATCCTCTGCATGCGCAATCTGGTCCGTGTTCAGAGAGCTTTGAGATTTGTGGCCCAACACAGCAAATGGAGCAGCAGGACTAAAGGCCCATTCATGCTCCCTTCGTACGTAAACAGGTACGCCCGTTTCAACCACCGTCATACGTCGCCATCCTCACACATCCATGCATCTTTATGTTCTTTTGCAGCCCAGATGCAGGAGTTTCTGCACCAGGATCTCAGCGATGATGGGGTTGAAGGCTGGGCTGAAGACCAGGAAGAGCAGCCTTGTGTAGTTTCCCCGATGCTGCAGGTGACTCAGCGCAGAGAGGAATGCTATGGTGATAGGGTCATCTGTATTTGTGCATTTGTTTTCTTTCTTTCTTTCTTTCTTTATTTATTTATTTTTTGTTACTTGCTGATTTGTTTGGGATGTTTTTTGTTTGTTTTTTGCCTCACTGCTCTTCCAGGTCAGACTCCATTCAAGTTTCCATCAAAGCAAACGTACAGTTATCATCTGACAATCTACAAAAGAGAAACATGAATCAGACATGTGGTCATTTACTGGGATGAGCTGAATAAACTTTGCTACAACTCCACTAGAGGGTGGAGGCTGGAATTTGGGCTGCATCACTGTGGTTGCATTACAAAGGCAGAAGTATGCTGGCGTAGCTTCTCTGTCACCCACTTCATGGTAATCCACTTAGTTAAACCGGAAGAAAATGGTGAAACTGTGACATCAGTTTAATCTTTGCCCAGTCAGATGTAACTTATAAGGTTGGTTTTCACTTCTAACGTGCATGAAGTTCCCGTTAAAAACACACAAAAATCGCCCCAAGAGTGTGTATAAAACTTTTTTGCACGAGTGCAGTGTTACTTGATTTTACAGTTTTAAATCACACTTTTGTTTCCCATCTTGTAACTGAGTTCCAGGCAGCAATCAGCTGAAGAAACAAGTGTGGGGTTCCTTGAGAGGAAAATGAAAGGAGACAAGAAGAGCAGTAGTGAGACTGAAGGACTGGGAGGAAATATTGCCAGCAGGTGAAGAGTCTAGTAGAAGCTAATGGGTGAGGTCCCGTTTTGGGGCTTAAAGTGCCAGCAGGTTGACGAATAGGAAGTAAGAAAAGTGGGGTATCCAGACAGGGGCAGCAAATACCCCGAGGTAAAACCCCAAAGACCATTTCACTAGAGCCAAACAGAAGCACAGCAGCCTGGGTCAGTACCGTACCCAGGAGTCAGGAGTACAGCTGGCTGTGGGATGAATGATCTGAACAGGGGAGTGACTTTTCTTTTTCTTCCCCTTTTCATTGGTAACCGTGTTAATGTTTGGTAGCGGTCAGGGTTGAAAACTAAAAGCACACAGATCTTAATGGCTACTTGCAGACACTTTGTTTTAAGTGACTTTGAGTTTAATCGACTTTTTCACGCAAATTTCAGTTTAAATGATAAATTGTTTTAAGATCAAATTTATTGTAGCTTTCCAACTCTACCCACCCCGACTTTAAAGAACCAGCAGTCCTTGTCTGAGGAGTGATGGGATGCAGTGACGGATTTAAACTTGAACAATTTAACATTTTGACAATTTCCTTTTCAGTGGTTTTTAATTATTGTACTTTTTAACCATAAGCCATTAGATCTCACAGAAAGAGCAAACACTCTAGCTGCAGGCAAGTTTTAGGTGCAACAGCAGTAAATATGGAAGTTTCTAAAGGGGTTACTGTATGTGCTGCTACAGGAGAGCAAAAATATATTTTATAAATATTATATTATTATTTTTTGTTTTATTAGTGACTATTCACAACTTCAAACGCAGTCTCCTGGTAAATTACTACTTAGGGGGTTATTATGGTATTTAAAATATGAGCAAAGAACAAATCTGAAGGCTTTTCTTAGTAGAAAAACTGTCTTTGTTTTGGTCCTGACTTGCTTTTATCTATCACCTGGCCCTACTCCAAAGATCTGATTGGTTAAACCTTGCTTGCGCTAGACGGTGATCAACAGTTCATCCAACCTCTTACTAAATATTTCTGAAAGTAGATGCCGTTCTCCACAGACATGTTGTCTATAGCAGTAAGATGCTTCTGACACACTGAAGCATTAATGAAAATCCCATTCAAATACATAAATATCCGTAGCTAACGTGCATGTAGCTGATGCTAGTTTCAAACTTGCTAGGGATTTTAAGTGCAGGACATTTACATACAAACACAGGTGGTTAAACTGGACGATGATTTCTGCTGCACTATTTTACAGATTGTTCTATTCCAGGTGTCTCCATCTCTGGTCCTCGTGAGCTTCTGTCCTGCAGGTTTTAGATGTCTCCTACTACAACACACCTCTGCACAAGCCTGTTAATGACCCAGTGATTTGAGTCAGGTGTGTTGCATCAGGGTAGAATCCAAAACCTGCAGGACAGTAGCTCACGAGGACCGGAGTTAGAGTTCCCTGTTCTATTCTATACAAACAGGAAAAAACAAGGTTGCTGTAACATAGTGACCTTACAGTGAACCATAAATCATACAGTGTAAGTTCAAAGCATCACCCTGTAGCATTTGCTTTGATGCAAGATTGTGTTGGAGCTACAGAAACAGGGAAAGATTGGATGGCTCTACCTTCCCTGATTCATACAGATAACTCTGTGCCAGAGCCTTCATGTACAATACTCTCTGATTATTGCCAAAGCCTGAGCTCTGAAATTGTTCCAAAAATGACGTCCGACGCAGCAGAACCAGTTCCATATTTGACACGGATGTGAAGACTGAGACATGTTCATTATCCTTCTTTGTTTACAACTGAATAAACAAAAAGACTAATGAGGAAGAGAGTTGCCAAGTCCCACATTTCATTTCTAAACCCTTTACTAATATTGATCTCATTTGCTCCTCGTTCTAATCCGAGTTTTAAATTCTCAGCTGGCTTTAAAATGACTGCGACAATGTTTCACTATAAATAATCTACAAAGACATTTGATTACGTTTGGGATTAATTGGTTTTAATAAAGCATGTTGGTGCTTGAGAGTAAGTCTTTTCCATATTTTTGGATTGATCTCAGTCTGTTTGGTACGCACTCACTGGCCACTTTATTGGGTACGCCTCTCTGTCCCAGATTAAAAGCTTTTATTGTCACGTGTACAGTAAAGAAACAGGATTTTCTGTCCACACTGAATACTACAAGAATATAAAATGAGCATAAAAGTATACTTCAACTCATTTTTAAACTGCATGCAAGAGAACAAAAGCATAAAAATTCTACTATTACCGGGAGAAACATGTATATTTACATAATATCTGGTGCAACATCTGGGTCATTGTGCAAACGGTAAATGGCGAAACTGCCAGAAATAAGTGAGATGTTAAATGTGCAGAACTGTCATGAATAAACAGGGTGATATATGTATATAAGTGCATTAAGTGTCCGAGATAATCAATGCGGTGCTTGATCGGACCAATTTTATCCTCAAACTGCCTCAATTCTTCAAAAGATAGATTTAATAAAGAAACTGTAAACATTCCTCATTGCTGACCCCGAGGTGCATCCAGTCCTGCACCTTACAAGCTGTAAACCTGCCACCTGAGCATCATCATCCTCACAAACAGAACGACGAAGCCACATCGACCCAGCCTTGGACAGGCAGCGTGAAAGGGGCCTTGGATCTCTTTAACATCACAAATCCATCACTGCCTGTGGCCTTCAGAGCTCCTTTGAATCATCTTTCATAAAACAGCTTTCACTGATTCACCTGGAGCACAGGTGACGTGTGTGACGTAAACAGGGTTTTATTTTCAATCAGAGCGGAAACGGGAAATTCAATACCAGGTCCAAACAGCCTTCAACCCCTCTGACATTAATGAGGCATTGTCAGTCTGAGACTACTCATTCATGCTTTCTACTACTTCAGATCACGTCTCTTAATATTTCAGATGAAGATCTCAGTGGTTTTTCTCAGTAGCTGTTTCTTTCTGCTTAAATGAGTAACTGGCCGAGTGAATTTAGTAAACCGGTGCATGTTATTTGCGTATGTGAATTAAATCCGGTCTGCATCTCCTGCCTCCTCTTTTTCCTCTCTCATCTCAAGCTTCTTTGAAGATGCCTCCTCTCTTGACATCTAATCCTCTCTGAAAGGCAGAGTGCTCATAAAAGGATCCCCAGACAAGCCATACGTTGATACACACCACTCCTCTACGGGTCTTCTCGTATTGTGTTAAAAGAAAAAAAACCTTTATTGAAATGTTCTGTGAATTTAAGGAAAAAGTTGAAATGAAAAGAAAACTTTAATCTCCTAAAAGTTCGTCATTCTGTTTCCATCAAATTACGGCGTTATTGAAATAAATTATATTTCTCATAATTCATTTTAAAAGAATCACTCAGTTTCCAGCTCTGATTCACCAGTGTTATAGTAAGTTTTCAAGCTCAGTCTAGGTGGTTTAACCGTAACGAGTCTACTGTACATGAGACACGTGCAGTCCAGAAGATGTTTGTACACACCAGGAAGCAGCAATGCTAACATGTAGCATAGCAACATGACGGGGAGAAACTCAGCTAAAAGACTCCAAACCAAAAACAGTTCAAATCCCAAGCAGTTGGATGTCAAGTACTTGTAAAAGAACGTAGTAGCTCCTTTAGTGGCCTTTCAAGGATGCTTCTGTGCATCCTTTGTGGTCTCAAGCCTGTCATGTGTCAAAGATGATGGAGGCAGAAGATGAAATGAGACTAGAGCTAAATGCATTTAAATGATTTGTCTTTTAAGTTCCTCTAATATATTTGTTGTCCACGTTATGTTGTTCCACAGAAGAACATCAGCCAACATCGTTGCGGTGACTTCTGCTCACCTTTCAGGACTTTCCAAATGCAAACAGACCCTTACTCAGATGGCCGGTCCTTCCAAGGAAGCATCCTTGAAAGGATGCACTGCTTTCTGTCTGATTTCTGTCTGATTTCTGTCCCACTCAGCTTTCTGTCTGATTGGGAAGACAGTACTCTGCTGCCCACTCAGCTGTTTCTATGGCAACAACCAAAGCTTACAATCTGCTGCTATTGACGTGTTGAGCAAAAACGAAGATGAAGCTCAAATTGTGTGCAGACCTTATTTTAAGAAAACCTGGAAAATTTTTCAAAATGCAATAAAACCAATTAATCTTCTGTTTGCAGGATCTTCAGGAAGGATCTTCCAGACGGACCGACTCTCTGCTCGGCCCGTCTGAGGTCTCACTACAGGAAAGATGAGCGCCGAACTGAGTCAACACCTCCGTTAGTGTGTTATCAAAGTCTGAAGAATGAGTGAGAATGTGTCAGATGCAACCAGAAGCAGCTCCTCTGACGCAGATCACCCCAGTCTGATCTGAAACATCTAAAATAACACAACTGATCAGCTGTTGTGAATTAAGTTTTCATTTTTCTTTGTAAAATTAAATAAATAATAGTAGTTTTAGCTAAATAATCTTGAAGTTCAGCAGCATGGGAAAAATCCACCACTTACATGAAGGTAATTATGCTCTTTTACAGAGGTGCTGATTCAGTATCAGAACAATTCAGGCAGGTTTAGTTTGTGGTTATATTATAATAAATGCATCTGCTTCTAAGCCTAATTTATAAAAATCAGAAACATTTTATACAAGTATTTTAAAGCTGTTGATACAGAAACAAGACTGCTCTCATGTTAATGCTACTGTGGGTGTAAACAAGCAGCTGTTTGCTACGAGACTCTAAACTGCAACCCCAGTTCTGAAGAGTTGAAACATGTAAAATGAAAATAAAAACAGAATGTACTGATTTGTAAATCTCAATAACCCATATTTTATTCCTTATAGAACATAAACAACATATCAGGTGATGAAACTGAGAAATTTTACCATTTAATGGAAAATATGAGCTCATTTTATATATATTAGCACATCTTTAAAAAGTAGTTCCAGGGTGATGTTCAGCATAGTGTAAAAAGTAGTTCCAGTGTGATGTTCAGCATAGTATAAAAAGTAGTTCCAGGGTGATGTTCAGCATGGTGTAAAAAGTAGTTCCAGTGTGATGTTCAGCACGGTGTAAAAAGTAGTTCCAGGGTGATGTTCAGCATAGTGTAAAAAGTAGTTCCAGGATGATGTTCAGCATGGTGTAAAAAGTAGTTCCAGTGTGATGTTCAGCATAGTGTAAAAAGTAGTTCCAGGGTGATGTTCAGCACGGTGTAAAAAGTAGTTCCAGGGTGATGTTCAGCACGGTGTAAAAAGTAGTTCCAGGGTGATGTTCAGCATAGTGTAAAAAGTAGTTCCAGTGTGATGTTCAGCATGGTGTAAAAAGTAGTTCCAGTGTGATGTTCAGCATAGTGTAAAAAGTAGTTCCAGGGTGATGTTCAGCATGGTGTAAAAAGTAGTTCCAGGGTGATGTTCAGCACGGTGTAAAAAGTAGTTCCAGGGTGATGTTCAGCACGGTGTAAAAAGTAGTTCCAGGGTGATGTTCAGCATGATGTAAAAAGTAGTTCCAGGGTGATGTTCAGCATGGTGTAAAAAGTAGTTCCAGGGTGATGTTCAGCACGGTGTAAAAAGTAGTTCCAGGGTGATGTTCAGCACGGTGTAAAAAGTAGTTCCAGGGTGATGTTCAGCATGATGTAAAAAGTAGTTCCAGGGTGATGTTCAGCACGGTGTAAAAAGTAGTTCCAGGGTGATGTTCAGCACGGTGTAAAAAGTAGTTCCAAGGTGATGTTCAGCACGGTGTAAAAAGTAGTTCCAGGGTGATGTTCAGCACGGTGTAAAAAGTAGTTCCAGGGTGATGTTCAGCACGGTGTAAAAAGTAGTTCCAGGGTGATGTTCAGCACGGTGTAAAAAGTAGTTCCAGGGTGATGTTCAGCACGGTGTAAAAAGTAGTTCCAGGGTGATGTTCAGTGTAAAAAGTAGTTCCAGTGTGATGTTCAGCATAGTGTAAAAAGTAGTTCCAGGGTGATGTTCGGCATAGTGTAAAAAGTAGTTCCAGGGTGATGTTCGGCACGGTGTAAAAAGTAGTTCCAGGGTGATGTTCGGCACGGTGTAAAAAGTAGTTCCAGGGTGATGTTCGGCACGGTGGAAAAAGTAGTTCCAGGGTGATGTTCGGCACGGTGGAAAAAGTAGTTCCAGTGTGATGTTCGGCACGGTGTAAAAAGTAGTTCCAGGGTGATGTTCGGCACGGTGGAAAAAGTAGTTCCAGGGTGATGTTCGGCACGGTGGAAAAAGTAGTTCCAGGGTGATGTTCGGCACGGTGTAAAAAGTAGTTCCATGGTGATGTTCGGCACGGTGTAAAAAGTAGTTCCAGGGTGATGTTCGGCACGGTGTAAAAAGTAGTTCCAGGGTGATGTTCGGCACGGTGTAAAAAGTAGTTCCAGGGTGATGTTCGGCACGGTGTAAAAAGTAGTTCCAGGGTGATGTTCGGCACGGTGTAAAAAGTAGTTCCATGGTGATGTTCGGCACGGTGTAAAAAGTAGTTCCATGGTGATGTTGGGCACGTTGTAAAAAGTAGTTCCAGGGTGATGTTCACCACGGTGTAAAAAGTAGTTCCATGGTGATGTTCGGCATGGTGTAGCATCTTCTTCTTCTAACAACTGTCTGGAAACGTCTGGGAAATGAGGAGACCAGTGGCTGGAGTTTTAGGAAATGGTAAATGGGTAACCTGGTTAGTTGTCAAATGCTCCTCCAGGTGTTCCTGGTTTGTACCGGTTACTTTTCTGGCCTTTAGTTGCTCTTGTTCCAACTTTTTCCAGACGTGTTGCTGCATCAGATTCACTATCAGCTCATATTTTCCATTAAATGAAAAGATGTCTCAGTTCCAACTTCTCATATTTTATTTATGTTCTATTGGGAATAAAATATGGGTTCATTAGATTTGTAAATCATTGTATTCTGGTTTTAATAACATTTAGTTACAGCATCCTAATCATAACGTGATAAAATGCCAGCAATGTCTGTTTTCATACAACATGCACCTATAAAAGGTTTAAATATTTCCTGCAGTGTTTTGGAAAGTACAGCAGCATTTAGAGAAACTGGCTCCTCTCGGTTGTTCCAAACACCACAATTTATTCCTGTCAACTCAGTGGCAGATTTCCCATCAGCCCCTGTGACCCACCTGTTTTCTCCACCTCCATTGGCTGTGGTTCGGGCTGCTCTACAGGACGGCCATCCACATGTGTGAAGATGAACGGCTTCTCGGAGGCCACCATCAGCCCCTTCCCTTGTGGCTCCACTGCTGCATAGTGAGGCACCGACTTCCCCCTGAGGACCCTCCTCTTCCTAACCTCATACTTCTTCTCTTCACCTGCATTTGGAAACCATAGAATCTGGTCAGAAAGTAATCTTGTCTTTTATTAAACTGACAGAGAGCAAGAAGAACTGCAGTAGAAACAGCATGTCTGTGCACTCAGAGCTCAGGTTATAGCACTTTGTTTAATATTAACAGAAAAATTATGGGTTGGTTTCCCAGATGGATTAAATTTGGCAAAGAGTTGCCCTAAATCTAGAACAGTAAGTTGTGGTTTTAAAAAAGGATTTCTGAAACAAAAATAACTAAAAACTTGAAACAAAGTAAAGAAAATTCATTTAAAACCATGTGTGTTAGTCTGAATAAGCAGGGCTGAGGTGCACACTTTTAAAGACAGTCCAGTTCAGTCCAGTTCACTGTAGTCCAAATATAATCCAAATAAAACACATCCATCGCATGATATATATTAGTCTAATTAATAACAACTGTTCATTTAAGCCAGTTCTCTGTGATTCAATCCTCCATCCTGAGCTGCATGAGGAGACAGTGGGGAGGAAAACCTTCTTTTTAACAGGAAGGAAAACCTCAACCACTGAGTTTGCAGCAATAAGTTGAAGTAATAGTTTTCTGGTTGTTGTTTTTAGTCTCCAACATGGTTGTGGAGGAATTTTGCTCCACCCTTGCAGCTCATTGGGGTTTGCAGCACTGGTTTCTGCAGCTCTCTGAAGGTCCCACCACAGCATTTCAGTCACACTGAGGTCTGGACTTTGACTGGATCATGTCAACACCTTGGTTCTCTTCTTTTTCGGCCATTTTGTTGCAGATCTTCTGCTGTGTTTGGGATCGTTGTCCTGTTGCATGAGACAGTTTCAGCCAAAATTTTGCTGTCAGATAGATGGACTCACATTTGACTCTAGAATACTTTGGTATCCAGAGTTCATGGTCTGCTTAATGACTCCAAGGTGTCCAGGTCCACATCATTATCATCCCTCCACCACTGTGTTTGTCCAGAGGACACTGTTCCAGAAGTCTTGTGGTTTGTTCAGATGCAGCTTTGCCAAGTTCTTTGTTGACAGACCTTCTCCTGCTAACCTTCCAAACTAGCCATACTGGTTCATTTCTAACTGGACTGTCATGAACTTTAACATTTACCATGCTGACTGAGGCCTGCAGAGTCTGAGACGGAGCTCTTAGGGTTTTTTGCAGTTTTCTAACCGTTGCACAGTATGACTCGCTCTGAAAGTGGCGAAGGTGGAGAGGAAGAACTCCTTTCTCACAGGAAGGAGAAACTCCAGCAGAACCAGATCCAGGAAGGACTACGATCTGACTGGCCTGGTTTGGGGTGGAGTAGACAGGAAAGCTTTGTCAACCAGTGACTCTTTCCTGTCCAGTGATTTCAGATTAATAATTAAAACTTTACGCCCGTAGAAAATCAAAGTCCAGATAAGTTTGACATTGCTGTACAATGGACAGAAATTAAACATATGAAGAGCTGCTTTTTAAAATTCTCCTAAACAAACAAAAAACTCTCAGAAAGCCAAGAAATGTGATGGGAGTCCTCCCAGTTTAACCCCTGTGACCAATAATCTGCTACAATCTGATTCACAATAACTCACTTATATTGTAAAATATGAAAATATAAGAAGAGGCTCTCAGCTCCACTGTGGAACACCGACTCCATGCACCACCCACCGTGTCCTGCAGCGCTGGCAACAGTGATCCACTTGAGCGACACTGAGTATCCACTCCCTTTGGTTTCCTCTGGGTCCTTCTGGATGCCAAGCAGCAAAACCTCCACGACATGGACGCCAGCCTGGACGTGTGAGGTGCTGTGGAGGATGGTGAAAGGTTCCCCCATGTCTTCACTGAACAGCGGCTACAGACACAAGATCATTATTTTTGTAATAAATGGCTGAATTCAAGCAAAAATCCTCAATACACTGCAATAAACTAATATTCAACACTAGCATAAAGTGATTAATGGTCACTCAGTCATCACTAACACATTGCATAAAGCAGGGATCACCAACTCTGGTCCTCAAGGGCCACTGTCCTGCAGGTTTTAGATGTTTCCCTGCTTCAACACACCTGACTACAAATAAGGGTCATTTCATGTCGTTTCACACATTTAGGTTTAAAAAAAGTCTGAAAATTTCGCCAGCTGTTCCGTATTTATCCAACACACACTGTAAAATTTTTGTTTACTCCATGGACACTTTTTAATGTGCAGCCAATTTAGCGCCAATTTTCCTTCGTCTGCATTTTCCCTCCATTTTCAGTTGTCCACATCTCAAGAACTAAACCACATAGGAAACTGAAATCTGGTACAGTAATTCACCTCCACCCACTCTCTCCGAATGTACGAAAGGATCTGTCATACATCATAACTGGCAGACATGCCAGCCCTTCAAAGATAAAAAATAAAACTTACTCCATTTTGTGATCGACCATGTTTGGGCTTTCAGAAAAGAACTTTGTATATGACCCAGTGTCTTGATTTTTCACAGCTTTGAGGTTCATCCATGGACTGTTCAGTGTTTAGTTAAATCGAGGCAACACTGGTCTAATATTGAGGAATTTTAATATTTGTGAGTGGTGAAATAGCCCCATATTTGGCATCAAAAATAAAAATGAAAAAATAAAGAAAAATAATTTTATGTCCCACGGAAGAGTAATCTTTGAACTTTAGTTTAAAACAATGATCAGATTTTTTCATACTTTCCCACAGGTAGTTATGGGCCAACGAAAATCTGACACGGAGACAGACGAGGAAGAGGCTGCCACCCAGAAGCCAGTTCATATACCTGACTAACCATTAATGCTTTGAAAAGTCCATATTTGTATCTCAAGGCTCTGAAAAAAAATCAAGAGTTAGAAAATACAAAGTTGTTTTCTGAAAGGCCAAACATGGTCAACCACAAAAACCCAAGCAGTTATCATATGGAGGGGCTGGCATGCCTACTGGTTGTGATGTAAACGGTATGTATATATGTATATCTGTATATATGTATAACGGTACATGTATCAGTATTCAGATTTTTGGTAGGGAACGTTCGGCTACGGCCTCTGACTCGCGGACTTTATAACTAGCAACAGTTTTAAAGAAAAACCAGAACTCAGAGACCCTCTTCCGTTGTTAAAAACTCCTGTTTGGGAGCACTTTGGATCCCAGTGAAGGATCTAAATGGAAAAAGAGAAGTGGAAAGATGTCTGCCGGTCTTGTGTGTGTGCTTGAGACCGTTTTCTGTGTAGCCCCGCCCCCTCCACATGTGGATGGAAAAGCTCTCATTGAAAACTCGTTCTGGATGAACTGTGCTCGAACCACGAAACCCCCATCGAGTCATTCCCCACGGCGTTTACGTTGTTTATATTTTAAAGAGCCATAATAAAAGACTTTATGTTTATATTTTCTGACAACTTTTTAACAATAACTAAATAAAACATGTAAAATGGTTGAAGGGATTTTACTTTGAATACAGACTTTATGTAAAAATATTGCTCATGTGATTCAAACTCAGGGAGGGGAGACATTTCTCTATTTATGCCATATTTTTATTTACTTAAGAATCTTTTATTGGAGAATTTCCTGCAAGCAGCTTTCTGTTTTGTTTTTGGTTTCATTTTAAATGTCATTAAACATGTTGCTGTTTAAACCAAAGTTTTGTTTTGCATTTGTTCCCTTTCTGCGCAGAAAACCGAGCTGTGACCTTAGAACCAAGCTGTCTGTGATTTTGGCGTACCGTTACACCCCTTTGTCTGACAGATCTTTTCATATATTCAGAGTAAGTGGAGGTGTATGATTATACCAAGGTTCAGTTTTCTAGGTGGTGAAGTTCTTGAGATATTTACACCTGAAAATGGAGGGAAAATAAGGAGGCAGGAATATTGCAACGAAACTGCCACTAAGTTGATTGCATCCCAAAACGTCTTCATCCGAGGAAACAAAATGTTACAGTGTCCACTGGATCAATGAGGAACAACAGGTGGAAATTTCTGAATTTCTTTCAACCCAAGTGTGTGTGATGCTGGAAATGTGTTGAAATGACATGAAGTGACCATTTAGCCACTTTGCCTCTGTTAACCACTGATGTCTATAATTCCTGTTTTAACGAGAAGAATCATCTCCCGACAGTCATTTAGAGCTTCCGCTGGCGCGAAGTGAAAGTGAAATGGCATACTGTTCTCATCTGCTGGTGAGTATTTTCAGTGGCTGTCTTCAGACCTTCAGAAACATCCGGCTGAGCACAACAGCTGGATGTTTAAACGCAGTAATCACAGCTGCTTCACTTACTTCCCACTTCATGTGAGAGCCGTCTCCCCTCTTTCCGGTGCGGAGGAGGATCAGCCGGCCGCTGCCGTCAGACAGAGCCGCCCAGGTCGCCGAGGTACAGCTGAGGGAGGCGCACAGACGGTCCTCACACCGGCTGGGATCGGCGCTTAGACGGTACACCTCTCTGGGTTTTCCCAGAGCCGTGTCCTGGAATCACATCACACCCAGAAAACAGCATTTAGGATGATACAGTTTTATACAAAATAAAGAGGATTTTTCTGCTTAAAATTTAACCTAAAACAATAAATATATATAAAGAGAATAAACAGTTTAGATTTAACATCCTAACCACAGAACAGTTTCCCACTCGGCTCCAGTCCATTTTAAATGAGCCGTGTTTCTGGATGGTGTTCAGATATGGCTCCTCTTGGCTCGACAGATCTTTAGTCTGCACGTGAGGATGTCCCCGTGAACTGTGTTTTAATGCAGCGTTTCCTGAAAGCCTCAAGATCACAACATTTTGTATTGTTAGATGCAGCTTTTTGCAGATTTCTACCAAAGATGAACCGGTTCAGTGCTGGTGCTTCCAACAAGCCTGTTCAGTTTTACATACAGAGCCAAGTCAGTGCTGCATCATTATGTCATCTAAAACGCAACTGAATACGCTGCCTTGAGCAGAAGAAAGGAGGAAGCACTCAGGCAAAGATTGTTAATGTGGAGTTTACTCCACCCTGCTCTTGTCCTGCCAAACTTGCCACTCCCATGTTTCCCAAATATCTACATCCCATAGAAGAAAGTCTGTCTACAGCAAAGGTTTTATGCTTCTCTGTGTTCAGAACCAGTGAGCAAGAACGTTGAGAAAAAAAGAAACAAAAGAAAAAAAAACCCGTGTTAGCTTTCTAGAACATGACGATGAGTTCACTGGACTCCAACGGCCTCCACAGCCACCAGATCTCAGTCCAGTAGAGCAGCTTTGGGATGTGGTGGAACGGGAGATTCTCATCATGGATGCAGCCGACAAACCTGCAGCAGCTGTGTGATGCTGTCATGTTAATATGGAGAAAACCTCTGAGGAAGGTTTCCACCACCTGGTTGAATCTCTACCAGATGTAGCGGTCACAGCATCTGATCTGACTCTTATCACATAAAGAAATTCACCAAATAAAATGAAAACACAATTTCCTCAGCATTTTTATTGTTCCATGGCCACATTAATAAACAAGAAAAAGGTTTCATCACAGAGGTTCAGTAACTGTCAAGTGGCTTCACGTGATCCAGCCCACAGATCATTGTGTTTTATGAAGACTACGCAGCAGCTGTCCCTTCGTTGCCATGCAGCGTGACACTCCATCACATCGCTATCAAATGCACGATGCACCTTTGAGCTCATTTTCTTCAGCTCATGAGCCATTAATGCCCTGAAGAGTGTAAACAACCTATGTACTGATCCCAGAAACACATCGCTGCATAGGTACACAAAAGCCCCGCCGGACGGATAATTACCATGTTATCATTGTAATTAGGATTTAAGCAACACATTTCACTTCATTTCATTTAATGGAGGTACTGAAAGCCAGAAATATGATCATCATCATTTCAGCAAGTTTAGACATAAAAGAAGCTCCAGTACGGCGCTATTATCTGTAATTATGCTCAATGATGTCCTGCACACAAAAGAAGTCTCAGCTGAAAAGCTCAGGATGGTTTTCATCCTTCTCTCGACGTCGTGGTATCGTAACAAACCTGGATCAGAACATACAATCCACTGTCTAATCAATCGTGTGGTTAACCAGAGGCCTAAATCATCCAGAACTTTATCTGCAGCTGTTAGTCGCACAATGGACAAAAGCCTAAAGAGAAACTTCAGCCCTGCTTCCGATTTAGCATCTGATAGAAGAAACCATCAAAAACAATAATGGTCTTTTAGTAAAATAAGCCACACAACAACGTCTTTACATCTGAAATGTTCCTACTGTGTCATGTTTTGCTGGGATTATGTTGTCAGGCATCAGCTGCTGCGTGTGCTCGTGCTGCTGTGTTAGATCACCGCCTGCTGGTGTGTCAGGTGCAGAGAAATTCATCAGTTAGTCCACTGTTCCAGCATCGATTCAGAGTTATGTCAAGATGAGCCGAGGAGGAGAAATCTAAGTCAGTGTTTCTCAAACAGAGGTACAGGCACCCCTCAGGGTCCTTAGAGACACACCAGAGGGTGCAGTAGAAAATTAAAAGAGGGAGATTTTTTTTTCTTTTTTTTTTTACTTAATAGATTTTATTTGACTTTGTATGATGAGGTGAGTCCTTTAAGGTGGTCATACATGTGGCAATGTACACATATGTACATTTAAAATAACTTCTAGATCTGGAAAATTAACATTTTTTATTTTATTTTAAATTATGCTTCTTATTTTCTTATGTTCCTCTGCTGCTTGCCTTGTCACAAAGTAAAATACTAGATTTTTAATTCCTGCTTACCTGTGATTAAATGTTTTGGGTCTTTTTTTAGATGCATTGTGAGTTTAAGTTGTAAAGAATGTGTAAATAAAATTATATACATAAACACACACACTTATATACTTAATTTTTCTTAACAGAAAATTGTAATTTGGGGGTTTTGTCATTTAAAGTTTACTATACTGTTATTTTATGGGTCTGGTCCACTTAACCATTTAAAGGCTGACCCTAGAAAAAAATGGGGAGAAAATTCTTTTTTTTTTTTTTATCTGAAAGCTCTATTTGGCCCTTTAACAAAATTAAACAAAATAATAAATTAAAAATAATTTTTGTATATTTACCCTTACTGTGTGATATGTCAAAACTTTTGTAGTACAAAAGGTGTCCACCAGGGGGCAGAAGACAAGTATCAGATTGTGTTCAACAGGGTTTAAATCAAAGTTTTTATCATAAAACGATGCAAAGGTCTGACCCCCAGTTTCAACCGGGTGCGTGTGTGCTGCGGTTTCATTCCAACCTCCATGGCGCATTAATCCACACCAGGAACATGTCAGGTGTGGAGTGCCCGAGAGTCCAGTCCGCTAAGCAGGATCGGTGAGATCTCGAAATCACAATTAGAGAATATTGTGATTCTCCACTTCCAGGATGAACATCTCATTGTCCATGATGGGGGAAAAAAATACTGACACCCCCTGACTGGTTAATAACGTAATGTTTACAGGGTTCCGCAGCGCAAAGCTGAACAGGGGCTTTTATTTTGAAAATTCCCACAAGCTTTTACACTACTCCCGTGTCTGATTTCCTGTCTGCCCCTATCCGAACAGATGAACTTGACTCGTTCTGGAGACATGACTAAAACAACAGTAAAATAAAATAAAATAAAATAAAATAAAATAAAATAAAATAAAATAAAATAAAATAAAATAAAATTTCATGGCTGCTTATTTTTACAATATCATTCCTCAAACGATGAAATCCAGTTCACAGAGTAGATGAGTAGATGAGTAGATGAGTGGCTACCAGGCCGGATAAAATCTGTCAGGCCAACGGGTCAGAGTGGATGAATTTTTCTGCAGGTGGATCGGTGTGGCGTGTGCAGTGATCGGTCTGTCGTGGTGAAGAAGAAGCTGAGCAGAAGGCAAAGCTCTGGTAGCTCTGGGTAGTGACCAAAAGAAGGAGATCGAGACCGTAATGATTTTTCTCATCATGGTGGCCTGGCTCTCCCTTAGAGATAGGGTGAGAAGCTCCATGATCCAGGAGGGGCTCAGAGAAAAAATGCTACTCAGGCATCTGGTCAGGATGTCTCCTGGACGCCTCCCTGGTGAGGTGTTCGTCCCACCAGGAGGAGACCCTGGAGGAAGACCCAGGACATGCTGGAGGGACTACATCTCTCGGCCAGCCTTGGAACGCCTCGGGATCCCCCAGATGAGCTGGTGAACGTGGCCGGGGAGAGGGAAGTCTGGGCTTCTCTGCTTAGGCAGCTGCCCCCGCGACCCAACTCCGGATAAGCAGCAGAAAATGAATGAATGGATGGATGGACGGATGGATGGATGGATGGATGGATGGACGGATGGATGGATGGACAGACGGATGGACTGCATCAGATCCTAGGTGCAGTGACTGTGGGGGGAGGTGTCTCATCCTTCTAGTACTACCTGTCTTGCAATCATTTTTGCAAAAGCAATTGAACTGAATTTGTATTTTGTTTATATTTTAGGAGACTGTCCTCAACAAAGAGCTCACTAAATATCTTCTTTATTTCTAAATGTCAAAAGTTAAGCTAAAGTGAAATAAACAGCCAAATCAACTGCTGTTTTAAGTTTCTGTGATTCCCTTTCTTTGCTCTTTGTTTCAGCTCACTGCAGGACTCACTGCTGCTTGTCACTGGAGTTTATGGTCACATTCATTCCTCTTGTCTGCTGCAGTCGGTCCATCAGCAGCGGGATCACTGGTACCACAGGTCAGGATAGCACATAAATATTACACCTGTTGTTAATGTAAGAGTGATAAAAGTTTTCCAACAAGTGAGATAAATAATACAGCTGCTCACACACGACGGTGAGGATTTAAGACTAGAAGTTATACTCCAGCCAGACTAGAGTTAACCTCCTTTCAGATTAGTTTATTTCTTTAATCTGTCACCAGTAAATCTGGGTTCATGTAGCAGAGAAATGTGAGCATCTCTCAGAAATATTTACATCAAAGAAAGAACAGGAGGACCAGGAAACTTACCAAAGTTACGGTGAGACTCAGAACTCGACCGTTGCAGTCCACAAACAACACACTGTCTTCATACCAAGGGTCCAGGTGCAGGTAGTTGTACATGCCAAAAGCACGCATGTGCTCCAGAGTGTACTCAGTATCCTTCAACTTCACCTCCTCCACAGCTGCAGCAATCAAGAAAACAGGCACAAGGCTCATTTGGTTTTTACTAAATATCAGTTTATATGTGTGGTTGTGTTTTGAATAATGTTGCTATCTTTAAAAGGTTTATATATATATATATATATATATATATATATATATATATATATATATATATATAATTTTAATCTAAAATTGTCCTCTGTGGGTGATTGAAATGACTCATATTGCAAATCTGTCATATTTAGGGTTTTCTGTGTGAGGTGGGTAAAGGTTATTTCAACCTTGCCAACTATATCAATTAAGTTATGCATCTAAATGACACAAATCTTCATCATCAGTAGATCCAGTGTTATGCTGTATTGGATTTAAGCAACTTTGAGCCACTGAGCTTCGGATGTGGCTTACTTTGTGTTGACAAATCATCTATCTAGCGTAATAATCTAGTTGTAATAATTATCAGTAATTGACTCAATCTGTTACTCCAGCTCTCTGCTAAGACGGTAGAAGAAGTCATTCATTTCTGTACCACTGCTCGGCTAGCACACTTGCTAACAGTTAGTGTCTCTCACCTGCATCCAGCTGAACGTTGTACGTTGGTATAGCGTCCAGAGACAACCTGTAACTCTCAAAATTGGGGTCCAAGAGGTCCCTGTTGACCTTCAGGGAGTAATTAGAGGCAGCCATGTCTCTGAAATAAAAGTTGCTTATTCACAGAAGACGACAGCCTGTGCAACACTTTGATGATATTTGCGAAGAAAACAGCAGGACACGCGTTTCCTTTTAGGACTCACACGGAGTCATTTCAGAGCGGACCTCCCGAGGCTTCATGGGAAACTGAGTTTTTGGCTCATTTCCATAAATTTTTCTTCAAATTTCTAACTTTTTTGTTATTGTTATTATTATTTAAGAAATAAAAATATATTACATCAACAATATATAGTAAGTACAGTTTAATTCTTGTAGGTAGGTAAAGATCTGCCGAGATGCGGAACCTTTGAGCATTTGGTGTTCTAGACCGTACCATTGATTGAGCAGGCCTTGTATTCCTCAGCTGATCCTTCTAGACAAAGGTAACAAATACCCGCTTACTTGTTAAATTAAACGTTATTTCTTTATTTTTCTTCCTCGGTGGCGTTTAAAAGACCCGTGTCTGTGTCTGTTTGTGATTTCCGGCAGATCATGAGTAAAGACTATCAGCTGAGAGCCGCAATCAACCAGAAGCTGATAGAAATGGGTGAACGGGAGCGGTAAGCGAGTCTTTCTCTGCACTGATTTGACTGTGTATGATTCGGTCTGTGGTCACATTTTTAATAATTCTGATTAATTCACATTATTTACTCTAAAATGTGTGACTACAGGTTGAAAGAGCTGCTCAGAGCGAAACTGGTGGAGTGTGGATGGAAGGATCAGCTGAAAGCACAATGTAAAGGTTCGTATTTGCCGCAGGGATGTTGAAGGAGATGCTGCTGTCCTGTCATCATTAAAGACATCAACACCTGTTTTCCAGATGTTATCAGAGAAAAGGGCCTGGAGCATGTCACAGTGGAGGACCTGGTTACAGAAGTCACACCAAAAGGCAGAGGTACTGCACGGCTGCAACAGCAGGGGGTGGAAGAAGGATGGAAATAATAATCATAGAGCTCTAGATCTTCATCAGGTTGGCTGTTTTAGTTAAAACACTTCCACACAATCACAGGACGTGAGTTTGAAGTCCTGCACCACAACCTAAGGTTTTATTTTACTGCAGGTCAGTTTTTTTATTCCAAATTTACACATTTAACAGAGTGTGTACAAGTTTACTTTATATCCTGAACAATAACAATTAAAGAAAGCTTCTTGAAGAAAAGTAAATAAATAAAAATAGTTACTTCTTTGATTTAGAGTTTGATATTTTTGCTTATTTATTTTATTTTAGCTTGGCTTATTTTATCTGTTTTAAGTATTTACTTAGCAGCCGCTACGCAACAATAAGTAATATTTTAATTAAAATAAACTGACTAACTGTGTGTGTGCCCGATGGAAAAGTTCTCTTCTATAAAACAGATAAACTGCTGTTCATCTTTTTTAATTAATTAGATGTTTTTATTTTACTTTGGGTTTTTTTTTTATCTGTTTTATTTCATTTATAGTTCATTTTATTTTTTATCTTATTTGATTTAATTTTAGCTTATTTAATTTTTTATGTGTTATTTTATATTTTTGCTTGTTTGAACGTCCTAACTCAAGGACTCAACTGGAAGGTGTTCATATTCGTCGCCTGCGGGATTCAAACTCTGGTCTCCCGCCAGCTGATTGGCTGTTCGAGCCGAGGATCGAACCAGGGACCTTTATGGACCCTGGTGGCCGTGGAGCTAACCACCACACCATCGTGGATCCTCACTTTATTAATTATTTATTAATTTATTTAATATTGAGTTGAATCTTTCTTCTTCTTTTATGTGGTATTTATTTTGTTTTTTATAAATTTGTAAATTATTTAAGGAATACGGGGCAAAACATGCAATGTATTTTAGTATTTAAGTAATAGATATATAGAATATAGAATGAATATTAAATATATTTGAAATATTTATCATCTTAAATCAAATTATATATTCAATATTAAATGACTGAATTAACCAAAAATGATCTTCTTATAATTATTATTATTATTTAAAAAATGAAGAATGGAAACATTTGTTTATTTTTAATAATTATATAAATGACTAAGTATTTTTATTTTTTATTATATTTAAATAATTACTAAATACATAATTAAATCTTATTAAAACATGTTGAATAAAATGTTTTATTTTATGTATTAAAAATTATTCAATTTAACAAATGAAGTATTATTAGATTAAATATAATTAAATATTTTTGAAGGAATTATGTGAACATGGATCCACGGTAAAACATTGATCATATTTGCATACACTGTGGAGTGGGACGTGACAGGCTCGGATGTACCGATGAAGGCCGGATTCCAGTTAATGAAATGTTTTTACCTCCCCAGCGTGCACCGGTGCAGAGCAGCACATTTTAAATGTGTGTTTTTATAACACTGTGCAGCATCATCATCATCATTTGGGAGTGTGCTAACATGTTGCGATCCGTTTGTGTGGAACCACGATCAGACATGATGGAGCTGAAAACGGTGGGCGCGTGGTACCAGCTGCTCATCAGCTCTGTGTCCTGGTCTTTGTCTTGCTGCAGCGCTCGTGCCGGACAGCGTGAAGAAGGAGCTGCTGCAGAGAATCCGAGCGTTTCTAGCTCAGCACGCCAGCCTGTGAAACACAACCCGGCTCGTGGATCCACCATCCGAACCCAGACTGATGTTCCTGCTCATTGTGAATTTCATTTTGTATTCGTGTCTTTTCATATTGATTTTAGTTTGTGATGCCATTTTGGAAAAAAATAAATAAATAAAAATAAAGTTTTGCCTATTTTGTTGAGTTTTGTAGTAAATTCCTGTCTGATGAGATGAAAGAGATCCGTGTTTTTCTGAGGCAGTTTGATGAGTGATTTGTTCCAAAAATAAGTCTGTAGAAGGTAAACAAACGTTTGTGTCTGATGGAGACCTGTGTGTTATCAGGGTTTGACACTGCAGGAAATGAAAAGTGTTTCCTACTCAATGCTCAATATTTACGTATTTATTTATCATATTGAGTATTTATGTTAAGATCTTAAGATATATCTCTATCTCAACATTTTTATCACACACACACATATGTGTGTGTGTGTATTAACTGGATTTTATTCTCCTTGAGCAAATTTAACTATGAAATTCCTCAGAGGAGGAAAAGTTCAGCCATACGTGAGAACAGACAGAAAATATGAGCTCGTGCTGCAGAGTTTTTGCTGTTTTCCTCTTTCAGGAATTTTGCCAGCTTCTGTGTCGCATCGTCACAGGAAGTTTGTCCAGATGCTCCGACGTTCTCACGTCACCGAACCTGCCGGACGACATGTCTGCCTTTGTTCTGGTTTTCACAGATTTCAGCTTGATGGAAAAATGTTTTCTGTTTCAATGACGCAGTGACAGTTATTTAGGCTTTAAGACTAATTATGTGTGTGGGCAGAGTGTGAGCGCTTGTGTGTGTGTGTGTGTGTGTGCGTGCGTGTGTGGGTGGGTGTATGTTCCATCTTCATGCAGAACAGTACAGAAGGTCTTCATCTGCCTGATGCCAACACTATTTAGAGGAAGAAGCAGGATATCTGAGCTCAGGCGGTGTAAAAGTTTGGACGTGTTTCTTCTTCATGGACATAAATAAATCAGCTGAAGTGCAGGATGTGGATAGTAAATAAAATAAAAAATACTTTATTAATCCCTGAGAGGAATGACAGCATTTGAGTATTTATTATAAAATATAAAAAGTTTTTATTTAAAAAGACATTTCATGGTGCAAATAATGCATTTAAATGAGAAAAATGTAGTTAATTATGATTATTAAATAATTATAAAACAATTATAAATAAATTCACAAATAAACACTTGAGGCTAGAAATGAAAAATCATATTTATGTCATATTTATATTTGTCTTTATGTTGTTATAAACATGCTAAAAGTTGTCAGTTATAAATGTTTTTCACGTTTTTTGTCCAACTTTGATCATGTTTATATTTTATTACTAATGTAAAGTTGTAAAGCTTTAAGGAGGGGAGTGTGGTCACAGAGGTGGGCTTGGGTTTGGAGGACCTGGGTTTAAGAGCTGAGAACAGAGGTGAACCACTGGGAGCCCTTGAGCAAGGCCCTTACATTTAAATTAATTATTATAATAATATTATTATTATGCTTCCACTATTACATCACTTAACAAAATATTTATAAGAAATGTTCATGCAACAGGTAAAGTCTTTCAGCACCTCACAGATTTTAATAGACTTAAAGAAGTGGATCACTTGGCTGTTTTTATGCTGGAAATTTCCCAAAATAAATGACATGATCATGTTTCAGCGGAGGCCTGGAGGGTGTGAGATGTCGCTCTTGGGGTTTTTTTCCCGTTTAAGCGTGGGTAGATCTGGTCCTTGGGAAGATTAACCGCCGTCTGGACTCCAAGTAGTTTGAAAATGAGTTTATAAGCCTTCCCAGATTTTAGGAAGAGCTGCTTTTCTAAGATCAAGGCTGGTGTCTTTCCTCTGTGGCATTGTGTTAACACACACCTGACGGAAACAGATGATCAATGCATTGATTTGCAGATTTGAGCCTCTAAACTTCCCTGGAAGCAGTAAGGATGTTCTGACTTTTAGCTTCTGTTTGACGAAGTTAGGATGCATTTGCTATATTTTAGGATCTTCTAAGAACCTGATAAATTTTAAATTATATTCTGAAGTGCGGAACCTTAAAAATGAAAGAGGTTTAACTTTCTGCATGTCTTTACAGAAGACTTTTGCAACGCTGAAAGGGAAAAAGTTTAATTTATATGTTTAGTAGTGTGAGCTGATTTATGCTCAGACTAATGATCAATGATTATTTCTATTTTCTTATTTCAATAAATATAATAAATCGTGTGTTTTAGCCAACAAAAATGTGAGAAATAGTGAGTTTTCTGTGTATTTTTGGCCTCTTTGCTGGTCAGAGAGCATGTTGTTTTCATTTACAGCTGAAACGTGACAATTATTTTATTTTGCTGCATTATGATGTGATGGACTAGTGACCTGTCCAGGGTGTACCTGCTTCTCACCTGGTAAAAATTCTGGGATAGATTCCAGCTTACCCGCGAACCATGATGGACTAGATGGTACAGAGAATAAATGAATGAACATGACAATTATCTCCAGCTGGAGTCCCCAGTGAAAGTTAAATTAAACACAAGTCCAGTTTGATGGGTTTTTTTTTTAGATGATTATGGATGCTGAACATGATTAAGTATCATAGTGCACACTATGTCAAGTTTGATGGATGGCGTGTGGAGCAGCATGTGAACTCAGAAGGGAAGGCGGATCCGATCCCTGGCGTTTCAGGGCAGGTCCCTCTCAACTTCTTCCCTTTGTTTCTACACTTAGAGATTGAGTTGTAACTGTCATCTAGTCATTAAAATGGCCCCAAGCACCCCTGCTGAAGGGTTAAATGACTGCTTCAATTGATCCCAGGACAATAGCAGGAGAATCTTTGGGCCCTCTATGTGGGATGGGCTCTTTATAGATTGATGCTAGAAGATCCCATCAGATTTGGAGGCTTCATGGGTAAACACCTCCATAGCAGTGTTTGCAGGCTGCAGCCACACTGTCATATGAAATGTTTGCCGCACAAAAAATGAAGTTGCAATAAAGATATATATATATATATATAATAAAACATGTACTTTGCAGGGTTGATAAGGCCAACAAAATGTTGTAAAAATGGCCTGTTCTTCTATCAGAATCTTTTTTTTTTTTTACTTGCTTTTTTGCTCAGTTCTGCATTTACAAAAACATAGTCAAACATGGCAGATTTAACTGACAGTACATATGAGTAGCTTCAGAGGAAACATAGATAGGATTTGAACAAATAAAGTATTAATAATAATACAATTAAAATAATAAAAAAGAGAATATACATAAAATAAAATCAACAGACGTAGATTTTTAGGTTGAGGTAGTAATACAAAGAGACATGCAGGAGGAGTAACACTGGTTCAGTTTCCTGATCACTGGGAGATTTATGGCGTCCAATAAACTTTGAGCTGTGGATCCACCGACTAATTTTAAGTGAACAAAGTTGTGGGGACATTTCTGTATTCTGTTCTTGTGTATAAAAACTTAGCTACACATTAAATTACATTAATACGAAGTTCGTCGTTTTTGTTTTCTAAGATTTAGCCAAATGTTACGTCATTCTTTGAAAAGGAATTTAAAAGAGATGGAAATTTATTTTTTCCATCAGAATCAAATTCCCCCCATGAAGCTGGATTTACGGCCCTGTCTGATCCTTCCCTCCCTGGAGAAGCTCTGATGGGCTGGTCTCAGTCCCTCCCAGCAGATCCAGGTGAGAGGCGGAACCCAGCAGGTTTATAAAGAGCCGGAGCACCTTTCTGGATGCAGACAGCTCCTCTGTGTGGGAGGAGGTTGAAGAAGAGTTTCTTTCCATCACTCAGCAGGTGTGTGTTGCCATTTTAAATTCACATTTAATTACAAACGTATTATTACATAAATGGTCACTCTGTAAGATAACATCTTATTTAAAAACGCCACATGCAGCATAAACAAGTTTAAATTGTTTTTAAGTGTTTAAAAAGAAACTTTCCAACCTTCCCACCTTATCCCAGAGCTCGCGAGCAGCAGGTGAGGAGGCAGCAGTGGAATCGGGGATTTTCCGGGATGGAGTCCGTGATGAGGCCGGCGGCTCTGCTCGTTGCTCTCTGGTGCTGCTGCGGTGAGAAACAAGAAGAAACTGTTCTCATCAGCAGCTGCCTGTCTGATTTAAAATGGATTTTGTTGTTTAAATATGTTTTTTTTTTGTTTGTTTTAGGAGCACAGAAGATTAATTCTGTTTCCCCACACATAGGAAGCTCTAACGGAGCAACAAGACTCACCATCATCGGACAGGGTAGGAGAACCTGGAGGCAGGAAAATCTTTAATAAATGGGAATTTTAAAGTGCATTAACATGAAATATGTTAAAATAAATGAATCAACAACAAGACATAGCTACTATACACGAGTTATTAAAAAAAACATCAAATAAAATAAATAAAAAATTAGGCTTATTCACTGTACTGTGTTATAAAAACACACATTTAAAAAGTGGTGCTAACGTCAGGTGCTGCTCTGCACCGGTGCACGCTGGTTAGGTAAAAATCACCACTCACCGGCCACTTTATTAGGTTCACAATGTTTCCATCTTCTATTGTCCAGTGTTGGTGAGTGTGTGTGAATTGTAGCCTCAGTTTCCTGTTCTTAGCTGGCAGGAGACACCCGGTGTGTCTTCTGCTGCTGTAGTCCATCTGCTTCAAGGCTGGACGTGTTGTGTGTTCAGAGATGATGTTCTGCAGATCTTGGTAGGAACCAGTGCTGATAGGACTTCCTGCTGTCTTTCCATCATCTCCAACCAGTCTGCCCATTCTCCTCTGACCTAATAGCGTGGATGATGAGTTGTGTGTAAATGTTGTGTGTAAAATGGAATTTATATTTTTATTTATTCACTTATTTAAGATGATGGACTCATTAGGAATATGATGTCCGGCTCCTCTGTGTCTGGACCCTGTCCTTAGAGTGTTATGGTGGCAAGGCTTGCGGTGGTGGCGCCACTCAGAGACAGAGGCCTGATAAGTCGTAGTTCATCCAGACTCCTGTCTTCTGTCATGTTCATAGTGTGTCATATAAAAAGCAGCATGCCATTTGGCCGCCGTAGAACTGCTGCGTGCTTTCTTCTGGCTGTCGTCATGCTGATCAGAATTAAAGACTTGTCTTTGAAACTTTTACCTCACTTTTCATTGTGTCTTTGTTAAGAAAACACATGAAAACTGAAGGTAACTTCCTCCATGCTGAGTTTGAATTCTGGAGACCAGACATGCCCGAAAAGCATAAAATGCACTGGTTTGAGGTTCTGACAAGGTAGCATGTTTTGTCAGAGCGCTGTTTTTTGTTGTTGTTGTTTTTTTTTTGTTTGTTTTTTCAAATCACTCTGAGTTGAGCAGATTTTTTACTGTTTTTACCTCTTTTAACTGCTCTAAATACAGCATGTTGGTCTTTGTTTAACTGAAAGATATTCTGTACTAGTTTATTAGTTTCCACATCCACATAACTAAAGTACTATTTTATGTTGCTTTGCATAAATCTGAGCTGATGCTAACATGTAGATATGGAATAGAAGAGGTCCTAGAATAGAACCCTGTGGAACGCCACGTTCGAATTGTGCCATTACTAGAGAGAAAAGTAGTCTCTGACTTTGTTAGAGCATTTTGCATTGCTTATGTTCTGTTTTTATATGTAAATGAAATTTTCTTTAGGATGAGGCAGCAGACACAGAAATGTGAGTGTAGCTCCAGTGGTGCTGAAAGTCCTGATCCAGCATCAGATGTGGCTCATGTGTCTCTGATGGTTGACTCAAACATGGACAAATCTAAACCAGAGGAGGGTTTTACTTTAGTGATCATTGTGGCTTTTCTTTTGTTAGGTTTTGCTCAGGAGCAACAGTTTCAACTGAACCCCAAAGACGACATGTTTGGAAACCGCGTGACGTTGGTGTCGGACACCTTGTCGATCCCCTGCGATGTGGAGAGAGACTCGACGCATGGAAACCAAATTATGTGTTACACCAGGTACGCTAAAACTTCTGGCTTTTAAAACCTCATTAGTAAAATCAACATGTAAAACAATGATTTTGTCCACCACAGAGCGATGCCGTATGACCAGTATGTGGTCCATGTCAGCATAGATGGTGTCCCCATTCCTGACAGCAACATATGCGGCGGGTCTTATAAACCCTACTACTGTAGCTTCTATGTAAGTTCCACAAGTCATCCAGCTCATCAGTCAAGTTTTGGATTTTCTGATTTCTTCTTGTTGAAAGTTTCCTGTGATTCTCCTCAGTCCGTGTGGTATCGCACACCTACCATCTTCTCCCTGAGTCCGGTCAGTGGCCCTCCAGGTACAGCTGGCACAGCGTGCAGGGATGTGACTGAGTTCTGTTTAAATTTTCACGTTTAACCCGCCTTTTAAAACCTCTGCAGGCACACTGGTGACGCTGCGAGGACGGATTTACTCTGACGTGTACGGAAGCAACACGGATGTGAGCTCAAACGGCCTCAACGTCCGTTTTCTGAGGTATGACGGTGAAATAAAATTATTGTGATCAAACTTCAGATTTACGCTCCTGATGGAAATTTGCCTCAGCAAAGAAACAAAGTCATGAAAACTTCGTTAACGTACTAAAAAAAACCTTAGTAGTACCAGTCCTGTCTTGATTATAAAACTGTAGCCTGGGTTGTTAATTAAGCTGCACTGAATCGTTTTAAATTGGACTGATTTAAATTAAATTTATGTTAACTGAACATGCTTAACTTAACAGTTCCAGTAGATTACTGTGTTTATTCACAACCCATTTAATTAAAGTTCTCAATGTTTGGGTGACAGAAAAGTAAAGCAGTAAAGCCTGTATTTCTGAAATTTCACATTTATATAAACACAAAATAAATGCAGTGAAATATAAGGAAAAGAATAACAAAAAGAAAAAGACTGGATTAAAATAAAATACAAATAAATAAATTAATAACAATTGATAGATAAAAATGAGTAATAAATTGTATCAAATAAATGCATAAATAATAGTAAATAAATATAAAATAGATGAGATAAAAATAAATAAAATTAAAGAAAGGTCAGGGTTTAAACTCATTGTAGGAAAATGTTTGATTTTACAGATCCAGATATGAGGAAATATTTCTGTCTACGGCAAAAATAAGTCAACATCTGGTTTTTTAGAACAATGGGAACGTGTATAAAAGGCATTTATTAAACCAGTTAGTTAATATTTATCAGCTTTGGTACCAGTCGTCATTGATGGGGAACAAAGCATCAAGTTTTACTGAGAGTTCTGCACTCTGGGCCGCAGGCGTGTGCACAGCTCACCTTTTCTTTACATAAACACACATTTGATAAATGTAAGGTCCTACATGGAGCTTTGAAACTGACAAAAGTGACCCAAAAACATAAAGAGATAAGGTGTAATCATTTTCCTGTCTGTGATGCAGCCAGCAGCTCACTCATTGTGTGGCTAATGCTAGCAAACTGTAACCTGTCCCATAAAAGATGCTTTTCAGAAACTGTAGGCTCTGATGTTTAGTACCACACTGTTACTGAGCTGAAAGAGCTAAACTTTTCTGTCAGGATTTTACTACAAAATTATTCTGGCCAAAATATTTACACTGGCAATATTCTTTTATTAATAATGACATTAACTGAATTAAACACATGAAATAGGATTTTTGCTGTTGTTGTAAAAATTGTACAAAAACCCAGATAAAATTTCTATTTGGTCAAAATCAAATTCTGATATTTCAACTTAGATTTTGACTTTATTTCAACTTTCCACCACTTTTCAGATCTTACATGGGAGGAATGCCCTGTGACCTGCTGAAACCGGAGTCAGATACTTTGTGAGTAACTGAATCACATTTTATCGTCTGTTTAAGACAAACACGACAGAACTTCACCCAAAGTAATTCTCTTTCTGGAATCACAACTAAATGTACCAAATTAAACAGAATTTAACATAAACAGAGGAATGTTACATAAGGCTTGTGCAAAGAATTATATTTTATAACTATATAAATATAGATAATAATTATATAGTTATCTCTTTTTTCTTAAATGTTAAAGGTATAACCTGCAGCTGGAGTCTGAAACTTCTCAGTGGGGATACATGAGCTGCAAGATGACGGGGACGTATGTCGGTATGAATGAATTCCAGCTGTTCTTATAGAAAACAAACAACTGTCCTTTAGTAAGCAAGTTTTACTCCAACAGGCCATCACAACCTGAGCTACATTCTGGACGCTGATTTTGGAAGGTAAGATGTTAGAACAACTTCTCATCAGCTGCCGTTTTGCCAACACCGTGATCAATGATGTGGTTTTCTTCAGGAGTTTACCAGATAAGAATCTGTTCTGGGTTTCATCGCTGGGAAAGCTCTCCATGTTCCAGACGTTTGCAGGTGCAGGAGACAGACATGTGGCACTTTTCCAGCACGCATTCTCTGCTGCGTCTGTTCTTCTCACGGTAAAATGTCTGTTGTGTCTCCTGCTCAGAGGTGACGGGAGTCTCTCCATCAAACGGCAGCATCATGGGCGGAACTCTGCTGACCGTCCACGGCCGCTTCTTCGACCAAACCGACCAACCGGCGCGTGTTCTGGTTGGAGGTAACTATTCATTACTCACAGCACAGTACATTGTGTTCAAAATGACCTAAATCGAGTTGGATGCATCTCCACAAAACAAGGCTACGCATTGTTGGAGCCTTAACATGCAATGGTGATAATCCTGTTAAGCCCAACACAACGCCTGCATACTTTAAACAAAGGAAAAGTGTAGACTTGTCACACAAGACAGAAAATAATCCTCCAGAGGCTTTAGAGACGTACAGACCATGACAACAATGATCCAGCATGTTGTTTCAAAAGATTTCAGGACTCATTTAACATGCTGTTGACTTTTGGTTACATGTATTTGATAATGAAGGAATTTTCACGTTGAAGCTGCTCTTCTATGCAGCATATAAAAGTATTGTTTCAGGAAGTTTAACACTGACTTTCCTCTCTGTGATCTTATGTATTTATGGGGTTTAAAAGCAGAAGAAAACACCAGTTCTTCTACTTCGTGTCCAGCTCAGCGCGCATTTTCAAATGATGCTGCACAAAGAATAAGAAGCTCAAATAACCCAAAAAGGTCAAGGTGTTAGAACAAAAATCCTTCATTAAATTCAAACAAAAACAAGATTTTCTTTTAGGTTCTGACAAGTTAGACATCATGTAAACTAAATCATAGCAAGGAGATTGGAAAAGGCAGATGTTGCTGCTCACAATGAATATCTTTCCAACACCCTTTAAATCAGGCAGCAAATGCTTGAATTTACTGGCTGTACCGATGTTCATTAGCCTGCACTGCCCCAACTAAATAAACAAATAAAATAAAATGAATAAAACATAAATGAAGAATCATCTGTTCCCCCAAAGTCCGAGAAGGAAAAGTTGTTACTTGTTTTAAAGTTTTTCCCAAACATTTTACCAAGAAAGTTACTGAAAACTTTCCAGTTAATTCTCAGGCTCAAAACGGAGATTAAAAACATATTTAATAAGAATATTTGTTATTGGAAGCCAAAAGGTTGAAACCAGATGCTAAAAGAAAACTTGAAAGGCTTAAATATGAAGTAGGAACGATTGCCAGGAGCTCTGCATCGCGTCCCTAAGAAGTTTCACTTTTATTTGCATTATTATTTCCACCATCTGCATCTTGCTGGGAAGTTTTTTAACATCCAACCTAAGAAGCTTAAAGAGAAATAAAAGTCGGTTGTGAGTTTGAGATCTCGGGTTCTGCGAAGCCTCAACAAATGTAACACTTGATTTTCTTATGTTGTGACGGTCTGAATATGTGCTCTTTTGTGTTTTTTGTATCTCCACATTGGGCCCTTTAGGCCCAGTGTAGAGATGCCTTTTCCCCCCTCATCCCATTCTCTTCCTCATGCTATCTTTTTCCATCTGTGGAAACTGCCCGATGCTGCCTCAGTCTGCCCGATCCTGTTTGTTTACATGTTGTTGTTGTCCACTCTTGGACGGGTTTGACTGGAAAAAAATGTCGTTGCACCTGTGCAATGACAATAAAGTTTCATTCATTCATTCATCGTTTGGTTCTGAGGAATCTGCACTTTTAACTCTCCTGAGAGAGAATCACAGACAAATGTTTTCTACTTCCAACTTTAGTGCCCTTTTTCCTACCTGCATCTTTTTATTCTGGTCATAAGAAACAGAAAGCAGAGCCTCGTTTAATTAATTTAAAGGTTTCACATGTCAAGAGATAATAAAATGATCATCAGATCCTCATCAGGAACCTCCTTTGGGACATTTTAACACACTGTTGTTCTTTACTTAACAAAAACTGGACCAAAATGTAGAAACGGTGCTAAAAGTCTTAATTTAATTTGCCATCTGACTTCTGATATCTGAGCTTAAATCTACGATATGATGTAAAGTTTGAGGACAACGCAAGTGCAGAACACAGCAGGCTGGAGTTTTATTAAACACAACAACTAGAAGAAAACCACAAGGTATGAAAGGGAGGCACAGAGCTAATTCCATGGACTGGAGCGGGTTGTTTCCACACAAAACACAAATACTCTGTAGGGAGAGCATGAGACATGAGGTGGACCAGAAAAAACAGTTTCACCCAGCAAACACGTCTGATATGCTACAACAGTTTCTACAGCTGCTGTACACGGTAGTTGGATTCTTCGATTCCTCCAGCTAACATCAAAAGATTTTAGATATTAAAACCAGAAAATACACGAGACACATTTTTAAACCTTTGCACAAGCAGCAGATCATATAATTTTACATCCAGTTAAAATAAAAAGAGGATGTTACCAGAACAAACATCAATGGTCTGAATGTTATTTATAATCTATTATTTTTATATTTATCTCTCAGGTCTGCCGTGTGAAGTCCAGAGCGTAGCCGATGACAGAATAACATGCATTACTGCTAAATACCAGATGAACAACAACATGACGATGTACCCGGGTGAGAACAAGCCGTCTCCTTCTCTTCTCTGTTGTCTGTTACTCGATGCAACCAGTTTTTTTTGTCTTAATCCTTCCTAACCCTCCATTTATGTCATTATCTGAGCAGCAAATGGAGGCAGAAGGAATTTGAAGTATCTGTACTGATCAGCAAAGAGTTTGTTTGTGTCACAGTTCATCTGCTGTCCCTGGGCTTTGATGAGATGTCTGCTGTAACAGATAATCTGTTACCTGTCTCAAAGCAAATGCTCCAAATCACCCAAACCAGTTCCTCCAGAGCTGACATCCACATCATGCTGCCAAACAAAAGGACCAAAAATAAACATTTAGTTACTTCCAGAGGCGTCAATCATTTCATCAGTTACCTAAAGGTTTGCAGAAGTCAAACAAGCAGTGTTAGCACTGATTTCTGCCGTTAGAACAAAGAAAATGGGAATAATTCCACATGTTCTTTATAAAACATGTCTTAGATTATTGCTGTTCCCATGTTTTAGCAGTTTTTATTTCAGTTCGCATTGATGTTCTTGGCTTTTTGATAATTTAATTAATTAATTTTTACTGCATATTTCTTATCAATTAGAATAAAATGATAAAATGATAACTGGTTGAAGTTTTAATCCATCAGGGCACCAACATGCAGCATCTGTTTACATACACGATGACATCCATGTTCCACGTTTAGCTTTGGATGCTTGTAAATGAGATCGAAGTTACAAAAAGCAACAGTCAGTCGGATTTATGGGGGGAAAAAATAACTGGTTTAATCTTTTAAAACTTGAGGTAAAAATGATCCTTTATCTTTGCAGAGATAATCTCCACATATTAAGATCTGATAGGTTGAGAACTTTTATGTATTTTTTTAGGCAAGTCCAATTTTTTTTCATTTGTGCAATGTGCCATCTTCATTTATTCTTCACCAGTAATACAAATTCTGCTGGTTACACATGGCTGGGCAGGCATGGCTCAGTGGTAGAGTGGTCGTCCTGTAGGGTTGCCGGTTGGATCCCGGCCCAGAGAGCTCATGTCGAGGTGTCCCTGAGCAAGACACTGAACCCCTAATTGCTCCTGATGGGTGTGGTTGAGCACCTTGCATGGCAGCTTCCGCCATCAGTGTGTGAATGTGTGTGTGAATGTGACGTACAAAGTGCTTTGGATAAAAGCGCTATATAAGTACAGACCATTTACCATTTAATAAATCACAGTGTTCCCTTTACTATGACTCCAAAAGTCTTCAAACAGACCTGGTGGCTGCAGAGAAAATACTCGTTTCATTATGGGGATGCAATTTGTAATGGGTTGCAAAAGATTTTCACGTGTTATTCCTTTTCTCAACCTTAACCACAAATGGTGCAGCTTCAGGCTGGAACATGTGTAGTTAGAGATGCAGCTAACAAACATGGTTAGGTCGCTATGATGCGAAAGCTGCAGCTTTTATAGCTGTGGTCCAATGTGGACATTACAAGACTGGATTATGAATTTAACTACATTCAATTTAATAAAGTGGATTGATTCAGATCAAACTTGTATCTAACTGGGGTGTTTTAAAAATCAACTTCAATTCAGCTTGTTTACTTTCACAGTTCAGGTTCCTGAGATGACTTTAGTTATAGATTAATGTAATATGAATAAACTAAATTAAGCTATAGTGTTTCTTCACAACCTCTCCAGTCATTTTATCCAAAATTCTCAGTTCACATTGCAAGAAAATGTTTGGCAGATTCTGCAGGTCTGGAAAATACAAGAACATTGTTATCTAAAGCCTAACTGAGCCACCGTATGGTGAGAGAAAATGTTGGGGGAGTGTTTAATAACAGCAATTTTGATCCATTTCCTGCAGTGTAAAGATTTACCTTACATGCTTTATATTCATTTTGATCTACACGCTACATTTTTATCTGTTAGCTGCTGATAAAATCTGGCTAATAGTAATTTGTCATTAATCATCTGGTTAGCAGTGGTACATTTACTGCCTTGTTTTTCTAAGTGTTCTATCACCTGATCATTTATTCCATTTTCAGCCTCACATTTAGATGTTTTGCTGCTCATCTTTGTAGGTGGGAGAGGCTTGAAGATGGAGGTGTGGAACAACAGCCGCCCTGGTCCCTTGACTGACATCTGGCGTTACAACAAAACAGCTGGCTACTGGAGCCAGTGGATCGACTCCCTGCCACAGGTATTTGCTGATGAGTTTAATTTCTTCAGCACACGATCCACGGGCTTCTTTGTGCCTCCGGCCAGCGGCAACTTCACCATGTACCTGCACTGCGACGACAGATGTGAACTCTACCTCAGCAACTCGTCCCGACCGGAAGATAAGGTGAGCTTATTCCTGAATTTAATGCATTCATTTCAAGAGAAGTTTTTCCTTCCTGCTTTTTTTATTTTCTTTTTTCCTTCACTTCAGGTTAAAGTTGCGTTCCAGCCATATTACGTGTATGAGTACTCACGTCTGGAGTCACAGAAAACTAAAGTGTTGGCTCTGGAGAAAGGAAAACCGTAAGCCTGGCTGCAATCATCACAGCAAACTGCAGTCAGTAAAAGGTTCTGTAAATAAGACGTTTATCTGTTGTCTGTAGCTACTACATGGAGCTCCTGCACTATGAAAACAGCGGGAAAGCTGATTTCAAGATCATCTTGTTCCAAGAGGAGAGTCCCTTCACAGAAGACCAGACAGACGATGCTGTCAACGAAGTTCAAAACATTGTGGCTGAATATGAAGCGTTTGATGAAGAACAGGTACGCTGCGCAGTGGCTGAGCTGCAGATTCAGGGTTTATATCAGGACTATCTGGAACTGTTAGGAAACACAACCTTCCACCTTGCCTAGCCGGCTCTAGAAGCTCGCTTGTCTTCGTTTTGTTTGGGAAAATCTTTGGGAATGTTCCTGGATGCATTAACATATTTCACAGCTGGTGTGGAAAATTTGCAAACTTTTCTGTACTTTTAATGAAAATACAGTCAAATGAAATGATCTGATAAAATCCTGATTTTTATAACTGCAGCATCATCAGAGAAATTCAAAATTAAGGTAATTTAAGTTACATGTGCTGTGTTGGACAAAATGCCACTCTTCCTGTGCACGTACACTGAGATGAGGACGGTGGTTTTTCAGTGTGGTCCAGGACAGATTGTTTCGTTTAGACTTCCTGACCTGATCTCAGTGAGTCCTCATGCATCCTAAACGTGTCCGTGTGGACAGTAAAGAACATAAAAAGTCTGAGTCTGTCAGCACATTTTCTTTGAATAATTAAGTTTATTTTTATTAAAATATTTTAATTGAATTGCTCTTTGATTTAAATAACAAACAGCATCCGAAACATAAATGTGGACTCTTTTAATAGAAACTCCAGAAAAAGCATCTGTTCTACTTTGAAATAAAATTCAAATCTGATAAAATTCGAGATGACCCAGCTTTCCACCAGCACCTAAATGCATCATGTGGAACAATGAAGAGTTATGAGGGTGTGAAAGAGTCTCAGAACTTTCTATGCACATGTACGCTGAGCCTTGGACTGAATGATATGTATGCACAGGAAGAATTTTCTGGGTAAAATACTTGTTTATCATTTTGTGTGGATTCACACACACATTTGTAAGAACACAAAGTTCCTCACTAACTGTTTGACTCATTGGTAAATCACATATTACACATTTATAGCCGTTGTGAGAGGAATTGAATATTTTGAAGTTACCTGAGCTGCTGTTAGGTTTATCTTTTGGCCACTTTTGATATAAAACTCACTTTCAGCTCATTCATTTGCCTTTTCTTGCTTTTTGTTATTATTATTTTCCTCACCTTCACCAGGTGGTTACCTTTAACACATGGCCCTTCAATGCCACAGCAGTCAAAGAGGTGCAGGAGGTGAGCGTCAGCAGCAGCTGTGCCAGCCATCTTTGTGGAAGCACCTTCTTCAGCCTGAGCTACGGACACGCCAAAACTGGTAGCGTGGATGGGAACGAACGGCAGACTCTCAGGTTTGGTTTGCTGTTTGTTAATGAGCTTCTTCTTCATGTGCTGTAGCACTGATGCCCGTCAGCGCCTCAGCAGCGGTGGTGGAAGCAGCTCTGAACAATCTGTGGTCCATCAAACCCGACACAGTCCAGGTCACCAAACAGGAAGACGATCAAGGGTCTCACTACAAGGTCACGTTCAACTCTGACAGAGGTACGGTGGAAAATGATGATGTAAAAGTGCACCTCATCTTTATCACAGTACACATTCTTGACCTCATATATGTGTTGAAACTTTTAAAGTCCCAACGATGGTCCGGTTTCACGGGGTGTGACGTCAGGCCTGTTATGTAAATATAGATGTGTGGTATCCACTAACAGTACAGAATCTCAGCTAAAAGCTCATTAAAGCCGTTTCTATGACCAGGAAACACAGTTAAGACAAACCATGCATTAATGGAGAAGGTGAAAATGGATTCAGCTGTCCACCACACGCCATGCTCATGGACAAACGGCATCTCTCCTGAAAGCACAAATCTCACAGATTCCAAAACTCTAAGTTTCATCATCTCCAACCAAGATCCACCAAACCGGAAATAAAAGAAGCCAAAATTATGCTTCATGTTTGAAAAACATCCTAAATTCTCATAACTTTGGGTTTTGCCTCCAAAACTTCTGTCCACCAGGATAAAACTGTATTTACTGAAAAACTCCAAAAAACTCTCAAAGAGTCCCAACAGAACAGTTTCCCATCCAAAATCACTGGGTCCGCTCCTTTTTAGTCAGCCACACAGTGACCCCGGGAGGAGTTTACCACTTAAATGGAGTGGGAGGACAGGTGCCCGTCATTCTGTGTCACAGATATTTCCCTCCTTACCGTGATGATTGGTGAGATGGATGTAACCATGGTGACATCAGGATAATTTCACTGGACCTCATGATTAAAATGGGGGTCAATCATGCAAGCTGGCTGATCGCAGTCAGAGTTACGAGCTGATTTACCCTTCGTAATTCAGGCTTATAGAAAATATTTACTGTATTTCCATGTTTATGCACGTATGAACATCAAGCAAGGATCCACATGTTTGCAGTGATTTTGTCCACTTTTGGGTAAAATTGCATCCCAAACAATCCCCTACAGAAGAAGAGCTGGAGATGATTTTAAAGGACAGAGCTGTGTGTCCCTGATTCCTCATCAGATGACCAGGAACCTCACTGAAAACCACCAAGCCACCTCTTTACTAAACCTCTGTAACTTTGCTCTGTTTCACTTCAGCACCACAAATCTTTGCACAGATAATGTCCACATGTTGGTTCATGGTTGGTCTGGAGTTTTTATCTACTGTTTTCATACAAGATGCTTTACACAGTTTTTAGGTGCAGAGAAATAATCAATTATTTTTGGTCATTTCTGAGCACAACCACAAGACAAAATGCAGCAGATCAGTTCATGTTAGATGTTTTTTGCTTGCAGGTGACTTCAGACCTCTTCAATACGAGGTTTTTGGCTCAGACACCAACATCACTGTTGCCGAGGTAACCAAGGGGCAAAGCAACATGAAGACCTTCACTCTTTTCTGGGAGGGAGTTCCTACAAAACCCATCGCCTTCAACGCCACTGAGTCTGAGGTCCGTGCTTCAATATCACAGCAATAAAAACCTTCTTCATGAACCTTGTTTTTTATGTCAAACGTGAGCACCTCCACAGAGAGGGACTCTAACTCGCTGATGTGCTGGAACAGGTGCGGTCGGCTCTGGAGGACCTGATAACAGCCAAATGTCCCGCTGAGATTCTGACCTCGGAGGGCGCAAACGTGAAATACTTCAAAGACTTTGAAAACGGCAACTCTCAGGTCAGTGCCGACAAACAAACTACCAAATGAGAACTGTTGAAAAAGCTGGACGCAGAGTTCAAACCTTTACGCCAGAGTCCTGCGACGGGTCAGACATATGTGGGGGGCTGGCGGGTTGCTGGTGAGAAGAGGATTTTATTTTAGTGGACATGACAGGTGTAGTTCTTATCACCTTATCACCTTTATTCCTCACCAGCATGGTGAGCAATGTTCTCGCCATCCCAACGTCCAGTGCAGCCTGTGAGAGATTTTTCGGCTGCTGGTTATGTGATTCAGGAACAGAGAACACAGATGAGACCAGGGCTGGTCTTTATGAAACAATCTCCCAATCAAATGAATAAAGCCCTCAAAATAAAAGATAGGGAGGTGGGCTAGCGGTCCAGAGCACTATTATGCAGGTTAAAGAAAATGTTTAGAGCAAGTTGTGCTTAAAATAAAGCTTTAAATATGTTTTCTGTGTTGTCTTTTACCTTTTTTATTGTAAATAAAAACAATGTCAAAACAGCAGCATGACTTTAAATACATGAATGAATAAAGAAAAGCAATGGAGTGAAGGGGGGTAGATTTACAATGAATGTGTTAACGTGTGGGTCCCGGGTCGGGTCGGTTCCAGGTCTATCTGGGAGACATCCGCGGGTAGTGGGTTGGGTTTGGTAATCATCCTAACAGGTCCGGGTGGGGGCAGGTTGGTAAAATTTGACCCTTGCAGGACTTTACATGCAGACAAAGTAGTTTTCAGAAACTTTGGATTCTCAGTGTCTGCTGATGTCTTGTCCTCATCAGATCAGCCAAGCTGCAGGAACTCCTGTGAACAACTCTGGTTTCTGTGGGCTGTGGTCGCTGAAGAACGCTGAGATTCTTTTCATGAACAGCTACACCAAAGAGTCCGGAGAGACATACGGCCCAGTGTCCCTGGACCAGCACCCCATGGTAAAACTCAGCTGCAGATTCACTACATCTGATAAACATGACCAGGCTTAGTCTGTCGGTGGGCAGCAACTTCTGTAAGACCATTGCTGATGTCTTTCCTCCTTGGCTCGTTTGTAGAGGTGATCAGGCTAATGATGATCAGTTAATCAGTGCATTGATCAGCAGCTCCTTGCTGCAACTGAGGACTACTAAGGGTGGACTTAGTTTTTCATGCACTGCATCTACAGTTTGGTTTATTTTTGCAGCTGAATAAAGACACATGCCTGAAACAAACTCTCCTCATTCATCAGAAGCATTTTCTGTTCGTTTCCTCTCAGCTTTGTTTTGCATACAAGGGAAGGTTGAAGGATGAAGTCGGGGTGATGTTCACATACCGCGACATCAAAGGTCAAACCAAGACAGAGACGGCAAATATCAACGCTTTGTTCAACAAGGACTCCAAGTCAGTAAAATACAAGTAATGAGACGCTGCTTACATGTTGCTGCAGATAGAAAGAGTCATTATTTCTTCACAGCTGGAGCTACAAATGCATGGACCTGCAGAGCTCTCTGCAGACAGAATACATCGGGAGCAGCTACAGCGTGCTGCAGCTTTACCTTTACAAGGACCAGTCCGGGGAAGATTTCTATGTGGATGCTGTTTACATCGGAAAGAGAGCAACCACAGCAGATGAGAACGGTAGTTTTATCTAGTTTGGACTTGTTCCTCCATCAGACTGAACTCTGGTATTTAAATGGTAAATGGTAAATGGTCTGTACTTACATGGCACTTTTATCCAGTGTGCTTTACATATACGTCACATTTACAGAAAAGTAGATTTTAAAATAGTAAAGAAGATTCCTTCACTAATGTGTCTTGTTGTTTTCTAGCTGTCCCCCTCAAGAGGAGGCCTCCTCCTTTTGAGAGCTCTGGAAAGTCCTTCAAAGCTTTTTCTGTCACAAAAGACCAATCGGCTTCTCCTCAGATCCGATACCAGATCAAAGCCACGCCGCTGGAATGTGCGTTTGGGTTCCCACTGCTGGACGTTGGCTTCTTTCAGGTAACGCGCTCGTTTCATGTGACAGATGAGAGAATTTATCCTCCCCTGATGCAGTCCAGCCGTCTGCTGGAAGACTGGTTCAGACGTCGGTCCGTTTTAGCTCCTTTTGTTTTTAAGAGCCGGACCGGAGACGAGTTGCATCCAGAACCAGTTCAGGAAACTGGTACTGCTGCTTTATCTGGATTTATTTGGTTATAAGAAGTGGAAGTAAAAAGAGCTGAGAAGTAAAAGTCACGCGAAGAAGAAGTAAGTTTAAGTCAACAGATAAATAAATATAAACTTATAAAATAAGACAAAAAATAAATATGCTTAAAATTCTAGTTCCTCTTACAAAATAAAGACATCCCCCAAGAACATTTTTACACACAAAAGAATTAAATGTTATTAATTGAATTATATAAATTCATCAATATTGATCTATGATTTTAAATATACTTCATTCATTTATTTAAATCATTTGAATTTTTATTAACTTTTTTTTATTTATTGCTGTGTTGCTACATAAACAACAAACTGAGTCAGAGTACCTGAAAACCAAACATTCAATTCAGTTCAACTTTATTTCTACAGCTCCAGTTCACAACAAAGTCATCTCAAGGCATTTTTACAGACACTCCAGTTCAGTCCAGGTCATCGTTATCTAATTATAATCTAGTTAAAACAAGTCCTCGTTGGAGATCAGGAGACAGTGGAAAGAAAACCTCCATCAGAACCAGGAAGAACAACCATCTTCCTGGACCAGTTGGGGGTGGAGAGGACAGGACAGAGGGTCACCCAGCAGCAGAACTCTAATCCAGGGAGAGAAACACACATGAATGACAACATCAGATGTTTCTACATGGAGAGTAAAGAGAATATATCAAGTTAAAGAATTTGCCTCAATTATTCTTTAACAATAATATTTTTTACAGTCAGGAAACTTATAAACGTTCTTTTACTTTCAAACTTCAGAATGTTTCAGAAAATTAGGGAATTTTTATACAAAGTTTGTTTAACCCAGCATCACATCACCTGTTTTTACAGCTTCTGCACCTTCAAAAATATACAAACATTAACAATAAGTACAAACAAAACTTCTGAAAATACAAGTAAACCAGAACACAACCATCCTGTGAGAAAGTCCAGACTCTACGTTTGATTTACAGTCAGATCGTCATCTTTTTGTCCTCTCTGTGTTCAAAGATGTCCAACAGCAGTGAGGACGAGGCAAGGTTCAGCCAAGGAGGCGCCGTCATCGCCATCGCTCGCCCTCACAGAGCCACGCCTCCTCTCAACGGCACCTTCGATGTGGAGATTTACGGAGGCCGAGCTGAAGGTAGAGCACACATTACAATATTCATGTCGTAATTACTGTTTGATGCTCTCGGATAGAAAAGGACCAGCAGATTTAATCCCCGCGAGTTAAAGACGGTGTACAGTACCGAAGCGGTCTGGACAGTTTCCAGACTGTCTTCATTCCAAAATAATTCCTCCATGTCATGTCTTATTGTTCTCCAAACAAAAATAAAGAGGCAGAACAGGAACGGTGAGTCATCACTGTCGTCTCACTTCAGAAACTCTTACTTTTACATCCGAGCCAAGAACAAGAAAACAGTTTAACAACCAAACAGAAATGAATAAAGCAGATTACCTCCTGATTATCAGCTCTTCTGTTCCAGCTTAAAGTGTACTAAGTAGTTCCCACGTGTCCGTCTGCATGTCTCAGGTCTGTCTGTGGACATCAGCCAGGAGGACCTGAAGTATGCTCTGGAGGGAATCTCTGGGATGGGCCAGGTGATGGTGGTGAAGCAGGGAAGCTGCAGACGTCCTGAATGGGTGGTGACGTGGCTCACGAAGCCTGGTGACCAGCCTCTGATGAAGGTCCACGTCTCACTTTAGATTTATTTTCCTCTTTATGCACCAAAGTTGCTGAATTTCCAGTCAGAGGAACAAAAAAAATTGTGTGTTTCAGGATTAAATAACTTCTTTTTTGGTCACGTTTCTCTTCCAGACTTTGTTGTAATCTTTTAAAGGGGTCTTGATCAATAGGTCTCCAGCTTTCTAAAGGTCTTTCAAAGTTTTTCTTTGGACATTTTCCTTCATGTTTAGTCCAGTTCTTGCACCAGATCATTTTTAAGAGAACTTAACTCTGGCCTATGAACCATTCAAGCAGAAAAGGCTCCTAACTCGAAGATTGAGCCAGTTTGTCACAAAGCTGCATCATTTATTCCTATTTCTTTAGTTTCATGTGTGAAAACCAGCAAAGATCAAACAGTCTGACAGAAAACAGGATTTCAGCAGCAACAAGGTGATTCCCAAACAGCTGGTAGCTGGAAACTCGGCTTATCTCAGCATGGAGACAGAAACTGGAGACGAGGAGGACAGAAGGAGAAGAGACAGGACTAAAAACCATCTACAGCAGAGGACCAGGATCTGAAAGTGATGCCCTGAAGAAACAGGAACAAATCCAGCAAAGACCTGAACCAGGACCTGAGAATGCATCTGGATCTCATCAGAAATGGTCTCCATGGAAACGTGATTGTCAAGAAGCCGTACTTAAGGAAGGGAAACAGGGAGAAAAGGCTGAGGTAGGTCACATGATCCAAAAACTGGACTGAAGATCAGTGGAAGCAGGTCTGATGGAGGGATGAATCCTCCCAGAACCCGGACCTCAACAGGTCTGATGGAGGGATGGATCCTATCCAGAATCCGGACCTCAACGGGTCTGATGGAGGGATGAATCTTACCCAGAACCCGGACCTCAACAGGTCTGATGGAGGGATGGATCCTATCCAGAACCCGGACCTCAACAGGTCTGATGGAAGGATGGATCTTACCCAGAACCCGGACCTCAGAAGGTCTGATGGAAGGATGGATCCTCCCCAGAATCCGGATCTCAACAGGTCTGATGGAAGGATGGATCCTATCCAGAATCCGGACCTCAACAGGTCTGATGGAGGGATGGATCCTATCCAGAACCCGGACCTCAACAGGTCTGATGGAGGGACGGATCCTCCCTAGAACCTGGACCTCATCATTGTTGACGCAGTGTGGGATCATCTGCACAGAGAACAAAACAAAAGGAAGAACTTTGGAAAGTTCTTTAAGGATCCTGAAGAACTGTTCGTTTAGAATATTAAAAAAAAAAAGTTTCTCTAAGAGGGTAAAAATATTCACTTCAGGTTCATTATAACTGGGCCAACTGGTCCAGATACTGGATTCATATTTATGTTTGAACATGTTTGAGTGAACCACTGCAGCTGTTTCCTGTTTTTCTGGAAATATTTAAAGAAATGTTTGCAGGATGAGAAGCCTGCAGTTCGATTATTACTGAAACTGATGTCCTTCATTCTGAGTAATAACCAGTGAGGTTTGTGTTCTGACGGGATTCTGATCTTTACAGGTCGACGACTCGTTGGTTGTCGGCAAAGACGTGAAGGTTTCAGCCCTTGAGAAAGTAAAGGGAGGACTGTTGATCCGAGGCCTGATGGGAGATTTCTTCCGTGTGTGGGAAAACAAACCTCAGGTGAAGTTTTGGGCTAATTATGGTCTCAGGTTGCAGCTTCTTCAGTCTCTGATCATCTCATGTGTTTGTATGACATAAATCCTGCAGCGGATGTTCTGTTTTAGTCTCTGCATACCTCTGTGGTACTTATATACTTTGTGCCTTCAGGGAGAATTTGACTGACAGCTGAGCAGAGAAGCATCTTTGTGTTATAAAACATTGAAGATGGAGAGGTTTGTGATTCCGTTTGCAGGTGGAGGTGTCCATCAACGGGATTCCCTCCAAATGCTCAGGCGACTGCAGCTTTGAGTGGTCCGAGGAGAAAACTCCAGTTGTGACTGGAATCAGCCCATCTCAAGGTCTGCCTCCAAAACTCCAGCACTTTATGTTTAAAAACTATTTTAAATGCAGATGAACATGTCTGCAGAGTAATAACATCTCCTGCTTCATGCTGTTTGCACACCTGGAAAGGCTCCATCTAAGACTACATGTCCTCATTGTTTCAGGATCTCATGGCCTGGGGACCCTTCTAACCATCACCGGGACCGGATTCAGTAATGAAAACGCTTCCATCATGGTGGGAGAAGCCAGTTGTCAGGTTCAAGAGACCACAGGTGAGTAAACTTTTTATTTTTGTTTTAGCTGTTTTTAATGGATGTTGTAACTAGAAAGAATTTACTTGGTTGTGATAGCGCTGCAGATGGCAGAAAATTCAGAAACATGATAACAGAAATAACAGATATGGATGGAGGAAAACAGGAAGTACTTGATACTGAAGGAGAATAATTACAAATTTGGAGCAGGTGTGGCAGGACCGGAATATTCCGTAAACATCTGCAGCTCATCCAGAACGCTGCTGCTAGAGTTTTAACCAGGACTAAGAGATCTGAACACATCACACCAGTTTTGAAATCTTTACACTGGTTTCCAGTCAGTCACAGAATAGATTTTAAAACCCTTCTGATCATTTACAAATCCCAGAATGGTTTAGGCCCAGAATACATCTGTGATATGTTCAGAGAATATAAACCTAGCAGAGCTCTTAGATCCAAAGACTCTGGTCAACTAGTCCAGACCAGAGTCCAGACTAAACATGGAGAAGCAGCATTTAGCTGTTATGCTGCAAACAAATGGAACAAACTGCCAGTGGAGATTAAACTTTCACCAAATGTAGACATTTTTAAATCCAGGTTAAAAACATTTCTTTTCTCATGTGCCTATGCATGAAATCTGCACGGTAACTTTTTAACTTATCTTGCTTTTAATCACTTTAATATAATTTATGATTTTATTGTGATTCTTGCTATGTGTTGCTGCCTTTTATTTTTTATTTCTTATTAACTGTAATGCTTTTGTTTTATGTAAAGCACTTTGAATTGTCCTGTACATGAAATGTGCTGTACAAATAAACTGTCTTGCCTTGCCATAAACCTCAACCTGAGCTAAAGGGAAGCTTAACTAAAGAGATAATACAAGACTAGAACCAGAAATCCAACAGAAATAAACTGAACTAAAACAGTGGATATGAAATTGTAGAGGAAGTAATATGTAGACCGACATCAGAAATCCAAGAACCAAGATAAAATAAAACCAAACTCAATATAATCCAAGTTAACGTAAATACCAAACAAAGCAGAAACTAACTATTGAACAGCAGTTTAGTACAATGCTGTTTCTTTTTAAACACGCTTTACAAATAAATAAATTAGATTATGTTTAATAAATGGCTTCATCAACGCCTTTACATTTAAACCACATCCTGTTTCCTTTATATATAATTTTGTTTATTCAATTCATCCATTTTAATAATTTAACAAATTTATAAAATAAATTGCAACTATTTATGTATTTATTATTTATTAAATATTTATTTCTTATTTTTTATTTTAGTTTATTTTAATATATTTTATTTATTTTTTTTTTCCTATTTTTTGCTGTATTTATTTCACTTTTTTATAATTATAAATACATAAAGTAGTTAAGGGTTTAAATCCCAACTGTGTTGTCATGAGAGTTTGATCAACTTTTGTGTTTCAACCTCTTCTGTTTAACATCTACATGCTCCCACTGGCACAGGTCATAAAGAAAAACAAAACTAGTTACCATAGCTACGCAGATGACACACAGATATATATTACAATGTCACCAGGAGACCGAGGCCCTGTACAGGATCTTGGTAAATGCATTGAGGAGATTAATGACTGGATGTGCCTGAACTTTCTCCAGTTAAACAAAAACAAAACTGAGGTGATTGTGTTTGGAGCCAAAGAGAAACGATTAAAGGTCACCACAGAGCTTCAGTCTATACACCTAAAAACCACCAACCAGGCCAGAAATCTGGGTGTAGTGATGGACTCAGACCTAAACTCTGAGAAACACATTAAGGGAATCACAAAGTCAGCCTACTATCACCTTAAAAATATATAAAGGGTAAAAGATCTGATGTCTGAGTAAGACCTGGTTACAGACCCACCTGTTATATCTGATCAGAATTGTTAGTAAATGTGTATTTTTATGCAGAACTGAAGGTGTGAGTTCAGCGATGCTTTCTGTCTTCAGGGAATGAACCAATTTTTATTACATTTATTTCAGCTACTACTCAGGTGTGCAGAGTGGGCGGAGCCAGCGCTGGCACCTACCCGGTGATGGTCAGCTTCCTCTCTCTGGGTGACGCACGCTACGCTGGCGGCAGCATCCTCCGCTTCACCTACCAGCTGATCGTTTCCTCTTTCTCCCCGCTGACCGGAGGTCTCGGAGGTGGGACGTTAAAACTTCTCAGAATCGCACGAGTTTGAGTTTAAGGTCATTTCTGGTTATTTTCATTCTGGTGTTTTTCCTGCGTCAGGAGGGACCCTGCTGACTGTGAGGGGGTTTGGCCTTGGCCAGAACACCACGGTGACTGTCGGCGGGGGGGAGTGTGTGCTGGTCCATGCAGCCGACACCGAGCTGCAGTGCAGAACACCAGCAGTAAGTTTCAGTTTTTATTCTCTGTCTGGAGAACAGGACCATCAGCACAAAATAAAATGTATTTACTCAACAGAAATCACACATCGGAACATGTCTGAAACAAATATATATGTTCGATAAACTCTGACCTCTGCCTGCTGTTTATTCTGTTTATTTAGAGCATTTTAACATAAATCTTTTTTTTCTATTTTCCATTATTTCCGTGAATATTAGGTCATATCATGTTAATACAAGCAGATACATGAGTTACAATTAAGAAAGAAAAAATTCTGTCCCTAACACTTCACCCTGTGTTAAGGATGGAGGATGATTATGAGTCACCTCTTTATTAATGTGTTTCCAACCTCCAGGCGTCTGAAAAGTCTGAAAGGAAATCATGTAAGTTATAAAAAAACAGCTTAAAATGTTCTGACTCTTGACTTATTTCAGGGATCTGCAGGGTCGCAGGTCGTGGAAGTGAAGATGGGAAACATGAGTGTGACTGCCAACAGCTCCTTCACCTACGATACCACCCTCACCCCCCAGATCTCCAGCATGGGGCCTCCAGCCACCACTGTGATGGGTAAGCTGAGTCATCATCTCTGTTATAAGCTGATGAATCCGACGACCTCTCAGTGAGGTCAGATCATTGCATGAAGTGCCAGCAGGTTGCTCATATTATGTTCCTTGATCTAGGATGGACTGTTGGTTTGCATGTAAAGGTGAACAAAGTCAGAACAAACAGTTTGTCATTGGTGCATGAAGAGAAAAGGATTCAGGGTTTTATTCTCATTCCTCACATTCTTCTCCTCTTACAAAACAAACCACTTAGCTGCAGACTGAATAACCACCGGAACATTGTTGAATTCATTCTATGATTCTATAATGGAGGAAAAACCCGAAGGCTTTTGTATCTTGTTTTTTTTCAGTATTGTTTATGACATGCTTCTCTGGCTGAAACGTCCATGGAGTCTCTTTGTCCTGATTGTCTCAGCTTAGCGCTGACATGCGTATTCATTTTTAGATTTCTTCTGAATATGTGTAATGTTGACTTGCAGGTTTACTCTGTTTTTGTCCTTTGATGTTTGAGAATCTTTAGAAATGAATGAGACTATAATGATGCAGAGGCATTCTCACGGAAACACCTGCCAACCTGCAGGGCAATTAACCAGCTGACAGCTGCTCATTACTGGATCACCAGGTCTGAGAAGACCAGTTTGTGGAAATGATTTTTTCTTCTCTCATGTAGGACACAGAGTTCTCACCATCCAGGGTTCGAACCTGGGAGGAGAAGACAATGACAGTGTCGTGCTGGTCGGCGCGACGGAGTGTGTCAGGGTTCAGTGGACGGCGACTGAAATCACCTGCGTCCTCCCTGTGCTGCCGCCCGGCCTGTACAAGGTGGACATTCAGGTTGGAAACAGAGGCTTTCCCCAGACCAGGTTTGTCCCAGACCGGATCTCAGACTGCAGTCATCTGGGTTTCTCATGGTTAGCTACAAAATCATGTAATCAAGAATCTCCCCTAGTAGTTTTTTTTTATATGACCTGTTTTTTCTACACACAACAAAACAAACCTGCAGCAGAAACTCCAGTTAATTTATTTTCTCTCTCCAGGACCAAACATTTTACTTGAATAACCTAAATACAAGAAGAAGACATAGACATATTATTGGCTGAATATGAGTATCTGAAATAATGTCCATACTAAATACACAGTGTATTATGTGTCAGCACAAACCTTGGGGCACTAACGAAGGGATCAAAACATTAATCAATGAATCTGAACTTTTTATGGAATATTTGTAATTAAATTTATATTTTGAGTAAACCAGAAGAGAAATTAAAGTAAGATTTTTACTTTAAAAGTCTGTGTTTGACTGGTATTGAAGTACATTTCTGCAGCGTACCGAGGCTGAGAAAGCAAATTCTTTCTGCCCGCTGCATCATTTTACAGCAGCATTTCGCTTTACAGCACCGCGTCACCGTGGCAACTACATATTGTCGTTGCTGGAGCACGTTCCAGATCCCCTGTATTAATGAATAGAGATAGAGTAAATGGATCTCGCGGCTCTCTCCTCAGAGTCTGAGACCAAAGACGATAAACAGGCCAGAAACTTTCACCAATTTTACAGATTATTTACAAAACACTAAGTTCAGAGTATAGTCAGACAACAAAGCCCAAACCTTTCCAGTTTCAAGAATGAAGTTTCTCTAATATGTGAGCTTGTTATGTTCCCAAGCTTGTTGTGACGAGTACAGCCAGGATACATGATAAATCCATCCAGGTACAGAGGAACAAACTGTGTGTCCCAGTTCTCTAAACTGATGAGCAACTGTAAGCAGACGTTGGGAGGAAAGCAACTTCTGCTACACATTACTCCCCACAGTATAAAAAGTTACCTGAAATAACAAGTAACAGGATGTTAAATGATGTCTTCAGGTTAATCCTTTCTTTTTTGGAGATTTATAATTATATAATAATTATATCTTCAAATTATCAGCTGATAATTTGAAGATATAATTATTTGAATTAGAGATCTGCAGCCTCATTTTCTGTCTCATTTTCCTTCACAGCTGATGATATTCTGCAATATTAGAGTTCACACAGGTGGTTTATTAAACTGCATTGGTCTGTTTTTTCTGCTATAGCAGTGGCGTGAACGCCACCATCGAGTACATCCTGGAGGTGCATGCCATCTCGCCGCTGTCCGGCTCTTTAATGGGAGGAACCACGCTGACTGTCTCTGGCTTGGGTTTCAGCAACAACACGTCTGATATCAAAGTGTCTGTCGGTGAGCATCGCTGAACGGTTCTTTAAATCACATCAGCAGTCTTTGTGTTGTACCAACATTGTTTTGTCCTCACAGGAGAGGCGGAGTGTGACGTGGTGGCCGCCTCCGAGTCCGAGCTGCAGTGCGTGGTCGAGTCAGAGGAGAAGACTCACACCGTCACCAACCAGGGATCTCACCTCAGTAGGTTTCTGCTGCAATCTTTTCTGCAGGTGTCAGACCTGATGTGAGAACGAGGAAGCTGTCACCTGCAGCTGACATGTGACTCCACCGAAGAAAAGCCAGTTAACATCTGTTCTTCTATCATTAGAATCAGCGGGTATTAAACTTACATGTTGTTGGGCTGTTTGTGTTTCAGCTTATGGACAGGGATATGCGTGGAGTCCGGCCTCGCTCACCGTGTTTGTTGGAGATGCAGTGGGGTGGCGATGGGAGGCTCCTGCCTTCCAGAGAGTCGGGTACCGGGTCTTCAGTGTCTCCAGCCCAAGTGGTACCACCTATGAAGGAGGTCCCCTCAACAGTGGAGAAACAAAGACTGGAAAAGGTAGAAAAGTGACTCGTATTTACTGTAAATTAATTAGTTAACTTAGCTTTTATTTCATTTATTCCTGAGTCAAAACAACAAAAGACCCAAATACAAAAATGAAAAGAAGAAAAATCTTCATCCAGACTTTCCATAAACAAATTCCTGTTACAGAGACATTGTTCTAAATTTGGTTTGTTGTAGATTTATCTTCTTTTTAAGTTATATTCACTTTTTAAAAATCTTTTATGTATAGTTGATCATTTTTGTATAATACTATCTACTAACTCGTGAAATGTTATAAACTTCAGCTGAATAAATCTTTTTCTCTTATTTGTAAAAAGAAAAATAGTTTATTTACATTTTATAAAAATTCCACACAGTAGGCCAGAAACAGCAGAATCAGTGAGTTGTGTAACATAATTAATGTTTCTTATTAAAGAAATCTTTAACTTTGTGTAAGATGACATAGATATTTTCATTTTTATGTGATTTTGTGTCATTTCCAAGTTAAAACTTTCATAAATAATAACATCAAAGAACCTCAACTGTCTGTACTTTTGTCTTTATAATTAAATATCATGTAATATGTTTATTTTACATAATAGTCTTCTGAGATAGATAAAAGAAAAGTTGGGTCATCTGCAAACAGAACACGTTTAAGCAATTTGGAAACACTGACTAAATCAACATATAAAATGAAAAGTTTGGGCCCGAGGACAGACCCCTGAGGTACACCACAGATTATATCATTTAATTCGGATTTCACATTATTCATTTGACCACATTGTTTTCTGTTTTTCAAGTAACAAGACATGCAAGCCCTCTGATACCATGTTTGTGAAGCTTTTTTAGAAGAATTTCCTGATCTGCCCTCTAAAAAAAAACAAAAAAACAACAAAGCAGAGGATTACCAGGACATTTTACCCTTATCTGTACAGACACCTCCACTAATCCAAAAATGGAAAATTCTGTAGTTCCACAGTATTTGCACTGTCACATCCACACTGAACAATAGAGAATACTGCAGATATTTTTAAGTTGCAGAGCAGTTCTTGTTCCCAGGATGCAATCCACGAACTAAAACAAAAAACAGGTGAAACTATGTGAATGTGTAGGATATATTTGGCCCAGTTTTTACACAGACTTTCCAGTGTGTTTAGCAGCAAATGCTTATTTAAAATCAACAAAGATGCTGAATAATGATTTTTAGATTTTGCATTGGATGCTTCCTGTGTTATTACATAAGTGCCGTTGATGTTGACTGATTGGTTCTGTAACTATGAAGCGGCTTCAAATAAAATCATTTTCTTCTTGATGTTTGCTGGTCCTGGTTGCATTTTTCCACTCAGTGGAAGTACTTCCAGCTTACAGTTCACCTGAAAAAAAAACTCCTCAGGCTAAATATTTCACTTTAACTAGCTGAGAATAAGAAACTGAAGTAGAGAGGATGAGGAGAAGGAGAAGATCGGTGCTTCACAGTCTTTCTTGCTCCCCTTCAGGATTTTTCAGCTACCGTTTCACCGTGCCCGGCGTGTACTACTACAGCAGCGGCTACGTTGACGACTTCAACTCCAGGCTGCTGCAGGGAGTGGTGAAAGTCCAGAGCCGGGAGGAGAAGAGCAGCAACGTCTCCGTCAGTGTGGGAGGCATTGAAGCCAGACATGTGCCAGGAGGTAAAACTCTAGATGTGAAAACAAAAACACCTGCGATGGAAGTCAGAATAAAAGATGATAAACGGGTTTAACTGTCTTAACCTGCAGGTTCCCGTCGCGTGTCCAGAGCAGCTCCTCAGTGCATTGCCTCCTCATCATGCCCGCAGACCAACATCACTTCAGATGAGCTTTCCTTCAGCACCTCTGCCTGCTTAACCCCCACAGTCCACTCCATCTCCCCCAACCAGGGCTCATATCACCAAGTCATCCACATCCAGGGACAAGGCTTCAGCAGCGCCACCTGCGCCAACGAGGTCAGCAGAGTTAAAATAACAGCTGGAAGGATTTAGATGCAAAGCCTTGAATTCCTTCACAATTGTTTAATGACTTTCAGCATACAGAGAGCTTGTTATTCACCAATGTTTCAGTGGTGAATCCAACGATGAAAAAATCTTTAAGAAGAACTGCGAGTAGATATTAGTGAATGAGGCTCAGCCAAGCTTCAGCTGTCAGACATATGGTCTAACACTTAGCTTTAGAATAATTTAAAAGCCCAAATGTTAAGTCAGGGAGATCCCTCGCATGTGGAGTGTCTCTGCAGCTCTTTTCATGATCTGATCTGGTCAGTTTGTGACTTTCGCTGCTCTGCTTCCCGTCCTGCAGGTGACCGTTGGAGATGAGCCGTGTCAGGTGACCAACAGCTCTCAGAAGGAGATCTTCTGCCAGCTCAGCTCCAGCACCATGTTTCCCATCGGTGTGGCTCTTCCTGTGGCCATCAAAGTCAACAACCTCGGTGGCGCCATCGTAGCTGTTTCAAATGAGTTCATGCGACGTTTCGTGGTCCTGCCGGTAGTGGACTCAGTCTCGCCCCCCATCGGCAGCCCCACCGGCCAGACAAGGCTCCTCATCCGTGGTTCTGGGTTCTCAGAGGGCGACGTAACTGTAGCTAACGTTCCCTGTGATGTGGTGTCGCTAAATTACACCCAAATCATCTGTGACACAGCGCCATCTCAGCCCCATGATGGCCAAGTCGTCTTCCACATGGGCCAAATCACAAGCTCCTGTGACTCAAATTGCTCCTTCCTGTACTCCTCCTCTGTCACCCCCGCCGTTAACAGCGTTTCCCCCAGCAGCATCAACAACCAGACCGACGTAACCATTTCTGGCTCAGGGTTCAGCAGCTATGCGGATGATGTGGCCGTGTTCGCTGGCGCCACAGAGTTAGAAGTAACCGCCGTTAACGATGGCAACATCACAGCGAGAGTCAGCGCTCTTCCTGCAGGAGAACACCCAATCACCGTGATCGTGAGGAGCAGAGGCCTGGCATCAGGTCAGGTGACTCTGAGTAGCCGTGCACAAGCCATCCTGAGCCCTGACGCTGGCAGCGTGGCGGGAGGAACGCCGCTCGTCTTCACAGGAAACGGTTTCGCTCCAGGAAACACCAGCGTGATGGTTGGAGGTAAACCCTGCAAAATCCAGGAGGAGACGCCAGGTCTCCTCCGCTGCCTCACTTCTCCACACACCAAGGGGCAGGTGGCCGTCAGCATCCGGGTCTTCAATGTGGAGTACCCGTCCCTCAACTTTAACTACTCTGCAGCCCACACACCTGTGATCAGCTCCATCAGCCCCTCCACCGGTAAATACACGAGGAGGAAATATTCTCCCAGTTTTTACATTTAGAAGAACCGACAGAGGGAGTCTAGTGTTGTTTAGGGTCTGTTTATCTTGACAGACTTTACTCGTTTTAATGCAAACTAAGCTAGAAGATGCAAATAAAGTGAAAACAGCTGGATCAAAATAAATAATAAAATAAATGTTTTTATCATATATTTAAAGTTTTATTTTTTTATTTTTAGTCTAAAGAATGAAGCCATCTTAATTAAAATAACATGCACAGACAGAAAATCACACAAACGTCCCTGAACTCCTCCTGTTTGTTTCCCACAGGACCAAGCGGCTCCGTCGTCACGGTGACCGGGTCAGGATTTGGTACCGACTCTCAGCTCGTCTCCGTCACCATAAACCGCATCCCCTGCAACGTGTCCTCCGTAAACGACACACAGGTCCAGTGTACCACAGGAAGCAACCCGGGGGGGACGTACCTGGTCACGCTGCAACATCAGGTCAAAGGTCAAGCCCAGTCAGCTGTCACGTTCACGTACGAGCTGAGTCTGAGCGGCGTGCAGCCCAACGAGGGTGAGAACAGAACAGCATCCTCTCTTTCAGTCTGTCCTGCCGTTTTCCTTAACGTGTCAATATGTAAACAGGATTTAGTATCAACATGGCATTTTTACATCTTTATTTAGTTTAGTTTTTGTTGTTCAGACTTAATGTTAATTAACGTTGAATTAAAACACACTAAACGCTTAATGTGTCGGGCTCTGATCCATCAGTCATGCTGCACACATTTTATTAAAGTGTATTTATTAAACTGATGAACCTATTAAATACACTCATTTATTAGAGTGTGATGTTTTACTATGAATAAGTAAAACATTGTTTTATAAGGACTCAGAATAAACTCGACTAGCAACAAAAAATTCAGACGAAAATATAATTTATACAAATAAAGAGAATTAAACTAAATATGTTGTCATGTTTTGGGTTTTATTAACGACCTAAAAGCAGAATTATAGAAATTGTTATAAAAATAAATGGAAATAAGATTTCTTACATAAAGAAATAAAACAAAATGTACAGCAGCTGCAGAAATCTAAAAACAGAAGGCGAGTACGCGCCGCTTTTCTTTGATGAAGATGAAGATGAGGAGGCACAGATGGAGAAATAAATAAAAAAGCATACTGGAAAAATATTTCACTAAAATGGCTAAAAAAGGTTTTTATCCAGTTAACTCTTAGAATTTTGTTAAATTATTAAGTTATATGTATTTGAATACAATAATGAAATATATAAGATATAATGCAAATTCTAAGGTGTGTGATTATTATAAATATTCTTAGGTTATCTCTTTATTATGTATTATCAATGGAAATTTATTTAAAAGAAAAGAAGAAAAGAATACTTAATGAATTGAAAATATAAAATTTCCTTTTAAATATATATTATTATTTTATCAGTTAATCCTTTAAGTTTACATTTTAATTATATTTTTAATTATTTTAATTAATTAATTAATTTTGAATAAAATTTAAAACATGTTGATAATTATAGAAAGGGAAAAAATACTGAAACTTGCTGATTGGCTGATCACACTTTGCCTCCTGGTTTGGATTTATTTATATGAATCTCATGAATTTTACAACCTCGAGGAACTGTGGAACAATTCTTTGCTTTAGTTAAAATGCTCAGGCTCTTTTTATTAGTACTTACAGGAAATTGAGCAGCTCTTATCGTCCAGTTCAGTCTGGAATCTTCCTGATCTAAAAAGTCTTTCAGGCTAGAACCAGAACCAGAACCAGAAGAAGACATAAAGCTATAACCTGTTTATTTCTCATCAAACACACATCTGAGGCAGCTCAGACAGACAGTAGTTTATCCTCACTCTGCTCTTTGTAATCTTTATTCTGATAGTCTTGATTTTAACGAGTTTTGTTCCTGATCTGCGTTTCAGGTAGTTTTGGAGGCGGAGCTCTGCTGTCCATCCAGGGCTCCGGGTTTGATCCACACAACTCCACGGTGTTGATCTGTGGGCAGGAGTGTCTTGTGGACAGAGAAACGTCCACATCCTCCCGTCTCAGCTGCAGATCCCCACTAAACAACAGTGAGTTTGGTCAGACATTGAAAGCATGTTCTTAGAGCAGTGTTCAGCAACTGGCGGCCTGCGGGCCAAAACTGGCCCACCACCAATAATATCTGGCCCACCACATTACGTTGATTTAAAAAAAAAAAAAAAAACAACAGAATGCAATATTTGTCAATGAGCAGAGACGTGATGCTGTTTAAAGAAAGATGGATGATTTTATTTTTTTAATTCTTCTATTTAATCTTAAGGTGTCAGTAAAGAATTAAACATGTGGCCATATCTTTATCATAACGTCTGATGATTTTTTTGCAACATGTCAGAAGAAATAAGTATTTATTTTCCTTTATAAGCAGGATTTTACTTATTTAATCCTTCATTTCATAATCTGACTTTCCCTGAAAGGAGACTGATCCTGCTGGTTTGTGATACAGTATATTAAGTTCCTGACTCATTATGACACTTCTTTTCTGTCCGAGCTGATTTTTAAATGTCCTGAAGGAGACGGGTGAGGAATGCTGTCAGCCTGGTTTAGCAGCAAATGAGACAATAACTCATCATGCACTGTGACAGCTTTGTAATCTCTGAGCATCTTTCCTTGTCTACGTGGGTGTCGTGTCTCCTCTCAGGCACTCAGACGGAGGTGAGATGCATCGTTTCTGTCATCAACCAGCTGTTTGCTGTCAACGTGTCGAATGGCTTCACCTACAAATCCGAGCTGACTCCGGTCATCAGCGACGTGTCTCCGCGGAGAGGAGGCACGGCCGGAGGCACCCGGCTCACCATCACCGGCTCCGGTTTCAGGTGCAGTCTGCTGTAAACACACGGCACACCCACATTATGGACCACTGCTTTAGAATTAAACACTTGGCCTATTGTGTGAGACACATGGTTTTCTCACAAAACAAAATTCCAAACCTGAACAAAATGTAAAACAAACACTGCAGCATGTTTTCTTTGGAGTTCATTTCACCCATAAAAGGTGACGTTAAAACTTCCGTGTGTCGTTTTAAAACAGCCAGAATGACTCAGTAACTCTTAATATCGGGGTTTTCCAGGTGTTGTGAGGACATGTCCCCTCAGATAAAGTCTGGACAGAAGACACCACAATCTTTCCACTTTTTCTGCCACACTCCTGCAAACTGAACACAATAATTGTTTTTGATCCCACATGCTCTCAGCAAGTTTCACATAACACTATACAAAGACGTGTTTATTCGTTTCTAAATTTGGGTCAAATAGTCAACATAAATAATCTGTATCTGTATCTTCATCCACACCACCAGTATTAATTATGAATATCAGTATTTATAATAACAAACATGATATTTCCTCACCTCAGTTTACTGAGCTAAAGTCAGTTTGGAGCATTAGCCTTAAAAATATTACTATTAAATCATTTAAATTTCATTATCCATACATAAAATAATCCATGAGACAGTTTAACCCAACATTACTATAATTTACCCTGTGATGACACATAATAGTTCTTATAACTATATTATATTATATTATATTATATTATATTATATTATATTATATTATATTATATATTTACATTTTTTTATTAATATAATAAATAAATTGATTATTAATGTAATTACTTCTGTTATTAATAGAATGATGTTATTATTATTATTATTGGGAAAATTGCAGCACTGACGTGAGCCAAGTCAACGTGACGGTCGCCGGGTCGGTGTGTGACATCACGTCCACCAACAACACACACATCATCTGTGTGACAAACGCTCAGAGGCAGTCTCAGCAAACCAAAGTCAGAGTCAGCATCGGAGACCGCGGCATCGCCAAGATGGTAAGAGACCTGGTCGCCTTGGTAACGGCCCTGGTCGCCTTGGTAACGGCCCATCGGGCTTTATCCTGATCCAACAGACTGAAGAGCATCAGCAACAAGGTGCTCCTCTCTTTCTTCAGGATAACGCGGACTTCTTCTACATTGATGTTTGGTCATCGAGGTTTACTTGGGGAGGCCTGTCTCCACCTGAAACCGGCTCATTTGCCATCATCACGAAGGGCCAGACCATCCTGCTGGACACCAGCACCCCTGTGCTCAAAATGCTCCTGATCCAAGGTGGAAGAGTGACTGTATACATACACTGTTATAGTTATACAACCAGTTTTTTCCCCCATTTTAATAAAAAGTTAATTACATTATGTTTAAAGCAGTTTCTGGGCTCCAAATCCTTCTATTTCCCTTTAGATGTCATTAAATTCCAGGACACAAACTTGTTAAAGTAGTCAACATTAATCAGATTAAATCCTGAAACATGAAATTAAAAATGTGTTTTAAGTTCTTTAAACCATCCGTTTTGGGTTTTAAAAGCTGCTGTTTTTGCTCAGGAGGAACTTTGGTGTTTGACGAAGTCGACGTTGAGCTGCAGGCTGAGAACATCCTGATCACAGACGGTGGGCGGCTCCAGATCGGAAAGGAGGGGGCGCCGTTCCAGCACAAAGCCATCATCACGCTTCACGGACACCTGCGCTCCCCTGAACTTCCTGTTTATGGAGCCAAGACGCTGGCTGTCAGAGAGGGAGTGTTGGACCTTCACGGTATGGAAGTGGAAAAATGTCACTCAGTGTCGATTCAGTGCCATACCTGGTTACAGGTAAAAGCCAAATATCCACAGTGCAGGACGTTGTGTTGTCAGTACGGATTCTGGACAGCAGGGGGTGCAGTTTCACCATCATGGAGTAGCGGGACTGACTTCTTTTTATCTCACATTTTTTTGCTCTTTCTTGCACAAAAAGCACAAAAATAACAAAAATATTTAGCAAAAATCAGGCAAAACAGGATTATTTGTATCACACATTTTATATAAAAGACAGCTCAAAGTGCTTTACATAATAATGAGTTTTTGATCTTTAAAACACAAGCAATCACACACCAAGGTTTATCAAAAAACAAATCAAAGCGCACACACACCTAATCATACTCTCACACACACAAACTAAATGGACATAGAGCCCCGCCCCCTTTACCAGACTCGTGTTCATCTAATCTCCTTTGTGAAGGCTTGTGAGAACTATTTGGATCCCGCCACAGTGACACCACAAACACACACAAAAAAAACAAATTGAGGTTTAAATAGAAAAATATTCTCACAGTTTTTACCTAATGTGACCAAAATCTAATTCCCCGCAAGAAATTCTTTTCTTTAAACGAGTTTTTCATTTTTAGTTAAAACATCCTGATGTTTTAACAGATTCTGTGTGGTTCTGTGACCTGAGGCTGAGCTGAGATGCAGGGATGGTACCTGGCTTTCTCAGGTGTGACTCATTGTTGACAACCCGCCTCTCCAGGCATTCCTGTCCCTGTTCCCTGGACCCACTTGGCTGAGACGGCAGCCAGCGGCTCTAACATGCTGACCCTGATGAAGGCGGTGACGTGGAAACCAGGAGACGAGATCGTCGTCGCCTCCACCGGCCACAGGTAGAAGCAGGTCATCAGTTAATGAGCGTTAAACACAAACACTCAAATCTGCTGCGGAATTCTGGCATTATTCTGGAAAAACAGTATTAATCCCTTAATGCCTTAAATTATTTATAGTTACATAAAAATAAAACAAATACAACTGGAAAATAAATACAAATTAATAACAGTTAATAAATAAATAACATATACATAAATAAGAGTAAATAAAAGCAAATAAATAAATTCATTAAATAAAGACGTGATCAGCAGAGTGTGAAGGTGTTTGTCCTTATCATTCATGATCAGTAACAGCTTATTATAAGAATATAGATTTATAGAACCTGGATTTTAAGCTTTAATTTACTTTAAATTCAAATATTTCCAGGATAAAGTCCAGTTTTTCCAAAGGGAAAAAGGGAGGCGTCGATTGGAAAAGCTGGATTCTGTCATACTTACTTGTTTACATTGTTACATATGCTTTGATTTAATCTGTTCTGGATGTAAGAATCTAATTTAAAGAACCGAAACGTGCGTAAACCTTTTACTCGTGTTTTCCAGACACAGTCAGAGGGAGAACGAGGTGAGGAAGATCGCCTCCGTGTCGGCCAACGGAAAGACTCTGACTCTGAGCGAACCGCTCACATACACTCATCTCGGGGTGTCCGTCACGCTGCCTGAAGGCACGATGTTTGAAGGCAGGGCTGAAGTGGGCCTCCTCACCAGGAACATCGTGGTCCGAGGCTCCCAGAACCAAGAATGGAGCGACCAGATTGAAGCCTGCCCTGAAGGCTTCAACACAGGTGTGTTATTATGTTTGAGATTTTTTTAATGCAGAAGTCCTTCCTTGTTGGGCTTGACCCATCCATCAACCTTGAATTCACTTCTTCTCGGGGTGCTGTAGGGGAGTTCGCCACCCAGACCTGTTTCCAAGGACGGTTTGGAGAGGAGGTCGGCAGCGACCAGTTTGGAGGATGCATCATGTTCCACGCACCCAAACCGGGTGCGAACCTCGCAATCGGCAGACTGGAATACGTCGAGGTGAAATTTTTTAAGTCCTCTCAGGACACTTTTGAACCTTTGCTAAGTTTATAAAGCTTGAAGCATCAGAGCTCTTCCTGCTCTTGTGTTGCAGGTCTTCCATGCAGGACAGGCCTTCAGGCTGGGACGTTACCCCATCCACTGGCATCTGATGGGAGACATCAACTACAAGTCATACGTGAGGGGCTGTGCCATCCATCAGACGTTCAACAGGGCCGTAACCATCCACAACACCCACCGGCTGCTGGTGGAGCACAACGTGATCTACGACATCATGGGCGGAGCCTTCTTCATCGAGGACGGCATCGAGACGGGGAACATCCTGCAGTACAACCTGGCCGTGTTCGTAAAACAAAGCACCAGCCTCCTCAACGATGACGTCACTCCCGCCGCCTACTGGGTCACCAACCCCAACAACACCATCCGCCACAACGCTGCAGCGGGAGGCACCCACTTCGGCTTCTGGTACCGCATGCATGACCACCCCGACGGTCCATCGTACGATCCAAACATCTGCCAGAAGAACGTCCCCCTCGGCGAGTTCTTCAACAACACGGTGCACTCTCAGGGCTGGTTCGGCATCTGGATCTTCCAAGACTTTTTCCCCTTGATGGATGGACGCTGCAATTCCAAGATCCCAAAGCCTGCAGTCTTCCGATCCCTCACCACCTGGAACTGCGAGAAGGGCGCCGAGTGGGTCAACGTCGGAGCCGTGCAGTTCCACAACTTCCTCATGGTCAACAACGAGAAAGCCGGCATCGAAGCCAAGCGCATCTTTCAGTGGGCCGTGAGCGGCTTCGGAGAGGACGGAGGGGCCACCGTGTCCAACAGCACCATCGTGGCCCACGTGGACGAGCTCGGGCTGGGAAACCAGTACTGCACAATGCGAGGAGTCATCACGCCTTTCGATGACGGCATGAGCGTCCTCAACACCAAGTTCATCAACTTCGACCGCGGAAACTGCACGGCCATCGGCGTCACATCCATCGATGGGACATGCGTTGACCGGTGCGGCGGGTGGGCCGTCAGGTTCAGTGGAATCCAGTACACCAACTCCCCCAACAAGGCCGGGTTCAGATGGGAGCACGAAGTCCAGCTGGTGGACATGGACGGCTCCCTAACAGGTACCCAGACTTTTTAAACGGCACAGTTTGAAATCATGGAAACAGATGACTTCCTGAAACATTTAGAGCAGGGATGTCAAACGGGGTCGCACACGCCCAGTTTGACCCGAATCGACTAAACCCGGAAAATAATCACCTAATGATCAATAAATGATAAAACTCCTAATTTTTCCCTTAGTTATAGGTCAGAGAAGTACAAGTACATTATCAATATTTACCAATATTTACTGAGCGATCCTCAAAAAAAGGTTTTAGAAACCACCTGAACTTTTAATATTTTGACTTAGTTACACATTTTCATTTTTTAAAATATTATCTGACAAAATATGTTTACAATTCTTTTAATATAAATGTATTTATATATAAAAAATATATTCAAATCTAAATATAAATATATATTTAGAAATAATAATATATAAATGTAACATTTTATAAATATATATATTTATATTTTTATTATATACGTTTTATTTTTGTTTTATTTATTTACTGATTTTTCTTATTGGACATATTTACTCATTTACACATGCATCCTACAGCTCACCACAGATCTATAAAACATTTTATTTGGAACTGAAAAATCCAGTATTTTATATTATGATCAGTGGAACTTCTCCAGATCTAAAGGTTATTTTAAATGTAGATACGTGTAGATTTCCCCGTGTGCGGTGATCCTAACTCGCCTCATCAGACAAACTGAAGTCACGTCTATGAAAGATGAAACAAGTTCTCCTGCTGCCCTGGAAAACGTTATGTTATTCTCATTTTTACCTAATTCATCCCGCGGGCCATGCGGGACCCTGTGGTGGGCCAGTTTTTGCAACGTGGTCATTCAAGTTGAAGAATCTCTATTATCTCTTGGTGGGAATTTGTCTCACAGGCAGGAGAAAACATCAAACGTCCTAACAGGTCATTTAACAGTCGAATCGCTAGTTAGTCCTGCATCTCGGTAGCAGATATCTGCGCCCAGAAGGAAGAAACCAGACAGTTTCAAACTCACTGCTCCTCATTTTGTTTCTTCTTTTCAGGAAACATTAACTACAAGGTGGTGCCTATGAGCCGCCTGCTGGACCCGGCTCATTGTTCCCAGAGCGCCGAGTGGAGCGTGGGTTTCCCCGGCGCTGTGTGTGACCACACAGTCAACTTCCACCGTCTGGCCTTCAACAATCCAACTCCAACCTCCCTGAAGGCCAAAGATGTCATCTTAACCAATTCCTACGGTATAAGAATGTATTTTTCTATTCTATTCTATTCTATTCTACATTCATTTAGCAGACGCTTTTACACAAAGCGACTTACATTTGAGAGTAAGAACAACACAAGCAAGAATTCAAACAAGATGGACGTCATCATTAAGTGGTAGTCAGACTGCTGGAGTCCAGTTGGACCAGGTGCTGTCATGTACTGCAAGAGGCAGTGCATATAATTTTTTTAAATAGTTTTTTGTAATTCATTTTGTTTAAATACAAGATCACGATTTCATCAAACAATATCATCTTGGACATAAGTGCACACAATTTATTCAGTACTGGGTTGAGCCAAAGAGCTGGACAAATCTTTCTACCTCATTCTGTTGAGTAGAAGAGTTAAGCTAAGTACAGAAATGCTCCTTAAAAAACCGAGTCTTTAGCTTGCTTTTAAAAGTGGATAAGGACTCTGCGGACAGGGTTTGGTAGATCGTTCTACCATCGGGGAACAACAGAGGAGAAGAGTCTAGCT